>NC_088212.1:24209857-24542774 GCF_036934945.1 Oncorhynchus masou masou | reverse complement strand
CTCCCTGCTCAGATGAAAGGTACTGTGTTATTCAGGAGAGATGGAGGTAGAGCGAGAGAGAGAGAGGGATGGGTGATCCTGAGGGAGGAGTGTGAGTAAAGAGAGGGGAGGCAGAGCAAACACCTGGAGCGCCAGTCTCAGGGCTACGCTCCTGGCGACAAGGCCCGCTCCTCTTCTCACAGTGACAGGTACAAACAGCAAGGTTCAAACGCCATCTCAGAGTCAGAGACACTCACACAGGAGGGAGAGTGAGGGATAGAGATGAGGAGAGATCAGGAGAGATGAGGAGAGACCAGGAGAGTTGAGGGGAGATGAGGAGAGGAGAGACCAGGAGAGTTGAGGGGAGATCAGGAGAGACCAGGAGAGACGAGAAGAGACCAGGAGAGACCAGAAGAGACCAGGAGAGACCGGGAGAGACCAGGAGAGACCAGGAGAGACCGGGAGAGACCGGGAGAGAGGTATAGCTCTGGAGAGCCAATGCAGTCATGGAAACTGTCACTGTTTTCCACATTCTGTGTTGGAGAACTAGTTTATTTACACTGATCAAAAGGTATGGAGGTGAAAATAGAAACAATGAAGCATTGTATACAAGTATTTTTCCAGGCCTGATATGAGTCTTAAAATGCAAGACATTATGATTCTGGTGTGTGACAGTTGGGCTTGGAGACCCAATAATAGTTTTATTATTTGTATAATATTTTCAAGGTGTTCTCATTGCTCAGACCATAGACAAAAACATATACTGTTCCCCATAAAATGCATAGGATGTAGTGGAGTTGCCTCATAGAGCACGCCCTGTAGAACTGTTCATGATACCGGTCCAGGTTGCCATAGTCACATTGTCGTGCTACATGTATTTCTTTGTCACAGGAAACAACACCGCTCTGCATCACTCTGGGTGGTACCACTAAAGCTAGCTAACTTCATGATGTGTTCATATCCTATCTGGATGGAGTTAGGACCACAGAGATCTTATTAAATTACTAGAGGGGCTATGCCATAAATCCTCGAAGTTCCAGAATGAAGTGAAAATGGCAGCCATATTGTTCAGGGAGAAATCCAAACCAGTCGAATTGGAATGAATGACAGTAGAGCCATTATCCTCATTTTACTTATGTAGGGAAATAAAACAAAGGCATGTGATACTCTGTATCAAAATTGTATTGTATCATATAATTATTGTCAACCTAAAATATTGTTATATTATCATAAATACAGTTTATATGGGTTTTATACCAATTTCCTGTATAAGTAGCCTCTAAAATATATGTAAACACACCACAAATGTCAATGTCAAGTGAAGCTGAGTCCAGACACATCAAATATAATGATAGCTATCTTGTTTAGCAGCTGGGAATTGATACACTTGCTGACTTTACAGTAAAAACAAAAGCCAAATCATAACAAAATATGAAGAATGAGCCATTAGTATAGAGGATTTCTGTTGACATCAGCCGAAAGAGCAGAGTGATGTGTATGTTAGTGTCTGTATGTCTGCCCGTGGATATGTGTGTGTTCACAGGAGAGAGAGATAGAGGAGAGAGAGAGAGATTGGTGACACACAGTGTATAGTATTTCCTCTGTCTATAACATTCATTTGAATTGTGAAATTGAAAACAGCATCATAACATGTTCATCGTTTTTGTGGATAACTGATACCTGACACCAAACGTCACTGCTAAATGGATCCACAGGTCACATATTGAGGTGCTGCCCTTGTCCCCCTCCCCGGCTCTCCTTCTGCATTCATTAACTCTGCTGTCGGCTGCTCTCATTGGACCAATGGCCTTTGAGTGTCAGCAGACCGACCAGCATGCAAGGATCCTTTCAATTGAAATATGAGGAGCGAGAGAAAAAAATGCCTGGCAATGAATAGTAATAACGGCATTAAGATTAACGAGCACGGCGTGTAAAGAATAATTGCGTCTGTCAGAATATTAAAAATACATGAGCTGGAGCATTTGTTTGGAGACTGGTGGGAAAGCAGCACATTGTTGTGTTTATAGGGGAGGAGGGAGATAAAGTGGGAACCACAGCCAACTGACTGTCCTCTGGTGTACCTGGAGCAATCCATTCTGGGAAGAGGGGGTGACCTTGGACAGGCCAGTGAGATGCACAATGATAAACAGGCGTTGGATACCGCAGGCCCACCTCACAGTCACAGATGGCATATTCTGTGAGGGGGCCGATACACAAATACCCTACTTGTTGTTGTGACTCCTGTTTGGAATCAGACAGAGGTAAAGAATATCTGAAGGATAATAATTAACAGATTGAGACTTTTAGCAATTAGCAGTTAACGACAATTATTGGTATAGCATTATGGGATTAGAAGGCAAATAATAAAATCAGCAGTTTTTGCTTTTACTGCAGTGCAAAAAAACAACTCCAATATTAACTCCTTCTGTGTAGTAAGCCCAGGAGAAATCATCCATGCACACACCTGCAGTGACACACAGTATGAGAGCTAAGACTAGAGCCTCCGATGAGGGAAAGTCTCCTAGATGCTAATGCTAGCGCAGGTCTAGGTAAAATCAGATGGTGATGAGTGTCTGGATTTGCTAATCCAAGGACACCTGATGTAGCCAGAGAGGCCCACACTTTTAGACAAGGCTCAACCCCCAACCCGGACAATCAAAAAAAACTGATTGTTGGGATTGGATGTCCACTTCAATGTCATATATGTTTACAAATTACATCACATTGGTCAAATGAACAGAAAATAGGAATTGATTAGAAAGTGAGTATGCATGCGTGTGTGTGTGTGTGTGTGTGTGTGTGTGTATGCGCGTGCAAGTAAAAGTAAATGTTCAATTCCATCCTTATCCTAGCTACAAGGGTTCCGATACAGTTTAACCGCCACATGGTTTATGAGTACACTGTCTTGTCGATGCCTGTGTTGTCCTCCTTGCCTTACATTACCACTGTTGGTTCAGTCTGCTTTTGATAGAAATGTGTTTATGACAAAATATAGCCCCTAAAACCATCCTGGGTCCTTCATTCAGCTCTTGATACGTGAAAGTGTAGGTCAGGAAATCAAACTGAATACATCTTAAAAGACATCCATTTCTTATCAAGAAAATAACTAAATTCAAAGTGTGTGGTACAATATCAAGCAGGAGACTTCAATGAAAAATGGAGACCTTTAAAAGTAAGTTGCTATTTCTCCGACATCCACTTTTATCTTGAATTCATTAAATCTGTAAACAGCATTCTCTACTCTTGCCATGAGTGTTCCTCTGATCTAGCTGGAGATTGGACTGTGTTTTCCTCTCGTCTCCTGCAACAAAGAGCAATACTGTATAGTTTTCCCCGGCACCAAACAACAACAGAATAAACACAGTCTTTCTCTCCATCCTTCGCGCCTTCTCTTTCTCTCTCACTTCCCCTGCTGGTCACATCAGGCCTCCGTTCCACATTAAGACAAGCTACAGTTGGCTTTTAATTGGCCCGCTGCAATCACCAGTCTATCCCCACAAGGATCGGCTCTCCTCAGCAATGCAACTCTCAAGGACCAGCACTCAGGTTTTGAAGTGGCCCCACACAGTCTTGGAAACCACAGAGAACACCGACTCTAAAACATAGATAAGAGCTACTGTCTTATGATGTTACAGGATATTTAATCTGTATCAGAATGTTTTTAATTGCATTATACCCATAAATAACACAACAAGTTACTGTAACACACAGCTATTAATGTTCCCATTGTTGAAGTAGGCCTACTCCCTCTTATCAATGTTCTTGAAGTTTAACACTTGCGCGCACACACACACACACACACACACACACACACACACACACACACACACACACGTACTGTTAAGGCTCAGACACACCAATAGCGTTTGTTGGTCGAGAGTACTTAGCACCTCTGAAAGTAATTTGCGAACTGAGTGCGCACAGCATGTAGAATCAAGTAAAGAATTATGGCGGGTGGTCCCTAAAACATTGATTGGCAGACAAACAATGCAAAATCCTTGACAATAATAATAACCAATAATGAAATCATTACAATTGGTAAACTCTTCAAGCATTGTGTGTGTGTGTGTCTAAAAAAATGAAAATTTCTAGAAAGTGCCATACTGGGCTATCATAATACCTATGTCCTGTCCAGAAACAACCCCTAGCCCCTCAACATCTGCTCTGTCAACTTTGTCCAACTGTCTGGAAGAGGTTAACCTCTTGGATGCAGAACAACTTCATCCAACTCAACAGCAGCAAGCCCGAGGCAACTCCTGCAGCATCCGCCCTGCCATCTCTCCTCAGTCATCACCAACCTGGGTTTGATATTCCGTGCACTCTCCTTCCATGCCCACATTAAATCACATATGTATAACATAATTCATAAGCCATGCCAAACTGCTTAATGCACCCAGGACCCAGCTCCAAACAAACCGTACCTTTTCCTGCCACGTGCCACACATTTGGAACTCCCTTCCTGACAAGACTGTTCACTGTTGGGCTTTTAAAAATAAAACATCTATTTCATTCACTTTGAGTTAATTCATGCATCTGTCCTCGTGCTCCTAGACCTTAGTGTTGCTTTTGATACCATCGATCACCACCTTCTTTTGGAGAGATTGGAAACCCAAATTGGTCTACACGGACAAGTTCAGGCCTGGTTTAGATCTTATCTGTTGAAAAGATACCAGTTTGTCTCTGTGGATGGTTTATCCTCTGATAAAGCAACTGTACATTTTGGTGTTCCTCAAGGTTCTATTTTAGGACCACTATTGTTTTCACTATATATTTTCTTATATATATATATATATATATATACCTCTTTGTGATGTCATTTGGAAACATCACATTAACTTTCACTGCTATGCAGATGACACACAGCTGTACATTTCGATGACACATGGTGAAGACCCAATGACAGCTTTGCACATTCTCTTAACCAGCTTCACCAGGAATGCTAAAAATAAAGAAAAACTCTTGAATGAGTAGGTGTTCTTAAACTTTTGACCGGTAGTGTAGGTAGCTAGGATATGTCAGTCTGCTAACAATTTACAGTTTATTAATAAGTCAATACACACTAAATCTTATGCAAACATTTGAGAAATAATACTTTATCTTGGCATTGTGGCACGGTATGTGCAGCTATTAATATATTAATTAATAGATAATAGATCTGTGGTGTGTATTCATGGGTGCCTTGGGTTAGCCAGGCTTCCCCAAATAAAGTGTCTCTTTCATCTCTCTGTGTTTCATAAATGTTCTTGAATGTACAGTATCTCACCGGAGAAAGCATCCGAGCGAATGAAACAGCGCCCCTCTGTCTCAGTATGTGTAGCCCATTTATCAGATTCTGTCTGATCAAAAAGAGTATGACATTGTTGTTGCCTGTAGCATTGAATGCAAGGGAAGCCAGCGAGCATTTGGCCTCCCCTTGATCATTTGTTTTATAAAATAATAGCCAACTGAGTGAGCTCAGCTGTGAATGGTCCTGGTGCACCAAAAAAAAGTGTCAAAAGGAAGTTAGTTTGGATTTGGCTTCAAACCAATCACATCACATTAGAAGCTAAACATTAACAACACATCTCGTTGTGTCATTGTCCTCCGGTGGCTAGCTAAAATCGTGCATTCCTAAATTAGCCATGGATGGAGATAGGGTTTGGACTTGTGGTTTTACTTCATTCTCCATACTGGCTAATGATTATAACGGTGATTTAATTCTCCATACTGGCTAATGATTATAACGGTGATTCAATTCTCCATACTGGCTAATGATTATAACAGTGATTTAATTCTCCATACTGGCTAATGATTATAACGGTGATTTTGATCAGACATTGTGCCCCTGGACTGAGAGGATGGACCTTCTTTTCTTTCTTTTTTGTACTTCTTACCCCCCTTTCATTATATCCAATTGGTAGTTACAGTCTTGTCCATCGCTGCAACTCCCGTACCGACTCGGAGAGGCGAAGGTTGAGAGTCATACAGCCTCTGAAACACAACCCGTAACCCGGAAGCCAGTCACACCAATGTGTCAGAGGAAACACCGTACAACTGGTGACCGAAGTTAGCATACATGCGCCCGGCCCAAGGACATCGGCACAAGGACATCCCAGCTGGCCAAACCCTCCCCTAACCCGGACGATGCTGGGCCAATTGTGTGTCGCCGCATGGGTCTCCCGGTCGCGGCTTGCTGCGACACAGCCTGGGAACCCGGGTCTGTAGTGATGCTTCTAGCACAGAAATGCACTCGGGAGGCACGAGAGGATGGAAGTTCAACATGTTAACATTAAACGTACTACATCTAGCTACTAGCTGGCCTGCCACATTGTTGCCCATGAAAGGAAGTTAGGCTAGTGAGCAAGCATTTTAGCCAGGTAACCTAGGACAATCAAATCTAAAAGCTTGTACTGTATGACAGTCATAAACCATCTAGGCAACATGAAAGAGGAGGATGGTACTGGTGTTTCTCTACAAGTAGGGCGAGTCAGGTCTTTCTACTTGCACGCACACAGAAATCATTCGGATAGCATGGACAGCCACATCATATTTAGCTAATGTTTATTTGACTAAATCGTTTTTTGATATATTTTAGTTGTCACTGCATTAGGACTGAGCAGAGGTGATTAGATGATGCTGAAATGTTGAAGTTGAAATGGTGCTGGAATAGTGGAGGCAGCGCCTGTTTTCTTTGCGACTGGCGGTAATTCTCTGTGGTTCTAAATCAATAGTTGTTTAGTAGTCCGAAAAGGTCAGAAACATGAACTTGCTTGACCATGCTGTAGGTCATGTAACTGTTTGGTACATGCGGTATGTTTTGTGGATGATACTCTCAGGTTTTCTGATGAGACAAAGGTGTGTTTGAATTTATTCTGCCACTGTATCTTCTTATTGTCTCGGCCTTAGGCTTATATATCATGGTGTCAGAGCATATGAACTAATAGGTTATACAGCAAACAACACAATTATCCTAGCACATTTTTGCCTGGCTTGGCTTCCCCAGGGATTTTACCCACACACCGATACTTTAATAGATTCATAGAATAGAGATAGAAGAGTGAACTCCTACTTTGAAAGGACATGAAGTGAAAGGACATGAAGTGTTGGCTGTGCACTTGACCAATGACAGGAATTCCAAATTTAACCCCGTCCACATGTGAAAGTTGAAATATCAAGTCGTTTTGGGTTTTATAGCAAAAACTGAAGAAAAAAAAACAAGATTTTTTTTATATTTATATTTCTATAAAAATTTAAATAAACAAACTGTTTTCATGTTCCCGATAGCGCCGCTTTAACTTGGAAAGCAAACGATCAAAACGTACACAGACCGTTATCTAACCTCAGGAATCTTGACTTAATGTTGTCCATGACATAGGCTAATTAATTAACTTGACTGCTCTAACAACATTAGACACCAAAATGTTCTGTCAATCTTCGAGATAAACATTAATTCCCGCACTTTGGCTGTTGTTCAGTCTTGTGCAGCATCACACAAGCTCTTTATCAGTTGACTGTCATTCAGAAAATCCTTTCCTGAATCAGCTGATGTTGCGTGACAATGTCCCCACATAACTAAACAGCGAGATAAAGGTGCATGAAACAACTATTATGCATGATTATTGAAGAACCCCGTTAATGACAGTATACATTTTAGTTTTATTAGTCATGTTAAAGTTACTCTTTCAGTTAGAAGTATTCGATTTTGCAACCACATAATTATTTTGGATGTGTGCCCATGACAACTGTTTTCACACCATAAGATAGCAAGATATGTCACGACATCCGCCGCACCTCTCCTTGTTCGGGCGGCGTTCGGCGATTGACGTCACCAGCTTTCTAGCCATTGCCGCTCCATTTCTCATATGTCCATTTGTTTTGTCTTGTTCCATACACACCTGGATTTCTTCCATAATCACACTGCATGTATTTAGTCCTCTGTTCCCCTCCATGTCTTTGTGTGTAATTGTTTATTGTTATGTGGATATTGTCAGGCGCCATACTTTTGTTACGTTCCGTGTTTTTGGCACGTTTATATGTTTTTATGCGCTGTCATTTTTGGACCGGAATAAAGGTGCGCCTGCTTACTACACTCTGCTCTCCTGCACCTGACTTCATTTCCCGTACACACCCCGAACAGGATACGAAATGTTAAGGAGGTACAGTACAATTCCGAAATCTCCATACAAAAAAAAAAGTGTACAACAGCAATATCCAGGAATTTTACAGGATCAAGTTCAATGTGCAATTAAATTGTTAAATGCTTAGTATATGGTACAACGACAAACAGTATCATAAATGTAAGAAAGAAAGGTAGTGTTTTATGTCACACGATTTTTGCCAAATCTGTGAAAACTCCAAGCATGAGAAACCGTTTAAACATACACTACCGTTCAAAAGTTTGGGGTCACTTAGAAATGTCCTGGTTTTTTAAAGAAAAGCACTTTTTTTGTCCATTAAAATATCAAAATCGATCAGAAATACAGTGTAGACATTGTTAATGTTGTAAATGCCTATTGTAGCTGGAAACGGATGATTTTTTAATGGAATATCTACACAGGCGTACAGAGGCCCATTATCAGCAACCATCACTCCTGTGTTCCAATGGCACGTTGTGTTAGCTTATCCAAGTTTATCATTTTAAAAGGCTAATTGATCATTAGAAAACCCTTTTGTAATTATGTTAGCAAAGCTGAAATCTGTTGTTCAGATTAAAGAAGCAATAAAAGTGGCCTTCTTCAGACTAGTTGAGTATCTGGAGCATCAGCATTTGTGGGTTCGATTACAGGCTCAATGGCCAGAAACAAATACCTTTCTTCTGAAAAACATCAGTCTATTCTTGTTCTGAGAAATTAAGCCTATTCCAAACCAGAAATTGCCAAGAAACTGAAGATCTCGTACAACGCTGTGTACTACTCCCTTCACAGAACAGCGCAAACTGTCTATAACCAGAATAGAAAGAGGAATGGGAGGCCCCGGTGCACAACTGAGCAAGATAACAAGTACATTAGAGTGTCTAGTTTGAGAAACAGAGGCCTCACAAGTCCTCAACTGGCAGCTTCATTAAATAGTAGTCGCAAAACACCAGTCTCAACGTCAACAGTGAAGAGGCAACTCCAGGAATGCTGGCCTTCTAGGCAGAGTTGCAAAGAAAAAGCCTTATCTCAGACTGGCCAAAAAAAAGAGAAGATTAAGATGGGCAATAGAACACAGACACTGGAAAGAGGAACTCTGCCTAGAAGGCCAACATCTGAGTCGCCTCTTCACTCTTGATGTTGAGACTGGTGTTTTGCGGATTTCACTGTTTCAAGGACAAAATTACATGTATTTAAGTATTTTGTTATTGTTGTTGTTATTATACATTTTCCCTAAAGTATTTATAATTTCTTCCATTTTTGATTTGTATGTTTAGGTCACATAATATAATTTAAAAGTATGAATTAAGTTGTCTGTAATAGAATAAACATGGCAGAAACAAATGTAGACATTAATAAATGCTTTTCTATAGCTTCCAAAATATTTTTTACAATGGTGAGAGAATGCCAAGATGGAGGCGTGGCAGCTTAACACAGTGGCCCCCATCAGTCCTCTTGTGTACTGCGCATGTGCAGTCAAATCGAAGGCCCTCCTTCGATGTTTTTTTTTAACGAAAATGTGTCAGTTTGTCACATGTTCAACTACTTAAGACATTGGCTTGAATCTAGGTTGTGCCTTTATATTGAGAAATTGTTTTCACTAGTTTTTCACTTCTCTCATTGACTTCTCAAACCCCAAACCACAGCCTGGTCTGCTTTGTCTGTTTCGCAAGCGTTCCCGGAAGTCTCGCGATGTTACGCCTCTTGGTTTAGAAACTCTGTGGTTGACCTAATGATGTTGACTTGGGCTTGGTGTGTAGTTGATCTGGCTGGGAAGAGTGATCCCCTATGGGAGGGTTGTTACATGA
The DNA here is from genome assembly GCF_036934945.1 of Oncorhynchus masou masou. NCBI lineage: Eukaryota > Metazoa > Chordata > Actinopteri > Salmoniformes > Salmonidae > Oncorhynchus > Oncorhynchus masou. Next base: position 24,532,876 of record NC_088212.1, on the reverse strand, counting down.
GTAATGTATGTTGGCTGTGTCTGTGTTGTGATGTGTGTGTGTGGCTCTGTTCCAGGTGGGAGACTCACCTGGGGCTTCGATAAGCTGCTTGTAGATTCCCAGGAATGCAGACTCTGCCTCCTTACTGCGCTTGTTCAGAGCAACCACCTAGAGAGAACAGGACAGGACACAGCCGTCAGGGTGACACTCAGGCATCAATACTACACCTGTGCTGAATGGACATTTATTGACCCATACACACCGCCAATCTACATTTAAATGCATTCTACACTGTTTTGACATATGAAGTAAACAGCCAGCATATAAAGTAATTGTGCAAATGAGACAGACAGAAACAAAGCCACAATGATCTATCTGTAGAAGTTAATCCCCAACATGACATTCTGATGGGGTTTGTGTGCTGAATTATGTGAACAAGGTTCTGAGGTAATACTGCAAGCTGATATTTGGCCTCTTAAACCCCAACGTTGCAGTGTGTAGTGAGGTGACATTTGTCCTGTTAAAACGCAGGTGCTGGTGTGCTCTATGAGGCATGTCAGCGTCTGTGACCTCCATCACACCGGCACCCAGACCCTCCTGCTATTCTCCACTCCACGGGTGATGCAAACCAATTAACAATTCATTAGGAGGGACAAAGAAGGGAATTAGGCGCCACCTGGCCCCATGGAGAGGGCACCTGCCCTGGTAGATATATGGGTTACAGTCCTCACAGCTCCTATAATACACCAGCAGCCCTGTGGTCGGAGGATGTCATTGGCTGAAAGTCTTATAGATGTAGGATCTTAATTTGATTACTCTTTTGTTGCTGAGAGGAAGGAAATGCAAACTTGTAGAGCATTTGAGTTTTAAAAAAACTCTTAAAGTTTTTTATTTCCACATGGAAATTTCAGACCTAATTTGCCCCCTACGAAAAATGTAATCAACCCCTACAAAAATGTTTATGAATTACAAACCACTTTTCCTGTTGCTGCAGGATTCTTTTCCTGCTGTAGCAAACATGCTCAAATTAAGATCGTACATCTGTAGTTTAGCAACTCTGAAATATTACATCAGCTCCACTTCAAATGTCCCTCCAGTCCAAGAGCATAGTGAAAGCTAATTATTTCCATCTATTGTCTATAGAATTCCTGTCAGTGTTATAGTTTTGATCTGATCAGACACAATGACTTCTGTTGAAGGGGCCAAGTGTTTGGTTATGTCTGAGACGTTCTTTAATGGTCCATCTTCAGCTCAACAATAGTATTGTGGAACACTGAGTGAAAACACTTATGAGAATGGTGGAGAAACTGTTTAGAGGCTTATAAATAACAACTGTGGAAAACAGAGAGAGAGACAAAGAGCCCTTGATTTACTGGAAATGGCTTGTGTCCTCCCTGGAGAGGCAAAACGACAGCATCATGTTTAAAGAAATATCATAAAGATCCAACAAATCCCTCCCATCACTCCCACTCCGAGTTCATGGAAAAGCTGGAGCCCAATCAATACAGATGTAATAGTCTGCAGCTCTCAGCCGACTCCTCTACTCTCTCTCTCTCTCTCTCCCCTCTCTTTCCTCTGCGTTGTTGGTTCAGCAAATAGCCTTCACACGTATAAAATAAGTGGCCTCTCTATACAAAACATGTATACATGCATATGTGTGACTGACTCCAAAATCCCAAAACAATCCAAAATCCAAATTACGAAATGTAGTGTGCTGTGTGTGCCTGTAAACCGATCCACCCTCAGTAAAGAAGAACCGGTAGATATTAACATTATTCACATATGTATAGGCTACTTGCCAGCTGTTTCTAAATGTCAAATGCCCTTTGTCTCCCTGTCAATGAGATGCATTAACAAAGAAGAAGGCTACTGTCCCATTGTGAATGATGCCATGGTGAGCTCATTGACTGTCAACTGTGTCAATGCATTGACGAATCCATCAAACAGGGCCCTGAACTGCAAATGTAAAAAGCACAGGACCTGGGAATGCAACAAGCTCCATTTTCCTGGCCCTTCATCATCCTTTAACGAGAGAACATGGAGATTACCTCCACAATCACACCATTAACCTGTCTGCAGCTGCTAGAGTAGACATCTATCACATGCCTGATGCCTCCTCACGTGAGCACACTCGGTATGCGTAACCCTCTCCCCTTACGCATGCTGCCACTACCATCAAATCAAATGTTATTTGTCACATGCACCAAATACAACAGGTGTAGACCTTGCAGTGAAATACTTACTTACAAGCCCTTTAACCAACAATGCAGTTCAAGAAAATACCCCCCCAAAAAAGTAAGAGATAAGAATAACAAAGAATTAAAGAGCAGCAGTAAATAACAATAGTGGGGATATATACTTGGGGTAACCAGTACAGAGTCAAAATGCACAGGCACCGGTGTCGAGGCAATTGAGGTAATATGTACATGTAGGTAGAGTTAAAGTAATAATAACAGAGAGCAGCGTAGGGGGGGGGGGGGGTCTTAGGAGTCTTATGCTTGGGGGTAGAAGCTGTTGAGAAACGTCTTTGACCTTTTTATTTCACCTTTATTTAACCAGGTAGGCTAGTTGAGAACAGGTCCTCATTTGCAACTGCGACCTGGCCAAGATAGAGCAAAGCAATGTGACACAGACAACAACAGAGTTACACATGGATGAAACAATAAACAAGCCAATAACACAATAAACAAATCAATGACATAGTAGAAAAAGGAAAGTCCATATACAGTGTGTGCAAAAGGCATGGAGGAGGTAGGCAATAAATAGGCCATAGGAGCGAATAGTTACAATTTAGCAGATTAACACTGGAGTGATAAATGAGCAGATGATGATGTGTAAGTAGAGATACTGGTGTGCAAATAGGCAAAAAGGAAATAAAATAAAAACAGTATGAGGAAGAAGTAGATAGATTGGGTGGGCTATTTACAGATGGACTATGTACAGCTGCAGCGATCGGTTAGCTGCTCAGATAGTTGAGGTTTAAAGTTGGTGAGGGAAATAAATGTCTCCAACTTCAGCGATTGAGGTGTTGGCTTTGGGGATGATCAGTGAGATATACCTGCTGGGACATGTGCTACGGGTGGGTGTTGTTATCGTGACCAGTGAACTAAGATAAGGGGGAGCTTTACCTAGCATAGACTTATAGATGACCTGAAGCCAGTGGGTCTGGAGACAAATATGTAGCGAGGGCCAGCATATTAGAGCATACAGGTCGCAGTGGTGGTGCTTTAGTAACAAAACGGATGGCACTGTGATGGCAAACTGGATGCAGTCTGAGTAGAGTGTTGGAAGCTATTTTGTAGATGACATCGCCGAAGTCGAGGATCGGTAGGATAGTCAGTTTTACTAGGGTAAGTTTGGCAGCGTGAGTGAAGGATGTTTTTTTGCAAAATAGAAAGCCGATTCTAGATTAGATTTTTGATTGGAGATGTTTAATAGGAGTCTGGAAGGAGAGTTTACAGTCTAGCCAAGACACCTAGGTATTTATAGTTGTCCACATATTCTAGGTCGGAACCGTCCAGGGTGGTGATATTAGTCGGGCTGGCGGGTGCGGGCAGCGAACGGTTGAAAAGCATGTATTTGGTTTTACTAGCGTTTAAGAGCAGTTGGAGGCCACGGAGGGAGGGTTGTGTGGCATTGAAGCTCGTTTGAAGTTTAGTTAGCACAGTGTCCAAGGAAGGGCCAGAACTATATACAGAATGGTGTCGTCTGTGTAGAGGTGGATCAGGGAATGGCCCGCAGTAAGAGCGACATCATTGATATATACAGAGAAAAGAGTCAGCCCGAGAATTGAACCCTGTGGTACCCCCATAGAAACTGCCAGAGGTCCGGACAACATGCCCTCCGATTTGACACACTGAACTCTGCGGCAGCTTTCCAATCTTTAGGGATCTCGGACAATACGAAAGAGAGGTTGAACAGGCTGGTAATAGGGGTTGCAACAATGGCGGCGGAGAGTTTTAGAAAGAGAGGGTCCAGATTGTCTAGCCCAGCTGATTTGTACAGGTCCAGATTTTGCAGCTCTTTCAGAACATCTGCTATCTGGATTTGAGTGAAGGAGAAGCTGGGGAGGCTTGGGTGTGTAGCTGCGAGGGGGTGGGGGGGGAGCTGTTGGCCGGGGTTGGAGGAGCCAGGAGGAAGGCATGGCCTGCCATTGAGAAATGCTTATTGAAATGTTCGATTATCATGGATTTATCAGTGGTCACCGTGTTACTTAGCCTCAGTGCAGTGGGCAGCTGGGAGGAGGTGCTCTTGTTCTTCGTGGACTTTACAGTGTCCCAAAACGTTTTGTAGTTCGAGCTACAGGATGCAAATTTCTGCTTGAAAAAGCTAGCCTTTGCTTTCCTGACTGACTGTGTGTATTGGTTCCTTGAAAAGTTGCATATCGTGGGGACTATTGGATGCTATTGCAGTCCACCACAGGATGTTTTTGTGCTGGTCAAGGGCAGTCAGGTCTGGAGTGAACCAAGGGCTATATCTGTTCTTAGTTCTGCATTTTTTGAATGGAGCATGCTTATCTAAGATGGTGAGGAAATTACTTTTAAAGAATGACCAGGCATCCTCGACTGACGGGATGAGGTCAATATCCTTCCAGGATACCCGGGCCAGGCTGATTAGGAAGGCCTGTTCGCAGAAGTGTTTTAGGGAGCGTTTGTCAGTGATGAGGGGTGGTCGTTTGACCGCGGACCCAGACTTGGCACTCCGGTACTGCTTGCCGTGCGGTAGCAGAGAGAACAGTCTATGACTAGCGTGGCTGGAGTCTTTGACAATTTTTAGGGCCTTCCTCTGACAACGTCTGGTATAGAGGTCCTGGATGGCAGGAAGCTTGGCCCCAGTGATGTACTGGGCCGTACACACTACTCTTTGTACTGCCTTGCGGTTGGAGGCCGAGCAGTTGCCATACCAGGGAGTGATGCAACCTGTCAAGATGCTCTCGATGGTGCAGCTGTAAAACCTTGTGAGGATCTGAGGACCCATGCCAAATCTTTTCAGTCTCCTGAGGGGAATAGGTTTCATTGTGCCCTCTTCATGAAGGTCTTAGTGTGCTTGGACCATGTTAGTTTGTTGGTGATATGGACGCCAAGGAACTTGAAGCTCACAACCTGGTCCACTACAGCCCTGTCGATGAGAATGCGGGCGTGCTCTGTCCTCCTTTTCCTGTAGTCCACAATCATCTTCTTTGTCTTGATCACGCTGAGGGAGAGGTTGTTATCCTTGCACCACATTGTCAGGTCTCTGACCTCCTCCCTATAGGCTGTCTTATCGTTGTCGGTGATCAGGCCTACCACTGTTGTGTCATCAGCGAACTTAATGATGGTGTTGGAGTCGTGCCTGGCAGTGCAGTCATGAGTGAACAGGGAGTACAGAAAGGGACTGAGCACGCACCCCTGAGGGGCCCCCCGTGTTGAGGATCAGCGTGGCGGATGTGTTGTTACCTACCCTTACCGCCTGGGGGTGGCTCATCAGGAAGTCCAGGATCCAGTTGCAGAGGGAGTCATTTAGTCTCAGGGTCCTTAGCTTAGTGATGAGCTTTGAGGGCACTATGGTGTTGAACGCTGAGCTGTAGTCAATGAAAAGCATTCTCACATAGGTGTTCCTGTTATTCAGGTGTGAAAGGGAAGTGAGGAGTGTAATAAAGATTGCATCATCTGTGGATCTGTTGGGGCGGTCTAGGGTTTCTGGGATAGTGGTGTTGATGTGAGCCATGACAAGCATTTCAAAGTATTTTATTGCTACAGATGTGAGTGCTACGGGTTGGTAGTCATTTAACAGGTTACCTTAGTGTTCTTGGGCACAGGGACTATGGTGGTCTGCTTGGAACATGTTGGTATTACAGACTCGGACAGGGAGAGGTTGAAAATGTCAGTGAAGACACTTGCCAGTTGGTCAGCGCATGCTCGGAGTACACGTCCTGGTAATCCGTCTGGCCCTGCGGCCTTGTGTGAATGTTGCCCTGTTTAAAGGTCTTACTTACATCGGCTGCGGAGAGCGTGATCACACAGTTGTCCGGAACAGCTGATGCTCTCATGCATGTTTCATCAAAGCACCTCAGAGATGTGGTGTTTAATGTCTGATCTGAGGGACTCTTCCACTCATTTAGCAGACACTCTTATCCAGAGTGACATACAGAAGCTATTAGGGTTAAGTGACTTGCTCACGGGCACGTCGACCGATTTTTCAACTCGTCAGCTCGGGGATTCCAACCAGCGGCCATCAGTTACTGGCCCAGGTGCTCTTAGCTACTAGGTTACCTGCTGCATACATAACCTATGCTATACCTCTCCATTGTGTATGTTTCAATATGTATAGTAGTATGATACAATGTATCTAAATGTACAGTGCATTCGGAAAGTATTCAGACCCCTTGACTTTTTCCGCATTTTGTTACGTTACAGCCTTATTCTAAAATGTATATATTTTTTTTACATTTCCTCATCAATCCACACACAATACCCCATGATGACAAAGCAACAGGTTTTTATACATTTTTGCAAATGTATTAAAAATAAAAACTGAAATATCACATTTACATAAGTATTCAGACCATTTACTCTTTGTACTTTGTTGAAGCACCTTTGGCAGTGATTACAGCATCGAGTCTTCTAGGGTATGGACACTACAAGCTTGGCACACCTGTATTTGGGGAGTTTCTCCCATTCTTCTCTGCAGATCCTCTCAAGCTCTGTCAGGTTGGATGGGGAGCGTCGCTGCACAGCTATTTTCAAGTCTCTCCAGAGATGTTCAAATCGGGTTCGGGATCTGGTTGGGCCACTCAAGGCCATTGAGACTTATCCTGAAGCCACTCCTGCGATGTCTTGGCTGTGTGCTTAGGGTCGTTGTCCTGTTGGAAGGTGAACCTTGTCTCCAGTCTGAGGTCCTGAGTGCTCTAGAGTAGGATCTCTCTCAAGGATCTCTCTGTACTTTGCTCAGTTCATATTTTCCCTTGATTCTGACTAGTCTCCCAGTCCCTGCCACTGAAAAACATCCCCACGCATGATGCTTCCACCATCATGCTTCACCATAGGGATGGTGCCAGTTTTCCGCAGTTTTTTGGCAAACAAGCCAAAGAGTTCAATCTTGGTTTCAACAGACCAGAGAATCTTATTTCTCATGGTCTGAGAGTCCTTTAGGTGCCTTTTGGCAAACTCAGTGGGCTGTCATGTGCCTTTTACTGAGGAGTGGTTTCCATCTGGCCACTCTACCATAAAGGCCTGATTGGTGGAGTGCTGCAGAGATGGTTGTCCTATGGCTTCTCTGAAAGGGATGTGATGAAGGTTAACTTTACAAGCAGTAAACAAACACCCAGTGCAGAGAGAGAGCGAGACAGTGAGAAAGCAAGAGAGAATGAAAGCGAGAGAGCGAGAAAGTGAAAGCGAGAGAGCAAGAGAGAGAGAGAGAGAGACACTACGGAAAAAGAAGGAACAGCACATCAGAAATCAGCTCAATGTAATTGAAGAATCCATAGACTAACCACTTCTGGGAAAATTGGAAAACACTAAACAAACAACAACACGAAGATTTATCTATCCAAAATAGAGATGTTTGGATAAATCACTTCTCCAATCGTTTTGGACTGTATAACAAAAAACAAATACATGATCAAATACAAATCTTAGAATCAACTATTAAAGACTACCAGAAGGGGCCTCACATGTGGCACAGCGGTCTAAGGCACTCCGTCGCCATGCTTGAGGCATCACTAAACACCCAGGTTCGATCCCAGGATGTGTTACAGCCTACTTTGACTGGGAGACCCATGATCGTCCGGTTTAGGGGAGGGTTTGGCCGGCCGGGATTTCCATGTCCCATTGCTTTTTAGCGACTCCATGTGGCTGGCCAGGCACCTGCAAGATGACTTGGTCGCCAGCTGGACAGTGTTTCCTCCGACACAATGGTGCAGCTGGCTTCCGAGTTAAGCGAGCAGTGTGTCAAAAGCAGTGTGGCTTGGCAGGATCGTGTTTCGGAGGACGCATGGCTCACAACCGTCGCCTCTCCTGTGACCATGGGGAGTTGCAGCGATAGGACAAGACTGTAACTACCAATTGCAGAGAAGAAGGGGTAAAAGTACAAGCAAACAAAAAAGACTACCAGAACTCACTGGATTCTCCAATTACATTGAATGAACTACAGGACAATCCATAAAAGTGGAAACAAATTTGACCTCAATAACTACTGTGGGATATGTGTCAACAGCAACCTTGGGAAAATCTTCTGCATTAACAGCAGACTCATACATTTCCTCAGTTAAAACATTGTACTGAGCAAATGTCAAATTGGCTTTTTACCAAATTACCGTACAACAGACCACGTATTCACCATGCACACCCTAATTGACAAACAAAGAAATCAAAACAAAGGCAAAGTCTTCTCATGCTTTGTTGATTTAAAAAAACTTTTGGCTCAATGTGGCATGATTTAGTGTACAACGTAGAACACCAAATAATGTTTGCAGAGCAGATTTAGACCGTTACCTGCTAATTATGAAAATCCAGAAAAGAGCCATTAAATTATACAACCACCCAAAAGGAAGAGATTCTCAAACCTTCCATAACAAAGCCATCACCTACAAAGAGATTAACCTGGAGAAGTCCCCTAAGCAAGTTGGTGCTGGGGCTCTTTTTGCATACACAAACAGACCCCACAGAGCCCCAGGACAGCAACACAATTAGACCCAACCAAAACATGAGAAAACAAAAATATAATTATTTCCAATGTGTCAAGTAATTAACAAAAAAAACAAGCCAACTAGAATGCTATTTGGCCCTAAACAGAGAGAACACAGTGGCAAAATACCTGACCACTGTGACTGACCCAAACTTAAGGAAAGCTTTGACTATGTACATACTCAGTGAGCATAGCCTTGCTATTGAGAAAGGCAGCCGTAGACAGACATGGCTCTCAAGATAAAACAGGCTGTGTGCCCACTGCCCACAAAATGAGGTGGAAACTGAGCTGCACTTCCTAACCTCCTGCGAAATGTTTGACCATATTAGGGATGCATATCTCCCTCAGATTACACAGACCCACAAAGAATTTGAAAAAATAAACTCAATTTTGATAAACTCCCATATCTATTGGGTGAAATACCACAGTGTGCCATCACCGCAGCAAGATTTGTGACCTGTTGCCACAAGGGCAACCAGTGAAAAACAAACACCATTGTAAATACAACCCTTATTTATGTTTATTTACCTTATGTACTTTAACTATTTGCACATAATATGACATTTGAAATATGCTCTTTCTAATTCTCTTTCTTTCTCTCTCTCTCGGAGGACCTGAGCCCTCGGACCATGCCCCAGGATTACCTGACATGATGACTCCTTGCTGTCCCCAGTCCACCTGGCCGTGCTGCTGCTCCAGTTTCAACTGTTCTGCCTTATTATTATTCGACCATGCTGGTCATTTATGAACATTTGAACATCTTGGCCATGTTCTGTTATAATCTCCACCCGGCACAGCCAGAAGAGGACTGGCCACCCCACATAGCCTGGTTCCTCTCTAGGTTTCTTCCTAGGTTTTGGCCTTTCTAGGGAGTTTTTCCTTACCACCGTGCTTCTACACCTGCATTGCTTGCTGTTTGGGGTTTTAGGCTGGGTTTCTGTACAGCACTTTGAGATATCAGCTGATGTACGAAGGGCTATATAAATACATTTGATTTTTGAAATATCTTTATTCTTTTGGAACGTTTGTGAGTGTAAAGTTACCTGTTCATTTTTTATTTATTTTCTATTTCACTTGCTTTGGTAATGTAAACATGTTTCCCATGCCAACAAAGCCCGTAAATTGAATTGAGAAAGAAAGAGAGAGAGTGAATACGAGAACGAGATAGCAAGAGGGAGAGAGAGAGAGAGAGAGGGAGAGAGAGATAGAGAGAGAGAGAGAGAAAAGCTAGAGAAAGAGAGAGACAGAGAGCGGGGAAACCTGTTAGAAGTGGACCATAATTCTTCACAGAGGATCAGTCCGTGTGGGCAGGCAACTGCTGCGGTCTCTGGGATAGCACTGCTGGGAAATTCTTACTGAGGCCTAGGAGGATACTTATAGTGGAACACATGGTCGATGTGTGAGTCTCTGTGCATGTGCGTGTGTGTGTGCAAGCATGCGAGAAGAGACAAACAAGTCATTGCAAAAAGATGAGTGTAAGATAAAGAAGTGGAGGGAAGAGAGACAGAGACAGGCAGTGAACTACAGACAAAGATAGAGAGAGCGAAAGACAGGTTCCCATAAAGACTGCAATTAGCAATTATGCAGTCATCAATTACAATTATCACAACTGGTGATTATGCAATTATCACTCTAAAGCATATTTTTTCCCCCTCAGCCTTACCGGCTTGCCACCTCCTGTGATTTGGGTGTTTGAGGACGGGGTGTGATGATGCAGGTGATTAGAATGTGTGAGGGCGGTGGGGGTGTCTGTCTGTCTGTCTGTCTGTCTGTCTGTCTGTCTGTCTGTCTGTCTACACGTTTGTGTGTGCGTACATGTGTGTGTTGGTAAGATTATTGCTGCTGGTGGGTGAGAGAAGCAGTGTGTATATAAGGGACAGGGACTGTATGGTTGCCTCAATCCCAGAGGCCTCTAAATTACCTGTCATCTGCACATGATGCAAAGGTCAGCGCACAATCATGGCAGTTGGTCTTTTGTACTGATCTGTGTTGCTCACTGAGACCCAGCACAGCCCAGGAGCTGACAGTGTCACCACAGCCCCAGTCAGCCTTTATACCTATTAAAACAACACACTGGGAATTCCACCGCAACATAATGCAGCAAGTCACAGGACTGTGGGGTGAGACAGGGATGGGTTGTCCTTCACCCATTCTTTGGGTGACGAGAGTGAGAGCTATAAGTAAATATGGCTACTGCTACAATGCTGGTGAAGCTACAACCACTGTCATCCGTGCTTGTTTTTCCTTGAGTGTTTAGAGAAGAGAGAAGGGATGAACTGGTGTTGAGTGACAGATGAGTGGGTAGAGGAGAGGGACATCACACTGTCATACACACCCACACTGGTTCAAGTTGCTTAAAGGAGGGGGAGAACACAAACACACACAGACAGTCACACAGACAGACGTGCGCGCACACACACACACACACACACACACTTCTGTATTTGCAGGGCATTTATTCTGGATGACACCCCTCTCTGAGTGGTGGAATGGTGGCTGAGGATGAGGTTGAGGCTGAGTCCGTCTCCAGGTGCCCAGTGAGAGGAGCAGTCGGTGGCCTGACACACATCCAGTCCCCAAGTCAATTCCAATCAGCAGCTCCTGTCACTCCTCCTGTTACGCTCCCAGCACACAGACGCTCCCTGCACACAGACGCCAGCACACAGACGCTGACCAGACCAGACTCATCCATTCAACCTGACCACAATATTATCCTAACATCTAAGGTCATTTTGTGATGTTCTGCGGTCACAATGATCTTTGAGCCAATCAATATCATTAATCTAACTAATCAATAACAAACAAATCAATAATTTCAATCTAAACAATCAATACCAAACCAAGCAATAACTCTAACCAATCAATTATAAAGAAATCAATCATCTCAATCAATACATTCAATCCAATCAAACAACAAAGGGAATAAATCAATAAAAGGGGATGGACACTACATTTGTGAAAAAGAACTATAGTAGCTATAGTACAAAGACCGACACACACAGAGATTTAGACAGAGACATGAGAGAGAGAGAGAGAGAGAGAGAGAGAAAAATGACGCGGGCAGAGCGGTGAGCAGATCTCCAGCAAGTCAAGGTAGAGTAGAGTAATCCTGATGGACATGGCATGGTGAGCTCCGTGTGAGACCGAACAGTGTGAGGCATTAAACTCAGATCAAAGCCCTATTTGGCTCTGCCATCCTGCAGGAGTCTAGTAGGCTCGGTCCCACCACCACCTCCATCACCACCACCACCACGGAACAGACAGACAGAGCCAGCCAGCAGCTCCACCCACCCACACGACAAAACCCAACATAAACCTCTGCTTAACACCTCAAAGTCAGAAGAAAGTCAAGACAGAGATAGACGGAGTAAGACAAATAAAGGAAAATAACTCTTCTGTGAAAGTCTTTGTAGTTCAAAAGACAGGATCCTTTATTTTTGAGACATGAGATTCTAAATGTTTGAAGTGCTGAGTGACATAAAAGGTTGGAAAACGTGTGTCTGCTGAAGAGGAGTCACAAATCTATAGTGACGTGACAGGAGAGAGTAGGATGTACCAAGAACGGGGCAGCAGGATAGCCTAGTGGTTAGAGCATTTGGACTAGTAACCGAAAGTTTGCAAGTTCGAATCCCCGAGCTGACAAGATACAAAGCTGTTGTTCTGCCCCTGAACAAGGCAGTTAACCCACTAGGCCGTCATTGAAAATAAGAATTTGTTCTTAACTGACTAGCCTAGTTCAATAAAAGGTAAACAAATGGAGCTATAGGGAGGTGGAGTGTATCATATGACATTTCGTTAGGACAGGGACATTGCAGCATTGCCAGAGAATACTGTGGGGAAGAAAAGAGTGGAGAGGTGTGAGGGACTACTCCCATTCCTAGACGGCCCCATGGACAAAGCCACAGCAGAGGAGAAGGCATGGGTATGCCAGCTTGAGGCCAATAGTGGAGCATGGCACATGCTTGGCAGCGGGAGGCACAGCAGCATATCTCCCCCTTCGACATACAAAGACAATGTACCTCTCCACCTGGCCTACACCATGTCAAGGTGAGACAGTGTGGGCGAGACAGAGAGAGAGAGTGTTCTTGATGGATAGTGTTCTCAAGCCACCTCTCCTTTCTCTCCCTCTCAGAAGGCTGGTGACTTTCCAGTGAAGCAATTATCATTGCAGAATGCATAATAGCCTAATTAATTACAGGTGTCAGCCTTTGTTTCACTATAGAGGAACATCATGCCAAACCTGCATCAAATGTATTGGGAGCGTAGATGTTATTACGGGGGTAGTGAAATGCTTATGTTTCTAGCTCCAGCAGTGCAGTAATACCTGACAGTGCAGTAATACACAATACATACAAATCCCCAAAATTAAAAGGAATGAAGAAATATATAAAACATTAGAATAAGCAATGTCAGTTTGGAATATAAATATACACAGTGTACAAAACATTAAGAACACCTTCGTAATATCACAAATCCTCAACTGGCAGCTTCATTAAATAGTACCCTCAAAATACCAGTCTCAACGTCAACAGTGAAGAGGCGACTCCGGGATGTTGGCCTTCTAGGCAGAGTTGCAAAGAAAAAGCAATATCTCAGACTGGCCAATAAAAATAAACGATTAAGATGGGCAAAAGAAGACAGACACTGGACAGAGGAACTCTGCCTAGAAGGCCAGCATCCCGGAGGCGCCTCTTCACTGTTGACGTTGAGACTGGTGTTTTGCGAATACTATTTAATGAAGCTGCCAGTTGAGGACTTGTGAGACGTCTGTTTCTCAAACTAGACACTCTAATGTACTTGTCCTCTTGCTCAGTTATGCACCGGGACCTCCCACTCCTCTTCCTATTCTGGTTAGAGCCCGTTTGCACTGTTCTGTGAAGGGAGTAGTACACAGTGTTGTACGAGATCTTCAGTTTCTTGGCAATTTCTCGCATTGAAAAGCCTTCATTTCTCAGAACAAGAATAGAGCCAGTTTGCACTTCAGAGGGTAGTGCGTATGGCCCAGTACATCACTGGGGCTAAGCTGCCTGCCATCCAGGACCTCTACACCAGGCGGTGTCAGAGGAGGCCCCTAAAAATTGTCAAAGACCCCAGCCATAGACGGTTCTCTCTACTACCACATGGCAAGCGGTACCGGAGTGCCAAGTCTAGGACAAAAAGGCTTCTCAACAGTTTTTACCCCCAAGCCATAAGACTCCTGAACAGGTAATCAAATGGCTACCCAGACTATTTGCATTCTGTGCCCCCCCAAACCCTTTATTTTACGCTGCTGCTACTCTCCGTTTATCATATAAGCATAGTAACTTTAACTATACATTCATGTAAGTACTATCTCAATTGGGCCGACCAACCAGTGCTCCCTCACATTGACTAACTGGGCTATCTGCATTGTGTCCCACCACCCGCCAACCCCTCTTTTACACTACTGCTACCCTCTGTTCATCATGCAGTCACTTTAACCATAACTACATGTACATACTACCTCAAAATCAACCTGAAGGGTCTGTATGTAGCCTCACAACTTTTATAGCCTCGCTACTTTTATAGCCCGTCTTTTTACTGTTGTTTTATTTCTTTACTTACCTATTGTTCACCTAACACCTTTTTTGAACTATTAGTTAGACACTGTAAGTAAGCATTTCACTGTAAGGTCTACCTACACCTGTTGTATTCGGCGCACGTGACAAATAAACTTTGATTTGACTGATGAATTTCAGAATAAAGATCTTTCTTTCTGGACATTTTGAGCCTGTAATCGAATCCACAAATGCTGATGCTCCAGATACTCAACAAGTCTAAGGGAGGCTAGTTTTATTGCTTCTTTCACTTCTTGGCACACCCATCCCTTTAGCGGGATCATTTGTGTCAGCATCCGCTGAATTGCACAGCGCCAAATTCAAATTAAATGACTAAAAATATTAAATTTTCATGAAATCACAAGTGCAATATAGCAAAACACAGCTTAGCTTGTTGTTAATCCACCTGGTGTGTCGGATTTCAAAAAAGCTTTACAGCGAAAGCTATCCAAGCGTTTATGTTAGGACATCTCTCTCAGCAGACAAAACATTACAAACATCTAGCAGCAAAGTAGAATGAATTTTCTGAGTTTCGTGACCAATCAAATGAATCGCTTACCTTTGGTGATCTTCGGATGTTTGCACTCACGAGACTCCCAGTTACACAATACATGTTCCTTTTGTTCGATAAAGATTATTTTTATATCCAAAAACCTCCATTTGGTTGGCGCGTTTTGTTCAGAAATCCACTGGCTTGTGCAGGTCATGACGGGCAGATGAAAATTCCAAATAGTATCCATAAAGTTCGTAGAAACATGTCAAACGTTTTTATAATCAATCCTCAGGTTGTTTTTACAATAAATTATCGATATTATGTCAATCGGACCGTAGCTTTTTCAATAGGAGAGAGATTGAGAAAATGTCTGCTCCAAGCTGTTGCACATGCAAAACTCTGCTGGGACCCAGCCATCCACCGACGCGATGTGATCGTTCTTGCTCATTTTTCAGAATAAAAGGCTGAAACTATGTCTAAAGACTGTTCACACCATGTGTAGCCCATAGGGAAAGGAATCTGGTTGTTATCCCTTTAAATGGAGGGAAGGCATGCAATGGAACAGGGAGCTTTCAAAATAAGAAGCACTTCCTGGTTGGTTTTTCCTCAGGTTTTTGCCTGCAATATCAGGTTATGTTATACTCACAGACAATATTTGGACCATTTTGGAAACTTTAGAGTGTTTTCTATCCTAATCTGACAATTATATGCATATTCTAGCGTCTGGGCCTGAGAAAAAGGCAGTTTCATTTGGGTACGTTTTTCATCCAAACATCAAAATACTGCCCCCTGCACTCAACAGGTTAATCAGAACAACAGTTTTCAGCTGTGCTAACATAATTGCAAAAGGGTTTTCTAATGATCAATTAGCCCTTTCAAATTATAAATTTGGATTAGCTGACACAACGTGCCATTGAAACACAGGAGTGATGGTTGCTGATAATGGGCCTCTGTACGCCTATGTAGATATTCCATTAAAAAACAAAATCTGCTGTTACCAGCTACAATAGTCATTTACAACATTAACAATGTCTACATTGTATTTCTGACAAATGTTCTTTCAAAAACAAGGACATTTCTAAGTGACCCCAAACTTTTGAACGGTAGTGTACATATGAAGTGGGTAAAACAGTATGTAAACATTATTAAAGTGACCCGTGTTCAATCTATAAGGTGCAGGGTTGAATACCGGGTGGTAGCCGGCTAGTAACAGTGACTAAAGATCCGGGCAGGGTACAGGGCGGTAGCCCGACTAGTGGTGACTATTGAATAGTCTAATGGCCTGGAGATAAGCTGTTTATCAGTCTCTCAGTCCCAGCTTTGATGCACCTGTACTGTCTCCACCTTCTAGATGGTAGCTGGGTGAACAGGCTGTGGCTCGGGTGGCTGAGGTCCTTGATGATCTTCTTGGCCTTCCTGTGACACCGGGTGCTGTAGATGTCCTGAAGGGCAGACAGCGTGCCCCTGGTGATAAGTTGGGCAGATCGCACCACCCTCTGGAGAGCCCTGTGGTTGCGGACGGTGCAGTTGCCGTATCAGGCGGTGATACAGCCCGACCGGATGCTCAAAAGAGAGCATCTGATGAACGAGTGCTGAATGGGGGTTCAGAGGCACAGCTGACAGAGATGAAACCAAATGCTTGCTGCTTACAGTAAACAGTAAGGACAATGGAAAGCACAACTCTAAACAGCCATCATCTGATGCCAAGTGTCTGTAGACAGATTGGTGACATTGAATTCAGGCCTTTTGTGTTCCAAAACGGTTTGTAATAGTGACCAACTTGAAAGAAGAAAGGACGACAACTATCAGCTGTCAGTAGTGATGTCCACTGGGGGAGATAGGTCTTAATTCAGCATGTGAACAAAATGACTACTTCCTATGAACAGGGCTATTTATGACAGCACCATCAGCAATGAAACAGTCCCTTCCCTTCCCCACTGGTATGATATATAATTTGTCCTGTCAGATTTTTCTCTTTCACCTATTGTTTTTCGAGGATGCCGGAAAACAGGCAATTGCAGAACACAAACAAAACAAATAACCGGGACCGTAGAGTAGAGCAGTGAATGATAGGGCTGTAAGGAGAGGGAGACAGCACAAACTCATCTCATTCTCATCCCCAGCTAAACATACCAGGACACATATGTGTGTGTCAGGGGTCAAGGGGGTGGTGGTTGTTGAGAAGGTTTATAATCCCTCCACAGCGCCCCAGGCAGCAAGGGCTTATTGTAGAGTACAGTGACTCTAATAGGAGGCGGAGCTGCAGTTGTATGCTGCTCTCTGCTCCCATTGTGAGAAGAGTTTTACATAATTAATGACTGTTGTTTCCCAGGTAGTCGCCCTGCAAATTCACTCCAGACTCGGCTGCCACCGTCGCCGGTTTCACTGAGAATGAGCGACACTGGAACAGACAGGTTACATTACAGGCATAAACAAGGCAATTTTGTACAGTGTCTTAAGACATTAACGTGAGCTGTTCAGAGACATGATTCAAGTTACTTCAGAGAAATACTGGGAGAGAGAGAGAGAGCTTTTCTCTGTCTTGTAACCTACAGAGGATTTGAGGATGATGCTACTGAAGCCTGTGCTTGTGTGTATCAAATATGCTGTTAATATAGACCTAGATCGAGTCTATTCAAGGAAACCAAATGTATGATCATTCATACAGACTACTGAACATGAATGTTCATTTAAGAATGTGTGTGTTGGAGCCCATGTTCCTATCAGACAGGCAGGCAGACAGGCAGTATGGGCCAGCCAGGCCAACAGGCAAGTTACCACTGCTGGGAGCCAGTCCAGCTCTATATTGGTGCATGTTAAATTAAACATTACTGCTCTCGCCCCACTACTCATTATTCATTTGTAATAACCTTTAAGGCTTTTTGATGTCATACATATTTTACAGAGAGATATCACTCCCTTTCACAGTGAGCATGGAGCTCTGTGGGCCTGTCAATGACAGATCACTGTTGGCTCCGTGAAGGTGTGCCATCATACACTATAATTAGAATCAGTTAAGGACAAATAGCAATATTCACAAGGTGTGTATGTGCATGTAAGGGTGCTTCTCAACACTATATATTGGAGAAAATTAGATGACAAAATATTACAATGTTAGAGTGACACTTTAAAAGAAAACGTTATATAGTGCACTGCTTTCAGAGGTGAGCCAAGATTCTCCCAAAAAACTGGAGTAACTGTCATATCAGTACATAAAGCCTTTTAGCAGCTGACCTGAGGATCATTTAGAGGCTTGAGAGCCCAGTTTGTGGCAGTCCATTTCAGCAGCGTAAATCAGCAGTCTGGTGGTGGGGGGGCACAATAACACACACTCCCTCTCTCTCTCTGTGAGAGGGCTGGCCATGGCTCGCCCCTCCCTCCCGAACGGCCATGGCTCGCCCCTCCCTCCCGGACGGCCATGGCTCGCCCCTCCCTCCCTGGACGACCATGGCTCGCCCCTCCCTCCCGGACGGCCATGGCTCGCCCCTCCCTCCCGGACGGCCATGGCTCGCCCCTCCCTCCTAAATGGGACCTCTTGCATGCCAAAAGCCCATGCGCCCCAGTGCCAAGACTGTTCTAAAAGCTGTAAAACAAAATGGGCTCTGCCAGAAGTTTGGTGTCATGACTGTAATGAGCAGCTTATTTGTCTGATCTCTCATGTTACAGGTCAAAAGTGGTTCAGATCTGGGGTTAATGTTGGGCACATGGGATGAGTGTCACACTGAAAATAAGGAGAAATCAGCCCTTACTGAGGAATACTGAGCTACAGAGGATAGAAGGTTAATCATATTGTTCAAAATGAGTTTCTAATAAGCATGTGAGCATAATGAAAAATATACACTGTTTAGGCTACAGGAGATCCATCATGAATTGAATCTAATAAAGCAACCTTTCAGGAAGCTTTATACCAGAGTTTCCTGACTGAGCTCCTACTGGCTGTCATGGGTTACGTAAGCCTCCGTATGCTCAGTGTAGGACAACTCCACCCGGGGTATAAATAAAGCAACCAGACGCACGGCTGCAGCCACTGTGATTTGGGGAGGTTTCCACACGGGATGTCATAGTTCTGCAGCGCTAGCTAGCCCAACTGATATTTCAGGCTCTGCCTCATTAGAAAGAGAGGAAGCATCCTCCATGAGTGGAAAACCAGCCTTTACAAAAAAAGTTTAATTAGTGAAGACTGGTGGAAGAGAAATGCACATTTGCCTCCTGCCCACAGCCTCATGGGCGAAATGTAATGGTAATCTTCTAGAGATGGCTTCAGGAAGCAAACACCACACACACAAAGAGTAAGTATTGTATCCATGGCCAGGCTTGATAGGCAGTGTCCGTGGACATCACAGTCACACACACTCCACCAGGCTGGGGTCTCCAGCCCCGTCCAACAGGGGCACCATCAGACAATGCCTGCAATTACACCCCAACCCTCCAGCCCCATCTTTCACAACAAACAAGGAAAATTATGAAAGAAAAGTGGAGGAGAGGGCAGATTGAGAATACACATGTGTATGTGCCCATGAGGGAGTGTGTATGAGCATGTGTGTGTCTAAAGCATGTATTAAAGGGAGCCTGTAAAAGCCTGCTCCCAGATGCTGGCTAATTTAGTTGGGGAATAGCTGGCTGTCCTTCAGGTGAAGGGACAGAGATTGGTCTCAATATGAGATCATAAAAAAGACATCACAGAATCTCACAGCACCTCCAGCCGTTCTTCATGGGTCTCGCTAGACAACACACACACACACATCCATGTACGCACACAAATGACATTGACAAAGACAGAATAGTGTGCATACAGCACACCAGTTCACGCCACACACTGAATCAGTTATTGTGCTTTAATGCTCTGTGTCTCTGACAGAGTGGATAACCTAGGCCATCTGTAAAGAGTGATACATGGCCAAGCCCCTGTACCAGTGTGTCCTCCCTTTCCATCCAGATCCAGTTGACTCCCCCAGTCCTCCATCACTCTCCCAGTGTCAGTGGCAGGGCCCCGACATCAGCAGCTGTTCCCCTTGGCTGTCCCAGCAGCCCCTCTCCAGCTTGGGCCCATCAGGCTGAAGGAGCGAGAACTCACACTACTCCATGGAGACCCAATTAAAAGGGACGGAACTCGGCAATAGAAGCAGAATCACAGGGAGATGCAGAGTTGCGGCTTTAATTGAAGATGTGTTTTTACGCTCTTGCACTCTCTTTCACTCGCTCTTCTTCAGGCCACCATTGCCACTTTACTTCTCTCTGATGAAACCGAGGGATGAAGGGAAGAGACACACAGGGGAGCTACAGTGGGGAGTTGAACACACACATATCTGTTTGTGGGAAAGACAAAGAGCTCTGTGGTACCCGGGTTTGGGAGATGCAATCGTAAAAAGTACCATCAGAATAGTGCAAATGGATCTGTAAGAATCACATTAGACAGCATGTAGAAGGAAAAAAACCTTTTAATTAAAACTATACATGGGTTGCTTTTCTCTTAATGCACATTTGTCTACCTCTGCAGTAGAGTTCCTTCCATGTTAATTAGTACTGTAGTTAATCCGAAATTGAAGAGACCCAAACTGTCAGGTCACATTGTAAACAATAGGACCCAACGGTAGTCTGTGGGACATTTTGAGCTGCTCTCTCTCCTAGCTAAATGTTCCCTAGATACTAATTGGCCTAATTTACGCAGGTCTTTCTTCAAATTGCCAGTTTCTTTATAGTTTTATATATTAGCCCTGACAAGTGTCAGCAGAACTCCACATTTGCTTTATAGGGAAAGCAAAAATGAAAATAAATGACTTAACCCCTTGAATTATATTGATTAAGTAAAGACGGTAGCATTGTGAAGTCTACAGTACCTTCATGGGATATTAAACATCATTTGAAAGGAGAATAAAAGTTCAAGCACTTAGCCAGCTGCAAAGTGAGCCCAACTTCTCTCCTTTACATTATTTAAGATATGCTCCATCATTTTATCAATCTATCGATCTCCCACCAGAAAGATGAAAATGGAAAAATAATGAGACCGATGAATGCTGTGTAAAGAACATCAATGTGTGAAATGTAATTATCTGTGCTGAAAAAGTGTTGGCTGTTTTCTAAAACAAGCAGTTAATATTTTTCCCTCTCTGCATATTTTAATTACCAGATCAATCAAACTACATACAGCGGTGCTTTCACAAGTCTAAATGAAAAACAATAGATTTACTTTAAAGTCTTAGCTTCTTTTGAAGTCTAAATTAAAATTTCAGGTACCTTTAGGAGTGCCTTCTTCAGAAAAGTTGTGATATTTAATTAGTGTGTTTAGATTCTGCTGAAATTAAACTTCACAGCCCAACATAATGTGAAATGAAAACTACAGGATACAGACTTCTGCAGGGGAACAGACAAACAGAATTAAAATCTCTTCAACACCACATGGGAGGACCTCGTCTTCTGACAGCAGCCCATGTTCTGTATGTGACTACGCTGCAACTGGTTTGATCTCTAGCTGTGTATCTGTGGTAGCTGTAAGAAGATTTGCTCTCCGTCTCTGACTGCATCTGCGTCTGTGACTGACTGGGTCTTGGGCTCAGTGGCTGTGTAGCACTGACTTTGGTCCTGAAATCACAGCATCACGTCGCGGAATTGGCGGAGCAGCTCCCCTGTTCTGCCTTTTCTTCCTCACACGGGGTTTTCCTGGTTGTACAAGTGCTGACGTTTATTTCTCCTGGCATGTCCTCGCCGGAACAGAGCCACCGATTTCACACATTTTTATTGGCTAATTCGACTGTGCTCTTGCCAGCAGCGGAGAGGGAGCCAGCTAGGAGTCAGAACATCCCAAGAACACAACTGCTTTACTCTGCTTTGCTCTCAGACTGGGATCCCTTGGGGAGCCTAATGCCTGTCTCATAACAAGTCAATTGACCATTTCAGGCTGGAGCTGGGGCTGGAGTTAGGTGTCTCAGAGACTGCCTGTTAGATGAGAGGAGAGAGTTACTGTGGTTCTTTCAAAGATTGCCTGTTTATCAAGGGGTGAGTAAAGGAGTCTGAGGAGTGGCTGTTAAGGTAGTGGGAGGTTTACAGAGAATGGATGTATGGGCAGTCGGATGCCCAATAACAGCAGCACATCACCGTCGTCAAACATGGCTAACATTTGCACAGCAGCACTACTCAGATATGAAGTCTCTTGGCTCAGAGGTTAGTGCTGTCAGGACTGTGGAAATGAAACCTAGCACCGCAGAGGACAATGTGCTAAAACTCATCAATTCCACATGGCTAGAGAGGCAAGTGCCTATTTATAACATCACGCCTCTCTCTCTTTACCTGGTGTGCATCCCTATATCTAAACACGCTCCCATAATGATGAATGTCTCCAACTGGGATGTGCAGACAGGGCATCAGTCAGTACAGGAAAACAAACACACCGAAACACAACCACATCCCAACGCGTCCTCACACACAACCCTGAGACGTGTAATGAGACTAACGCTGGGAGTCTGATGGAGGATGAGGGATTCCAGCCCAAACACAACCCAGTCAAAACATCAGTCAAGATGGATGAGACAAGTCTGGAACAGTCATATAGCTTTGTGTATTCACTCTGGGTTTAATCTTCTGTGACATGTCCCGACTCCCTTGTCTCTGTGTATGGACTTCAAATTAGCAGAGCAGCAGCACTAATTGTGACCAGTGTCAAAGGCAGCAGCAGAGAGAGAAGACTGTTCCGCAGGACAGACTACATGGGCAGCAGGGTAGCCTAGTGATTACAGCGTTGGACGAGTAGCTGAAAGGTTGCAAGTTCGAATCCCTGAGCTGACAAGGTACAAATCTGTCATTCTGCCCCTGAACAGGCAGTTAACCCACTGTTCCTAGGCTGTCATTGAAAATAAGAATTTGTTCTTAACTGACTTGCCTAGTAAAATAAAGGTAAAAAAAAATGGATGAACTGGGCTGAGGGACATTATGTTATTGTGTCTAACCCAATAACCTCTGGTAAATAAATGTGATTTGACTGAATAACGTGTTCTCTTACTCTACCAGCTACTGTAATGTAGCTATACTAATGATGTTAATAAAAAAGCAAAGAGACAAAACAAATACAGTACAGTATGTCCTTAATCGGAGCACTATTGCTGCCTCGGGTAGGGGGCCTTAAATGTGAGCTCCTATTGGTGCAGAGAAACCCCACACTCTCCCCAATGTAGATGACACAAGTGATAAACCAGGAGACAGGGAAAGAAAGAGAGGGGGGAGAGAGATAGCAAGAGGGAGAGAGGCGAGAGAGTGTCACTGGTTTACATGGCCCCTGCCGTCCATTATATTCCCAACAATAGGTTGGAGGTGTGGTGTGTGCTGTTCATACCTAATGGCCTGGAGTTCCTGTATGGGCCTAGGCTGACTGGCTCAATGAGCCTGAGACAGACAGCAGACAGAGACAGCATTAGAACCACCTCAGCAGCTCAGCACACAGGCATGACAATAGACACGGTTGAGAGGGATAGACCCAGCAACACAGACTTGGAGTGAGTCAGATCCAGAGATATCTCGTATCTCACAGCTACATCTTAATGCAGATGTTCTGGAGATATGTGAATGTGGAATTTTAGTGAGGGGAGTTTCTAGGTATCAAATTGTGCTGTACTGTACTTAGTGACAGCTTCAACACTGTTCCAAACCTCACCTTTACAGACAACTGCATTGAGATGAGGAGTCTACGAACCAATCCAAACCCACCGACCCATGATACCCATCTGATCAGCCTATATGCACCTAATAACCAACCAATTTAGTCCATAATGAAGATCTGTCTTCATTGAGTCGTTAAAGTGGGAGCATCACCACTGTATTTCACAAACGGCACAGTCCCTCATCTATGAAAGTGCCATAGGGCCCCACTGACAATTAGACAAGGAAAAGCTTTATGACCGTTAGACTCACCGCCGCGGCGCTCTTGCCACCGGCAGGACAGCCAGGAGCTTTTTTGTGTAGAAAAGTAATTATGAAGCCTCTCGTAATGACAAGGAGGAAACCAGTGTCATAACACACACCGCCTTTTATCACAGTGCCATAATGAACCATCATTCTTTACTCTTTGATTCATTCCACTATTCATAACATATTTAGACCTTCAAGACAAATTATAATTTCCTTCAGGAATTAATCAAAAACAGGAAGGACTGGTGTCCTCTCGATGGATGATCAAAGACTGTGTGTCTACCTAGCTAGCGGCAATGCTGCCCGCTCTGCTCTGTATGGGTTCAGGCTCTGGGCTCAGGGTTCATGGGCAGGTCTGCAACAGGGGACTGATAGACTGGTGTCTCTGCAGGACATTAGTTTCATATCAGCTGATACATTCAGTACTTCCGAAGTCTACCGTGATTGGAAAGCATTGAAATGTACATACATAGCATGATTATTAATGGAGCTTGAATTAAAACCACATCTACACTGAACAAAAATATAAACTTAACATGTAGTGTTGGTCCCACGTTTTCTGAGCCGAAAATAAAAGATCCCCACATTTTTCCATACGCACAAAAAGCTTATTTCTCTAAAATGTTGTGCACAAATTTGTTTACATCCCTGTTAGTGAGCATTTCTCCTTTGCCAAGATAATCCATCCACCTAACATGTGTGGCTTATCAAGAAGCTGACAGCAGGAATGCTGACTGCAGGCATGTCCACCAGACCTGTTGCCAGAGAATTGAATGTTCATTGCTCTACCATAAGTCGCCTCCAACGCCATTTTAGAGAATTTGGCAGTACATCCAACCGGCCTCACAACCGCAGACTACGTGTAACTAAGCCAGTCCAGGACCTCCACATCCGGCTTCTTCACCTGCGGGACCGTCTGAGACATGCCACCCGGACAACTGATGAAACTGTGGGTTTGCACAACCAAATCATTTCTGCACAGAAACCATCTCAGGGAAGCTCATCTGCATACTCATCGTCCTCATCAGCGTCTTGACCTGACTGCAGTTCGGCCTCGTAACCAACTTTAGTGGGAAAATGTGCACAGAGATACCACGACGAGATGCTGATGCCCATTGTCGTGCCATTCATCTGCCGTCATCACCTCATGTTTCAGCATGATAATGCACGGCCCCATGTCGCAAGGACCTGTACACAACTCCTGGAAGCTGAACATGTCCCAGTTCTTCCATGGCCTGCATACTCAGACATGTCACCCATTGAGCTGTTTGGGATGCTCTGGATCGACAGCGTGTTCCCGCCAATATCTAGAAACTTCGCATAGCCATTGAAGAGGAGTGGGACAACATTCCACAAGCCACAATCAACAGCCTCATCAATTCTATTTGTAGGAGATGTGTCATGCTGCATTGAGTCAAAATGGTGGGCACACCATTTGCACACTGATTTTCTTACTGTGGAATGCAGGGTTTGGTCTTCGCCAGGCAAAAATGGGACCCATGTCATCCAAAAAGTTATCCTTTTGAATCATATGTCCATATAACATTCTTCCAAGAGTCTTGATGTGCTTCCAGGTGATGGGCAAACTTGAGTCAACTTTTTGGATGACATGGGTCGCAAACACTGCATTCCACAGTAAGAACCTCATACCAACGGTCAAGCATGGTGACAACATTAGTAGTGTGATGGTTTGAGGATGCTTTGCTGCCTCAGGACCTGGATGACATGCCTTAATAGAAGGATTCATGAATTCTGCTCTGTATCAGATAATTCTACAGGAGAAGGGCAGGCTATCTGTCTGTGAGCTGACAGCTGGGTCATGCAGCAAGACAATAATCCAAAACACACAATCAAGTCTACATGGCTAAAAATCAAAATGGCTACAAAGCAACAAATGTAAAGTTTTGGAATGGTCTCGTCAAAGTCCAGACCTAATAATCCCAATTGAGATGTTGTGGCAGGACTTAAAACAAGCAGTTCATGCTTGAAAACCCATTAATGTTGCAGAGATAAAGCAGTTCTGCATGCAAGAGTGGGCCAAAATTCCTCCACAATGATGTGAAACTGTTCAACAACTACAGGAAGCATTTGGTTGCAGTCATTGCAGCCAATTTTGGCACAACAAGTTACTGAGTGTAAGGGGGCAAGTACTTTCTCGCACAGGGGAATTGGGTGTTGCGTAACTTTGTTAATTAATTAAATAAAAACTCAGGTTCCCTTTATTTAATACTAGGGTTTGGATGACGATCTGATAACATATAGTATCAAAAATATGCAAAAATAGAGAAAATCAGAAAAGGGGCAAAAACTCTTTTCCCGGCACTGTATTTGCTATTGACTTAAAGAGATGTAGGATTACCTCCTTTCTGTAAGTTTAATTTACTACTAGAGTATGAATAACATCACCACAACCTCAGGGAAAGAGATGGCACAGTTAGAATCAAAGACAGGTGTCCACCATCCAACCCCAACCCCCAGTCAGCAGTGTGTTAAAAGCTGTTTGATGGTTTGGATGTCTAGTCAGCTCCATTGTACCTTTCTGGCTGATAATGAGGGCCAATAATGATTCCGTGCTCGAGGGGTTAATGGCATGTAACCGGCAGAGCCGCTAATTACACGTTACAAACTATTTATCAGATTCTCCATCTGCGCAACTCAAGCACCACAACTCTCATTGTGCACGCTAAATTACTCCTCGGATTATCATTGTAAAGCAAGTTTCCGTAATTAGGAGCCCGGGCTGCTGTTTTCTTTTTCTGAGTAGGCTGCCGAACGACATCAAGTGAAGAGGGGGAAATTAGATGACTGGTTCATTTTGGCCTGACATCCCAATACAGAGCCAATATCTACTATATCTGGCATCTACAGTATCTTGCTATATGAAGACGAATCTAGCCACACAGGAATCCACAGCCAACAGATTCCAGAATTCCGTCACAGTTTTTTGTTGAGAATATGAGACCTTAGGGGGATTTACACTCTAGAATGAGAGAGAGGTATAAATTGCCTCTTGGATCCTTGGTGGAGTTTGCCATACCGTATAGTCAGATTGCAACGGAAGGTTGTGCAAAAGTTGTGTGAACAGCGGAAGGTTGTGTGAAAGTTGTGTGAACAGCGGAAGGTTGTGTGAAAGTTGTGTGAACAGCGGAAGGTTGTGTGAAAGTTGTGTGAACAGCGGAAGGTTGTGTGAAAGTTGTGTGAACAGCGGAAGGTTGTGTGAAAGTTGTGTGAACAGCGTGTGGAGCAGAGAGGCTCAGTCTCAGTCCAAAAGGCCTCTCTCTCCTGCCATCGGTTATTTGAGAAATAACTGTCATATCCCCCAGCCCCAAAGGTGTGCCGGAGACCATGGAGACACGTACCATCTCATCTGTCTCTGCAGTACATTTTATTAAAATTACCTTCATTATAAGACAGTGTTCATTATAAAACCAAAAACGCTGGTCTCCCAGGGCCCAGTGGATTAATAAGGACAGCGGTGTATTTTAAGCTGTAAACTCCTCACTGTCCTTAATCTCCTTCCCACTTCACAAGGCCAAATTAACACCTCTCCCCAGCTCTGACGGGACCTCATTAGCAAACTTCCAGGGAAGGAAAGAGAAGAGGAATGAAAAAGAAGGAGAAGAAGAAGGAGGGACGCGACCAATGACAGCCACCAGCTCTGGGATTAACCCTTTGTGGTACTTCAGCGCTGTAGAAACTAGGTCGTTGTCGACGTGTTTCTAATCAGTCGCCTGGTTAGCGATAATTAGAAGCCAGGATCGGACGAGGGAAGAGAGAAAAAGTGGGAGGGGTACATTGAAATGAAACAGAAAAGAAAGAGAACCTGTCATGTCGCAAACACTTCAAAGGCAGAGACTTCTCTTTTAAAAGTGGCATGATGAGGATCCAAACACCAAGAGGGATTCCTCCGAGCCTCAGTGTGTGTTTGTCTGTGTGCCTCTCATACACACACACACACACACACACACACACACACACACACACTTCTGGCTCAAACTCCACCTTTACGGCACAGCTGTAGGGGAGTTTTAGTGTATCCCAAAACACACAGCCAAACAAGCTCCTGCAACTACACCTCCTCCTTACTGTATTTCACCCCTGAAGCAGCAGGTATAACTCCCACAGCTTTACTCTAAGGCCTGGCTGACTACTGTGAGTAAAGTTCACAAGCCTCCGCAAGCTGTTTGACATTAAGCAGGAAGGTCAAAATGTACCAGAAAACACAAGGGGTTTCATTAATTTATGATTATGCATAGTGAGATTGATTGTATGTACATTAGTATATTTTACTTTTCAAATCTGTGTTCTATACATATGGAAGTTTGATAAGAGAGATCCAAAGTAACAGTGAAGACCTTGCATCCTTCAAGACCGATACCTCTGGAGAAAACGTTAATATTATATTTAATTATCAGTCATCTACTTTATTTACTTTCTAAACATCTATATTCCCTGTTGTCAAACATCAATAGTGCTCAAATTAATCCCCTAGGTTAATGTTTGCAGTGGTAGAAAAACTACTCAATTGTCTTACTTGAGTAAAAGTAAAGATAGCTTAATAGAAAAGGACTCAAGTAAAAGTCACCCAATAAAATCCTACTTGAGTAAGTCTAAAATTATCTGGTTTAGAATATACTTAATTATCAAAAGTAAATGTAATTTCTAAAATATACTTAAGCATTAAAAGTAAAAGTAAAATAATAAATCATTTAAAATTCCTTATATTAAGCAAACCAGACAGCACCATTTTCTTGTTTTTTAAATTTACCGATAGCGAGGGGCACGCTCCAACACTCACATTGTTTAGTGAGTCCGCCAGATCAGAGGCAGTAGGGATGACCAGAGATGTTCTCTTGACAAGTGTGTGAATTTTGGGTGTCAGGGAAAATGTATGGAGTAAAAAGTACAGAATTTTCTTTAGGAATGTAGTGAGGTAAAAGTAACTTGTCAAAAATATAAATAGTAAAGTACAGATACCCCCAAAAAGTACTTTCGTAATACTTTCAAATATTTTTACTGCATGTTTGCACAACAAAGATATGGCAGGGCCCTTTTGATATTTTTGTGTCTGTGCCTTTGAGGTCACAGACATTCAATTTGCCTTGACATCAACCTTACATAGCAGCAGCATTGAATACAATAACTCCAGCCAAAACAGACTGCTGCTTTGGCCTAGCTATTTACAAAACTTTTTTTTAAACAAGTAGACTATGATAATAAATGAGAACCAAACAATCCATGGAGTTTCAGGTTACTTTCAGGTTACCTTTCAAAATGGTGAGTTGAGGAGAGAGAGGGTGACTGGAAACATTATTTGCAGTATCATTTCAATATGCCTCTACTTTGTGTACCATAACGCAGCTCACAAATATGATTTATGACCTTGGTTTAATGGCTAGAGAAGAGCCTTGTTAGGTATCAGATGACTTTTTCAATATGGTAGCGTCAGAGAGGGCACTAAGAATGCACAATCCCAACAGGAAATGAGGGCTTGTCTCAGCCAAGATAATATGAGCAATCAGATACAGTATCTGATCATCTAATGGCACCTACTCCACTTTGACAGAAAAGGCATCAGTCAATAAGCATAAGATGAAAACTGGGTCCTCCTTACACTTGGCCATGAATTTCTTTCCCTGCTACCCTATCATCCATCCTTACAGTGCTTTGTGTCAGAATGTAATTGGTAAAGTGTCTGTAAATCATGTCAAAGCCCCACTGGCAAAACATAAGCAAGGAGGTGTCAACTCACCTGGGCTTGGAAACTCTTGAGGACAGGAGCCACCATCTCCCGCACTTCCTGAATACAGATAAACAGAACCAAGGTTTACCATTTTTGAGACAGTAGAAGCTCCATCTAACTAGGGACCAAATGCCCTGTTGAGAACAGGGGAAGACTTCTACTGCACCTTGTATTATAATTTGTCTCAATAGTATTGAATATACTAACTTGTTATGGACAACTTTAAGATGAGGAAGACTGTCAAATGCTGTTTGATCCCAGATGTATTTTTCTTTAGCCAAATTTCAGCAGAAGAAGCAACGTCCCTGGTTTGGATTGATTTGCGAGGGAGGGAGGTGGAGGAGGAAGGGGGGGTTAAAAGTGGGGAGTGTAAGTGGGGATTTCCTGCTTGTATTAGCTCAGACTCCAGCTTCTCCCTTCTTCCTGGCTTTCAGTGAGCCCCAGGTAGAGGGATTGGGCTGCCTGTGTGGACAACCTGATCCTGCCATCTGCACCTGTATTATACTGACAAGATTACAGCATACTCTCCACACTCTCAACCAGGGATAGGGGCTCTGCAGTCTGACTCTGGGAGATCCTAGGAACCCTGGCTGTGACCCTAGTGGTACTGCAGATACACTGGCCTTAAACAACACCTAACTATAAACCACATATTTTAATTTAAATGTTTACATACCTGGAGAAGGGGGGTGGTGGTAATAATACTGACTTGTCCCAAGCATTGTGCGCAAATTATATGCACTAAAGTGGATTATAAAATTAACTAAATCATTCCAGGCACAAAGGTAAGCAGGGCTCAAACACTGAGCAAATCAGTCTGCCTAGTGGAGCAGAGATGAACAGAATGACACACAGAACTCATAGCAGGGTAGGGAGGAGGCAAGGGTAGGAGGTAGGGAGGAGGCAAGGAGTAGGAGGTAGGGAGGAGGCAAGGAGTAGGAGGTAGAGAGGAGGCAAGGAGTAGGAGGTAGAGAGGAGGCAAGGGGTAGGAGGTAGAGAGGAGGCAAGGGGTAGGAGGTAGAGAGGAGGCAAGGGGTAGGAGGTAGAAAGGAGGCAAGGGGTAGGAGGTAGAAAGGAGGCAAGGAGTAGGAGGTAGGGAAGAGGCAAGGAGTAGGAGGTAGAGAGGAGGCAAGGGGTAGGAGGTAGGGAGTAGGCAAGGAGTAGGAGGTAGACAGGAGGCAAGGGGTAGGAGGTAGGAGGTAGGAGGTAGAAAGGAGGCAAGGAGTAGGAGGTAGGGAAGAGGCAGGAGTAGGGGGTAGGGAGGAGGCAGGGGAGGAGGTAGGGAGTAGGATGGAGTGGGAGGGAGACAGGAGGCAAGGGGTAGGAGGTAGAGAGGAGGCAAGGGGTAGGGAGGAGGCAGGGGTAGGAGGTAGGGAGGAGGCAGGGGGAGGAGGGGTAGGGGGAGGAGGCAGGGGGTAGGGGTAGTGGGTAGGGAGGAGGCAGGGGGTAGTGGGTAGGGAGGAGGCAGGGGGTAGTGGGTAGGGAGGAGGCAGGGGGTAGTGGGTAGGGAGGAGCCAGGGTGTAGTGGGTAGGGAGGAGCCAGTGGGTAGGGAGGAGCCAGGGTGTAGGGGGCAGGGTGTAGGGAGGAGCCAGGGTGTAGGAGGCAGGGTGTAGGGAGGAGCCAGGGTGTAGGAGGCAGGGTGTAGGGAGGAGCCAGGGTGTAGGAGGCAGAGTGTAGGGAGGAGCCAGGGTGTAGGAGGCAGGGTGTAGGGAGGAGCCAGGGTGTAGGGAGGAGCCAGGGTGTAGGGAGGAGCCAGGGTGTAGGGAGGAGCCAGGGTGTAGGGAGGAGCCAGGGTGGAGGGAGGTGCCAGGGTGTAGGGAGGTGCCAGGGTGTAGGGAGGTGCCAGGGTGTAGGGAGGAGGTAGGGTGTAGGAAGTAGGGAGGAGGCAGGGTGTAGGGAGGAGCCAGGGTGTAGGGAGGTGCCAGGGTGTAGGGAGGAGCCAGGGTGTAGGGAGGAGGTAGGGTGTAGGAGGTAGGGAGGAGGCAGGGTGTAGGGGGTAGGGAGGAGGCCGGGTGTAGTGGGTAGGAAGGAGGCCGGGTGTAGTGGGTAGGAAGGAGGCCGGGTGTAGTGGGTAGGAAGGAGGCCGGGTGTAGTGGGTAGGAAGGAGGCCGGGTGTAGTGGGTAGGAAGGAGGTCGGGTGTAGGAGGTAGGGAGGAGGCAGGGTGTAGTGGGTAGGGAGGAGGCAGAGTGTAGTGGGTAGGGAGGAGGCAGTGTGTAGGGGGTAGGCAGGGTTTAGGAGGTAGGGAGTAGGGAGGAGGCAGGGTGTAGGAGGTAGGGGGTAGGGGGCACTAACCTCTGAGACATTTCTCTTGAACTCCCGGCTCAGCTCCACCAGGTGCTTGTGTGAGTGCTCGCTCTCTTCCTGTCGCCCTGCCAGCTCAGACGCTACTGAGTTTAACTCCCTCTATAAACACAAAAAAAGAGGGAGAGGGGAAGAGCAGCAGAGAGCGTGCGCGCGCGAGAGAGAGAGAGAGAGAGAGAGAGAGAGAGAGAGAGAGAGAGAGGCCACTTAGAGAGGCTGCCAACAGTAATACTGTGCAGCTTAGATTGTACATAAATAAAAATACAGTGCTGAATATTAACTATGTAATCCTTCATGATCTTATAGAGGTAATACTTACTGCAAGCCCTGGCCCATAAATAATTAAGCCAAAATAAATCCAATGCCTACAGTAGCAGAAGGCATTTTAGATAATCAGTATTTGAAATAATCAATACGCTTGCAACGGCCATGGAACTCCAGTGAGAGAGAGGAAGAGAGAGAGAGAGAGGAAGAGAGAGAGAGAGCAAGAGAGGAAGAGAGAGAAGAGAGAGAGAGGAGAGAGGAGAGAGAGGAGAGAGAGAGAGAAGAGAGAGAGAGAGAGAGAGAGAGGAGAGAGAGAGAGAAGAGATGAGGAGAGAGAAGAGATGAGAGGAGAGAGAGGAGAGAGAGGAGAAAGAAGAGATGAGAGGAGAGAGGGGAGAGAGAAGAGATGAGAGGAGAAAGAATAAACAAGGCAAGCAGAGTCACGTGTGAAGGAACCAATAACCTGACAAACAACCTTATAAACACATATAGGGCTTCCTGGAGAAATTAAGAGCTGATTTTAAGACAAGACACAATTCAACACACAACATAATTTATTTTTCCATGATTAACAGAGATCACATTGAAGCCTCTATTTCATTAAAATCTCTTCCACATCTTTGCATTGATTTCAGGTGGATTTTAATAACATAAATATACTGCTGGTATCTTATCTAGGCCCAGTGCTAATAACCCACATTTTCCTATTAGTGTCACAATTGCCTAAATCACAATTAATCTGTCTAAATCCTTCAATACCTGGTGATACAGTACTTGCCAAAACTCCACCATATCAACATCCACTGTACAATTCCCAGCGATCTGTGTACACAGCCACTCCTCAGACCCATGCATTTATAGCCTCACCACACCACTTGCCATTCACAAATCCAATAGCATCCACTGACTAATCATCCAATTTCCAACTCTTTCTGCAAACCAACAAAACACATGTAAAATCTTGCTACAGTACTCGTCTCCACTGACAATGTTTGTCCCTTTTAATCCCATCTCTTTTCCTGTCCTCTTGGATTGGTTTTATTTGATGGTCTTCCCTTGTATCTGCTGGGATATAATATAAAAACTGGAGTGAGGGATTCAATTAACACAGTGAATTTATATATGACGCTGGAAAATGAAATTGACTGTGTTTTAATTAATCTCCAGTCTTACTTAAAAGCAATTTAATAAATTATCACGAGCCAAAGAGAGAAAACTCTAGTTCCATATTTGAAAAATGTAACTGATTCCACTTATTCCCAGTGAAACAGTTTAACCCTTCAGTTTCATCAGATCTCGATGTAAATAGATTACTATACTGGTCCTTGAAAGAGGCCACCTTTCTCTCTCCAAAACCAGCGACAGAATGCTCCCATTGATGAGTTTTATTTGAGCTCTCTTGGGGACAGTTGTGCCTTCTTAAGAGATGGCTCCTTTGCCTAAGGACTTTCTCCAAGAGTCAGACTGGATTACACTTCCCTTTGCTTATTCCATTCTCATGCATCTCAGATTGTAAATCTTTTTTTTGGTCAGAAACACATTCCTATTTGGTTTCCGACTGCCTGTGCTCTTCAGTCAGCCATTCTAACCCATATTGGATGAGACTTTTGGGGGATTTGGGACTTGGCTGTTAGGAGTGGGCTAGCCTCCAACAGATTCAGCCCTAGACCACCAGCTAATCTGGCTGAGAGAGAATCCTGTTAGAAGTGGCTTTGTGTGGATTATAGTGCTGTTTCTGAATTGCCCAGCCCTTCATTGTCCATGAAGAGACTAAAGTAAAGCAAATCACATTAATGCCTCATTTCAGTCAAATTCAACACAATGTTTGGTTGCTTCTTCACATGAAAAGTCCAATAACATATGTATTTACATTGTAATTATGTGCGGTGCTTAATTTGGGCCGGAGCTGTCAGCAGCGCCATTCTGGCACTTCTCATGTTTGGGGAATTGGTTCCCGGCTCCTCTATAAAACTAAGTAGCCTATTGCAGACCCAGACGCACACACAGACGAAAAAGAATGTTGAGCAAAGCAGAATGCATTGAATGGAGACTGGGCATTAATTTCCTGATTCCACTTTGTTCAAGTTTATTTGCCAGTAGTCTGTGACTCCGTGTGTGACAGTAGGCTGTTCAAGATTGCGCAAATGTGTCATGAATACGCATGATGCACTATTCCAAGTTGTCAAATGAAGGTTTGGAGGTCATAAAAAGTAATTAAATGAGTTTCATAATTTGTGTTAATATAATTAATGAAGTCACACTTTTAAATATGATCAATCACTTAATCTACATATCAGCCATTATCGGAATGACTCTTCAGTGCCTGTCAGTGTGTGCTGCGTGCCTGCCAGTGTGTGCTGCATGCCTGCCAGTGTGTGCTGCGTGCCTGCCAGTGTGTGCTGCATGTGTGCTGCCAGTGTGTGTCAGTGCCTGCCAGTGTATGCTGCATGTGTGCCAGTGCCTGACAGTGTGTGCCGCGTGTGTGCCAGTGCCTGCCAGTGTATGCCGCGTGTGTGCCAGTGCCTGCCAGTGTGTGCCGCGTGTGTGCCAGTGCCTGCCAGTGCCTGCCAGTGTGCGTGTGTGCCTGCCAGTGTGTGCCGTGTGTGCCAGTGCCTGCCAGTGTGTGCGCGTGTGTGCCAGTGCCTGCCAGTGTGTGCCGCGTGTGTACCAGTGCCTGCCAGTGTGTGCCGCGTGTGTGCCAGTGCCTGCCAGTGTGTGCCGCGTGTGTGCCAGTGCCTGCCAGTGTGTGCCGCGTGTGTGCCAGTGCCTGCCAGTGTGTGCCAGCGCCTGCCAGTGTGTGCAGTGCCTGCCAGTGTGTGCCAGTGCCTGCCAGTGTGTGCCAGTGTGTGCTGCGTGCCTGCCAGTGTGTGCCAGTGTGTGCTGCGTGCCTGCCAGTGTGTGCTGCGTGTGTGCTGCGTGCCTGCCAGTGTGTGCTGCGTGCTGCGTGCCTGCCAGTGTGTGCTGTGTGCTGCGTGCCTGCCAGTGTGTGCTGCGTGTGTGCTGCGTGCCTGCCAGTGTGTGCTGCGTGTGTGCCAGTGCCTGCCAGTGTGTGCCGCGTGTGTGCCAGTGCCTGCCAGTGTGTGCCAGTGCCTGCCAGTGTGTGCCTGTGAGTGCTGCGTGCCTGCCAGTGTGTGCTGCGTGTGTGCCAGTGCCTGCCAGTGTGTGCCAGTGCCTGCCAGTGTGTGCTGCGTGCCTGCCAGTGTGTGCTGCGTGCCTGCCAGTGTGTGCTGCGTGTGTGCCAGTGCGAGTGGGCCGTTGCCCGAGAAGAGAGAGTGCGACATTTCAGCAGCACGTATAAAACAATGACAGACAACAGACTAACTAGATAGCCAATTCAAAACATAACTAGCTCGATAACTGCTACAAGTTAACTATAGCTAAGCATTCATGTCTTTGTCGCCTTTCCACGTGCACCGTTGGAAAGCTGGGATTCCCCTCGGTCATGACTGTCCTGATCAGGTCAGGTTACAGGAGACCATAACCCTACAGACCCCCAACAGAGGAGGAGAGATCTAGGGGTCTGAAGATGTGGGGGTTTTATGACCCCTCACACCCAAGGTAAATCTTAGGCCACAGACAACATCCCTTTGTCCTCTCACTATGGAGAACCAGCCACAGAACATTAAACATGCAATAAAGGGAACTTTGGAACAATGGTTTCTGGTTTAGATGGAATATGAAAATGAATGTCATTTTTGTTTTGTTATTAAAGGTTAACCTCTGTCAGCCACAATGGTGGTCATGACGATAGATGGAATATGAAAATGAATGTCATTTTTGTTTTGTTATTAAAGGTTAATAGATGACATTATTACGGAAACATTGTAACTGTAAAAGTTTTACTAGGATATGCTTTTTGTTTATACATTGTACGTTGTGTGGAAAGTCTCCAAATCAAAGAGAATGATTTGGTAAAGATGAAATGTGAAGTTAGTTGTCTAAAATTGGATTTGAGTCAAATCTAGACCTTGCCTCTTAACTTTGTTCGCCCGGAGAATTGCTCTAAAGGAGGATACGCCAACTTCTGACCCGAGGGTATAAGACGTGAGTGAAGAATTAACATGGCAGTCTAAGTGACCCGAGCTGCAGCCGAGGTCTAAAAAGTCAACGAACCCAAAACTCAACCCAAGGTTGAAAACAAAGAAATATTTTTCTACCCATGCTACTGATGAGTAGCTGTTTCTAAGCGGGTGAATTCAAGCCGGACCACCTAACCTCCACTCTCCATCGAATCGTGGTATCTACACTGTTTCATTCCTACGCTGTGAGCTCTGAGCTACAGAGCTGTCTGTCCTCAGAAGACCCCTCCCAGAGCAAGGGCGAGGAATCAGACCAAAAGGACACTGACATCGTGAGGACGACCCGAGAGTTGCGCCGGAGAAGTGAGTCATTGAGAAGCCTAAACGACCCACGTGGAGCTTCCCATCTGAGAACTCCCACACGTAATTACATCATTATATTCTGACCCATAAGAGTGGCAGTTTGGGGCGAGGCTAGGGTTAAAATAAGCCTAGCTGACAAATGCACCCAAATGTATATTTCTCTCGTGTACTTTCTTTTTCTCTCTCTTTTAAATCCCCATTTTGGGTGACACGCGCCATAGTGTGTTGGCCCGTTATACTAAGTTATAATCAATAGCCTAGAATGTGTTTTTGTGTATGTATATCTTTTATCATCATTTTAGCTTTCTAGTAAATAAATACTCAACTAAGATTGGTGTGGTATGAACTCATTGGTAAGACCCGGGTCCGTGCAGATTCCCGGATTATGCGACGTTCAGAATGAGACTGTAGAGGAAACTGATTCATTAGCAACTGCTGTAAAATCGATGTTCTGATATTCTTTGAGTTAATTTGGGAAATAGAAACTCAATAAAACAAATTTTCCCATGGTGCCCCAGGTTAATGAGGTAATAATTGCTTGATTCAGTTAATCACACAATTAGAAACCTTTAATCATTTGATGAGCAACAGTCATCACATTAACTAAAACAACGTTACGACACCTCTATTAAACAGTAGCCATGTAATGTTAAACATCTACCCTGAAACATGAATATTTGAGCCTTAAACATAAACATGTCTAATTAGATGCCTTGCTTTGAAGTAGCCTACCTTATCCATTTGATTCCTGATTTATTGAATGAGGGAATCCTTTTATAAAGACAAAAGTATTTGGTTGTAATATTGCAATAAATGTATATCAAAGGTGGCAACCATCCTCCAGAATAGCTACTGGGTGTGCAGGCTTTTGTTCAAGCCACATTGTAGACTAAACAACAGCTACTCAACAGGACCTTGATAAACAGACGTGGGTGTTTCAGGGCTGGATGCCAAGCCTGCACACCCAGGAGCTGTCCAGGTGGAGGGTTGACCACATGTGACTAATAGTGCAGTTCTACTTTGTGTGCGGTTAAGTGCCTTGATCAAGAGCACAATGGCATGAGATGGTAGGCCTGTATAGGATCAGACACAGCAGCCTTCCAGGGTCAATAATGGTTACTTTTTCATGTAGGCTGTAATAAGTCATGAAAATGTGGTTAAGTCATGGAGAAGTCATGGAAAATGTGTAGGAACCCACAACTGTGAATAATCAGGTCTCTATAGTAGAGGTCGACCGATTCATCGGAATGGCCTATTAATTAGGGACGATTTCAAGTTTTCATAACAATCGGAAATCTGTATTTTTGGGCGCCGATTTTTTAAATTTTATATACCTTTATTTAACTAGGCAAGTTAGTTAAGAACACATTCTCAATAACGACCTGCCTCTCTCTCGTTGCACTCCACAAGGAGACTGCCTGTTACCTTGGCTTACTGCATTCGCGTAAGTTGCTAGCTAGCATTAAACTTATCTTATGAAAAAACAATCAATCATAATCACTAGTTAACTACACATGGTTGATGATATTACTAGATATTATCTAGCGTGTCCTGTGTTGCATATAATCTGACTGAGCATACAAGAATACAAGTATCTAAGTATCTGACTGAGCGGTGGTAGGCAGAAGCAGGCGCGTAAACATTCATTCAAACAGCACTTTCGTGCGCTTTGCCAGCAGCTCTTCGTTGTGCGTCAAGCATTGCGCTGTTTATGACTCCAAGCCTATCAACCCCCGAGATGAGGCTGGTTTAACAAAAGTGAAATGGCTAGCTAGTTAGCGTGGCCTAATATCGTTTCAAACGTCACTCGCTCTGAGCCTTCTAGTAGTTGTTCCCCTTGCTCTGCATGGGTAACGCTGCTTCGATGGTGGCTGTTGTGTTGCTGGTTCGAGGCCAGGGAGGAGCGAGGAGAGGGACGGAAGCTATACTGTTACACTGGCAATA
Source organism: Oncorhynchus masou masou (assembly GCF_036934945.1). Lineage (NCBI taxonomy): Eukaryota > Metazoa > Chordata > Actinopteri > Salmoniformes > Salmonidae > Oncorhynchus > Oncorhynchus masou. Next base: position 24,494,633 of record NC_088212.1, on the reverse strand, counting down.
CTAAAGTGCCTATAAGAACATTTAATAGTCAAAGGTTAATGAAATACAAATGGTATAGAGGGAAATAGTTCTATAATTCCTATAATAACTACAACCTAAAACTTCTTACCTGGGAATATTGAAGACTCATGTTAAAAGGAAACACCAGCTTTCATATGTTCTCATGTTGTAACGGCGTTCTTCGTTTGTCGCAAGAAAGTCGAACCGAAATGCAGCGTGTTGGTTACTCATGTCTTTAATGAAACAAATGACGATACATGAAATAACTTATAAATACAAAAACAACAAACGGAACGTGAAAAACCTATACAGCCTGTCTGGTGAACACTAACACAGAGACAGGAACAATCACCCACGAAATACAAAGTGAAACCCAGGCTACCTAAATACGGTTCCCAATCAGAGACAACGAGAATCACCTGACTCTGATTGAGAACCGCCTCAGGCAGCCAAACCTATACTAAAACACACCCCTAATCAGCCACAATCCCAATGCCTACAAAAACCCCAATACAACAACACAATAACATAAACCCATGTCACACCCTGGCCTGACCAACTAATATTCTAAAACACAAAATACTAAGACCAAGGCGTGACAGGGGGGGGGGGGGGGGGGGTTCTAAGGTGCGGACTCCCGGACGCACCTCAAAACCATAGGGAGGGTCCGGGTGGGCGTCTGTCCATGGTGGCGGTTCCGGCTCGGGACGTGGACCCCACTCCATAAATGTCATAGTTCCTCCCCTTCGCGTCCTGGGATGATCCACCCTCGCCGCCGACCATGGCCTAATAGTCCTCACCCAGAACCCCACTGAACTGAGGAGCAGCTCGTTACTGAGGGGCAGCTCGGGACTGAGGGGCAGCTCGGGACTGAGAGAAAGCCCAGTACTGAGAGGAAGCCCAGTACTGAGATGAAGCCCAGCCAGGCAGTTGAATCCGGCAGATCCTGGCTGACTGGCGGATCTGGAAGAGTCTGGTTGACTGGCAGATCTGGAAGAGTCTGGTTGACTGGCAGATCTGGAAGTGTCTGGCTGAATAGCAGATCTGGAAGAGTCTGGCTGAATAGCAGATCTGGAAGAGTCTGGCTGAATAGCAGATCTGGAAGAGTCTGGTTGACTGGCAGATCTGGAAGAGTCTGGTTGACTGGCAGATCTGGAAGAGTCTGGTTGACTGGCAGATCTGGAAGAGTCTGGTTGACTGGCAGATCTGGAAGAGTCTGGCTGACTGGCAGATTTGGAAGAGTCTGGCAGATCTGGAAGAGTCTGGCTGACTGGCAGATCTGGAAGAGTCTGGCTGACTGGCAGATCTGGAAGAGTCTGGCTGACTGGCAGATCTGGAAGAGTCTGGCTGACTGGCAGATCTGGAAGAGTCTGGCTGACTGGCAGATCTGGAAGAGTCTGGCTGACTGGCAGCTCCTTGCAGACTGGCAGCTCCATGCAGACTGGCAGCTCCATGCAGACTGGCAGCTCCATGCAGACTGGCAACTCCATGCAGACTGGCAACTCCATGCAGACTGGCAACTCCATGCAGACTGGCAGCTCTAGCTGCTCCATGCAGACTGGCAGCTCTTTGCAGACTGGCAGCTCCTTGCAGACTGGCAGCTCTAGCTGCTCCATGCAGACTAGCAGCTCAGGCTGCTCCGAACAGGCAGGAGGCTCCAACAGCGCTGGAGAGGAGAAAGGCTCCGACAGGGCAGGAGAGGTGAGGCGCACTGTAGGCCTGATGCGTGGTGCTGGCACTGGTGGTATTTGGCCGAAGACACGCACAGGAAGCCTGGTGCGGGGAGCTGCTACCGGAGGGCTGGGGTGTGGAGGTGGTACTGGATAGACCGGACCGTGCAGGCACACTGGAGCTCTTGAGCACCGAGCTTGCCCAACCTTACCTGGTTGAATACTCTCGGTCGCCCTGCCAGTGCTGCGAGGTGGAATAGCCCTCACTGGGCTATGTAGGCGAACCGGAGACACCGAGCGCAAGGCTGGTGCCATGTAAGCCGGCCCAAGGAGACGCACTGGGGACCAGATGCGTAGAGCCGGCTTCATGGCATTTGGCTCGACGCTCAATCTAGCCCGGCCGATACGTGGAGCTGAAATATACCGCACCGGGCTATGCACCCGCACTGGGGACACCGTGCGCACCACTGCATAACACGGCGCCTGCCCGGTCTCTCTAGCCCCCCGGTAAGCACAGGGAGTTTGCGCAGGTCTCCTACCTGGAGTAGCCATACTCCCTGATAGCCCCCCCCCCCCCCCCCCAAAGACATTTTTGGGGCTGATTCCCGGGCTTCCATCCACGTCGCCGTGCTGCCTCCTCAAACCTGCGCCTCTCCGCTTTAGCCGCCTCTAGTTCCTCCTTGGGGCGGCGATATTCACCAGGCTGAGCCCAGGGTCCTTTTCCATCCAGTTCTTCCTCCCATGTCCAATTCTCCAAATGGTGTAGCCTCTCCCACTGAAGCTGCTTCTGTTGCCTCTCCTGTGGCTCCTGCCTTTTAACACGCTGCTCGGTCCGTGTGTGGTGGGTGATTCTGTAACGGCATTCTTCGTTTGTCGCAAGAAAGTCTGACCGAAATGCAGCGTGTTGGTTACTCATGTCTTTAATGAAACAAATGACGATACATGAAATAACTTATAAATACAAAAACAACAAACGGAACGTGAAAAACCTATACAGCCTGTCTGGTGAACACTAACACAGAGACAGGAACAATCACCCACGAAATACAAAGTGAAACCCAGGCTACCTAAATACGGTTCCCAATCAGAGACAACGAGAATCACCTGACTCTGATTGAGAACCGCCTCAGGCAGCCAAACCTATACTAAACACACCCCTAATTAACCACAATCCCAATGCCTACAAAAACCCCAATACAACAACACAATAACATAAACCCATGTCAAACCCTGGCCTGACCAACTAATATTCTAAAACACAAAATACTAAGACCAAGGCGTGACACATGTTCTGAGCAAGGAACTGAAACGTTAAATTTCTTACATGGCACATATTGCATTTTTACTTTCTTCTCCAACACTTTGTTTTTGCATTATTTAACCAAATTGAACATGTTTCATTATTTATTTGAGGCTAAATAGATTTTATTGATGTATTACATTAAGTTAATAACTGTTCATTCAGTATTGTAATTGTCATTATTACAAATAAATACATTTAAAAATTAAAAATAAATAAAAATCATCTGAATAATCGGTATCGGCTTTTTTTGGTCATCCAATAATCGGTATCGGTTTTGAAATCATAAAATCGGTCGACCTCTACTCTATAGCAAAATATCGTTTGTGAATTTCGGTGAACATAGTCTAAATGGACCAACTCGGAAAAAGACAGCTCCTGCACTTCTTTCATCACAAGTCAACATTTAACATTTAACATTTAAGTCATTTAGCAGACGCTCTTATCCAGAGCGACTTACAAATTGGTGAATTCACCTTCTGACATCAGTGGAACAGCCACTTTACAATAGTGCATCTAAATCATTTAAGGGGGGGGGTGAGAAGGATTACTTTATCCTATCCTAGGTATTCCTTGAAGAGGTGGGGTTTCAGGTGCCTCCGGAAGGTGGTGATTGACTCCGCTGTCCTGGCGTCGTGAGGGAGTACTGGTTATGTGGGTAAAGTGTAATTGGAGTGTATAGTTCAGTGTTTGCAGTATATTCTCAAAGTCTCCACCAAGTTCATTAGTTGCAAAAGTCTAAACATTGGGTCAAGGAATGGGCAAGGAATGTAAAATGTATAAACTTACCAAATGGCATCATAACATACCACTTATTTTTATTGTATGTTAAATATACCATGGATTTCAGTTTCCATTCAATTGTGAGTAGCTCAACCTGTTAGGTATGCGTAACTGGCTGTAAGGGAGTCAAGCGCAGGAGAGCAGAAGTTGGGTAGCCAAAGGAGCCTTTTATTTCGGCGAACAAACACACCGCACTAAGAACACTAAACACAATATGGGTTGACATAACCCAGCGCAAACCAGCCTAGTGTGCACATACACAAAACAACAAACACTTCCACACACAGACATGGGGGGGAACAGAGGGTTATATACACGTCTAATACTGAGGGAATTGAAACCAGGTGTGTAGGAAAACAAGACAAATGGAAAAATTAAAGGTGGATCGGCGATGGCTAGAAAGCCAGTGACGTCGACCGCCGAACGCCGCCTGAACAAGGAGAGGAACCGACTTCGGCGGAAGTCGTGATACAACCAACGAGACAAGTGAATACATCTATATGAGTAAAACAACAATAGCTGAAAAGGCTGGGCAATAGCACATCAAATGAAACCTGGTGTCTGCCCACGTTCTTGAAGGGAACTGAAGCAGAACATTGTTTCCCTGTTTGGTTTTCTTGAAGAGACGGATGATGGAGCAACTGTACAACACAGTGTACTTGAAGTCTCTTGAACTAAAATATTTTACACCTCACTAATCCAAGCTGATCCATTTCACCTTGAGTTATGGGTAACTGAGGTCTCTGATAAGATTCACTTATCTCCATGAATCCGCATGAAGAGTCCAAAAAAACACACATCCACACCTACTATACTCTTGATTACTTACATTGAAAATAGGGGGAGTAAACAAGTTTGATTCCCTGTGCAAAGAAGAATTTCCCAGGAATCGTTTGACAAGTTTTTTAAAAAGGAGAACGGGACCGAATTTTCAGTATGTAGTAGTCAGGTCAATACCGAGCTCCTGTCATTAAGCCTCTGCCAGTCAAACATCCGGACGTAATTGATGAGTTTCCCCGAGGGAGGGCAGAGCTATCACTGGGGTGGGGAAGTGGTGGGGGTAGGAGGAAGAGGGGGGGGTAGTTGACGGAGGAGAGGGGGTAAGGGGGATGCTGAGCAGGGCCGGTCCAGAGGGAGGGAGGGTGTGCCCAGGCCTGGTCCTGCGGAGGACAGTATCTGTGGAGGAGCTGAGGACAGTCTTTGTGGAGGAGAAGTCACATGTCCTGACAAAGCCAGTCACACAGCATTAGGTGGGTCAGGTATTTAAGCTTGTGTGTTGTGTTGCTGAAAAGACTGCAGAGAGTAGTCCTTTTAGATTCCACGGAGGGACATGAAAAACAAGACAAGCAAAATGGAGGATAATGGTGATAAGAAAGCAGTGGAGAGATCTTGATATCAGGAACATCATATTTCTGGTACTACAATGTATCAACAATACTATGAAATAAATCACCATTGGACCATTACAAACATTGATGTTAGCAAGTAGTAATAATATTAATGCTTATTAATGCTTCTAAGTCCATCAATCCCACGACATATCCATTGACGTTCGTCTGTAAAAACATTCAATACATAAAAGACATACAAAATCAGTAGTGTGTGAGAAGCATGTATAAAATGTTCTGTAAAAATGTGAAGCTAATATATTGTAAAACAGTATATTTGAAATTGATTCCTTAAACCTACCCCTCTCAATTACATCTGTGGCCATAAGCTGTTTCTTGGCCTTCCACCAAGACAACACATGGTGGGAAAAACTACCAAGATACTGCAATAGAATGAAGACTCACAGGCACACACTATTGTATGCAGCGGGCTTGGACAGCACAAATAAAGGGGAAAATAGGGCGAGGAGGACAGGGGAAAATGCAGATGGGTATTATTTTTCTTTTTGCATCTCATCTAATTGCAATCATAGGCAAATGTCTGAAAGTGTGACAGCATCAGCAGAATTGCTGCTGAGAGCACAGAATCTTTGTCTAAAAATAATCAGACATTCTGTGTGCTGCTGTTAGTTATAATGGTAATCGATGCTGGAGGCTTTGAATTCCATCAATTTATAGATCCACTCTGTTCTGCCTGGTGACTGTGGAGCCTCACAACCCCCACTGCATACGCACACCAAGAGACACAAACACACATTGCATGCAAGCTCACACACAAAAGAGCACACACACACACACACACTGGTCGTAGCAAGGCAGCACTGGAGCCAGTGTGTGATTAAGATAAGTCTAGTTTCCTTTTATACATTCCTTATCCCCTCCTATTTTCTGTAGGGCACCAGATTGGCCCCGCATCTCAGACGCCACATTTGAGTGGGATCGATCTATAAATCAAATCACCACAATCAATGGCCCCGATCGCTGCAGTCTAGTCTGGCCTCAACGTTATTACTGGCACCCCCCAGCCGCTGAGGGGTGGAGAAAAAGAAAAACAAGGCTGGGGAGGGAGAGGGGTTCAGGGCAGGCAGGGCCTTGGCTGGCTTCTGTCCATATACAGGATGAGCCCTTATCTGGCCTCCCTCCCTGGGCTGACCGACCCACTGACAGGCAAGCAGCTCTCTACATCTCTACACAACTGTCTACTATAATACCTCCCTGTTCATTGCAGGGTAGCCTAGTGGTTAGAGCGTTGGACTAGTAACCGAAAGGTTGCAAGTTCAAACCCCTGAGCTGACAAGGTACAAATCTGTCGTTCTGCCCCTGAACAGGCAGTTAACCCACTGTTCCTAGGCCGTCATTGAAAATAAGAATTTGTTCTTAACTGACTTGCCTAGTAAAATAAAGGTAAAGGTAAAATAAAAAAATTCAGCTGCTCTCATTTCCATTACTCCACTCTCCACTGTGTTCAAACCATACAGTGATTGGTATCAGAGTGTCCACTATGCAGCAGTAGTACAGTGATTGGTACCAGTGTCCACTGTGCAGCAGTAGTACAGTACATAGGAAGTAGAAAGTGGTGGTGTTGAACAGTTTGTGTAGGCTGAAAATCACATTTAAATTTTGACACCTTTCTAAACCCTGGACTAGTAAGCCTGATAAATCATCCCAAATAATTAATCCCCAGTCAGTCAGGCTGTCTTTAAACAGCAAGCTAAATCTCACAAAGGGGATGAGAGGCGCGTGAGCGTTACAACCATCAGCAAAAGGTGTGACTGGTGTTGTCAGACATTGTTCGTCATAGCCAGCTTCATTTAGGGAGTTTTAGAGCCTGATGCACCAAAGCACATCGTCCCGTCAACGCTTCTTTCTCTTTTTAAACACATGCAAGCAGGCACGTGCACACACAAACACAACCACTGATAAGAAAGGGTAACACATTACCATTATGGTATTTTTCAGTTGAAACAGCACCTTAAACATTTTTTACTAATAAAAACTACAGCCTAACATAGCCCTTCCATTGAATCTAGAATCCTAGGGATGTCTTTAAATCTCCTCCAATTAGAACCTTCAAACTGCTATCTATGGGTGAACATTCTAATTGAACAGCCAATTAGAAGAGCTTATTTATCATCATTAAGCTAGGCCCATTGTTCTCCTCATCTCCAAGTCTGTGGTTACAATCAGGATGTCTATTGTCATACTGTAATACATGGCCACTGACTGATTAGACCTCCCTGGATTCATTAGCAAGCTGGGGGGTTGAAACCTGAGTGAAAACAACCTCAACAGGCCAAATAAGGTCTGGTAAAATGGAGACTGGATGTGAATGATAAAGATTTGACTGTATATAAAAGTGGTCCAACGTGGTGGTGATTTGTAGAGCTTTATCGTGTGTTGTCTTATTCTCATGCTGAAATTAATGTTTGGTTTCTGAGAGAGAATCGTCCATCGCAGTCCATTCGTAGTTGTGAAAGGCAAGGGAACTGTAGAGCATCACTCTAAATAAATAAATAAATATATATATAATATACACACACACATACACACAGCTCAAAAAAATAAAGGGAACACTTAAACAACACAATGTAACTCCAAGTCAATCACACTTCTATGAAATCTGTCTGTCTACTGTCTACTGAGGAAGCAACACTGATTGACAATAATTTCCACATGCTGTTGTGCAAATGGAATAGACAACAGGTGGAAATTATAGGCAATTAGCAAGACACCCCCAATAAAGGAGTGGTTCTGTAGGTGGTGACCACAGACCACTTCTCAGTTCCTATGCTTCCTGGCTGATGTTTTGGTCACTTTTGAATGCTGGCGGTGCCTTCACTCTAGTGGTAGCATGAGACGGAGTCTACAACCCACACAAGTGGCTCAGGTAGTGCAGCTCATCCAGGAAGGGACATCAATGCGAGCTGTGGCAAGAAGGTTTGCTGTGTCTGTAAGCGTAGTGTCCAGAGCATGGAGGCGCTACCAGGAGACAGGCCAGTACATCAGGAGACGTGGAGGAGGCCGTAGGAGGGCAACAATCCAGCAGCAGGACCGCGACCTCCACCTTTGTGCAAGGAGGAGCAGGAGGAGCACTGCCAGAGCCCTGCAAAATGACCTCCAGCAGGCCACAAATGTGCATGTGTCTGCTCAAACGGTCAGAAACAGACTCCATGAGGGTGGTATGAGGGCCCGACGTCCACAGGTGGGGGTTGTGCTTATAGCCCAACACCGAGCAGGACGTTTGGCATTTGCCAGAGAACACCAAGATTGGCAAATTCGCCACTGGCGCCCTGTGCTCTTCACAGATGAAAGCAGGTTCACACTGAGCACGTGACATACGTGACAGAGTCTGGAGACGCCGTGGAGAATGTTCTGCTGCCTGCAACATCCTCTCCAGCATGACCGGTTTGGCGGTGGGTCAGTCAAGGTGTGGGGTGGCATTTCTTTGGGGAGCTGCACAGCCCTCCATGTGCTCGCCAGAGGTAGCCTGAATGCCAGTAGGTACCGAGATGAGATCCTCAGACCCCTTGTGAGACCATATGCTGATGCGGTTGGCCCTGGGTTCCTCCTAATGCAAGACAATGCTAGACCTCATGTGGCTGGAGTGTGTCAGCAGTTCCTGCAAGAGGAAGGCATTGATGCTATGGACTGGCCCGCCCGTTCCCCAGACCTGAATCCAATTGAGCACATTTGGGACATCATGTCTCGCTCCATCCACCAACGCCACATTGCACCACAGACTGTCCAGGAGTTGGCGATGCTTTAGTCCAGGTCTGGGAGGAGATCCCTCAGGAGACCATCCGCCACCTCATCAGGAGCATGCCCAGGCATTGTAGGGAGGTCATACAGGCACGTGGAGGCCACACACACACTACTGAGCCTCATTTTGACTTGTTTAAAGGACATTACATCAAAGTTGGATCAGCCTGTAGTGTGGTTTTCCACTTTAATTTTGAGTGTGACTCCAAATCCAGACCTCCATGGGTTGATAAATTTGATTTCCATTGATAATTTGTGTGATTTTGTTGTCAGCACATTCAACTATGTAAAGAAAAAAGTATTTAATAAGAATATTTCATTCAGATCTAGGATGTGTTATTTTAGTGTTCCCTTTATTTTTTTGAGCAGTATATATATATATACATACATACACACACACACACACAGTACCCGTCAAACGTTTGAAAACACCTACTAATTCCAGGATATTTGTTTATTTTCACTATTTTCTACACTGTAGAATAATAGTGAAGATCTCAAAACTATGAAATAACAGATACGGAATCATGAAGTAACCAAAAAAAAAAAGTGTTAATCGTGGCCACACTATTGTTGATGATAGCTTTGCACATTTTTTGGCATTCTCTCAACCAGCTTCATGCGGTAGTCACCTGGAATGCATTACAATTAACCAGGATGCCTTGTTAAAAGTTAATTTGTGGAATTTATTTCCTTCTTCTTGCATTTGAGCTAATCAGTTGTGTTGTGATAAGGTAGGGATGGTATACAGAAGATAGCCCTATTTGGTAAAAGACCAAGTCCATAATGAGGCAAGAACAGCTGAAATAAGCAAAGAGAAATGACAATCCATCATTACTTTAAGACATGAAGGTCAGTCAATCTGGAAAATGTCAAGTGGAATGTCAAGTGCAGTCGCAAAAACCAACAAGCGCTATGATGAAACTGGCTCTCGTGAGGACCACCACAGGAAAGGAAGACCCAGGATTTCTGCTGCAGAGGATAAGTTCATAAGAGTTACCAGCCTCAGAAACTGCAGCCCAAATAAATGCTTCAAAGAGTTCAAGTAACAGACATCTCAACATCAACTGTTCAGAGGAGACTGAGTGGAGCAGGCCTTCATGGTCAAACTGCTGCGAAGAAACCACTACTAAAAGGACACCAATAAGAATATGAGACTTGCTTGGGCCAAGGAACACAAGTAATGGCCATTAGACAGGTGGAAATCTGTCCTTTGGTCTGAATTTGAGATGTTGGGTTCCAACAACTGTGTCTTTGTGAGACGCAGAGTAGGTGAATAGATGATCTCCGCATGTGTGGTTCCCACAGTGAAGCATGGAGGTGGAGGTGTGATGGTGTGGGGGTGCTTTACTTGTGACACAGTCAGTGATTTATTTAGAATTCAAGGCACACCTACCCAGCATGGCTACCACAGCAATACACCATCACATCTGGTTTGTGCTGAGTGGGACTATTATTTGCTTTTCCCCGGACAATGACCAAACACACCTCCAGGCTGTGTAAGGGATATTTGACCAAGAAGGAGAGTAATGGGGATCTGCATCAGATGACCTGGCCTCGACAATCACCCGACCTCAACCCAAATGAGATGGTTTGGGATGAGTTGGACCGCAGAGTGAATGAAAGGTGCTCAGCATATGTGGGAACTCCTTCAAGACTGTTGGAAAAGAATTCCAGGTGAAGCAGATTGAGAGAATGCCAAGAGTGTGCAAAGATGTTATTAAGGCAAAGGGGGGCTACTTTGAAGAATCTCAAATACTAAATATATTTTGATTCGTTTCACAGTATTTTGGTTACTAAATGATTCCATAAGTGTTACTTCATAGTTTTGATGTCTTCACTATTATTCTACAATGTAGAAATTCGGAAAATAAATAAATGAAAAACCCTTGAATGAGTAGGAGTGTCCAAACTTTTGACTGGTACTGTATATATATACACAGTTGAAGTCAGAGGTTTACATACACCTTAGCCAAATATATTTAAACTCAGTAGAGAAAATGATTTATTTAAACTTGTATTTATTTCATCACATTCCCAGTGGGTCAGAAGTTTACGCACACTCAATTAGTATTTGGTAGCATTGCCTTTAAATTGTTTAACTTGGGTCAAACATGTTGGGTAGCCTTCCACAAGCTTGGGTGAAGTTGGGTGAAATTTGACCCATTCCTCCTGACAGAGATGGTGTAACTGAGTCAGGTTTGTAGGCCTCCTTGCTCGCACACGCTTTTTCAGTTCTGCCCACAAATTTTCCATGTGATTGAGGTCAGGGCTTTGATGGCCACTCCAATACCTTGACTTTGTTACCCTTAAAACCTCTTAAAGCTAGGGGGCAAAATGTTCACTTTTGGATAAATAGCGTGCCCAATTTCAACTTCCTGCTTATCATGCCAAGAATATAAGATATGCATATTATTCATATATTTGGATAGAAAACACTGAAGTTTCTAATGGCAAAGTTTCTTTGCCATTGGATATTTAATAGGAACTATTTTCAGTTCCTACCGCTTCCACTGGATGTCGCCAGTCTGGAATATGGTTCACGTTATTCCTTTGTGCTATGAAGAAGTAGGCCAACTCGGAACTGGGGACACTTGTGAGAGTTATGCAAGACGTGAAAAGCAGTGCTGGTTTCTTTTCTTTCCTGTATTGAATACAGATTGCCCCGTCTACAATTTGATCGATTATTAACGTTTAAAAATACCCAACGTTGTATTACAAAAGTAGCTTGAAATATTTTGGCAAAGTTTAGAGGCAACTTTTGAAATCTTTTGTAGTGACGTTGCGTTTTTGTAAGCTGTTTTTTTTCGGGATCAAACGCGCTTTATAAATGGACATTTTCAATATATATGGACGGATTTAATAACAAAAGGATCAATTGTGATGTTCATGGGACATATTGGAGTGCCAACAAAAGAAGCTTGTCAAAGGTAATGCATATATTTTATTTCAGCGTTTTATGTAGCGCCTGCAGGGTTGAAATATGCTAACTCCTTTGTTTACTGCTGGTGCAGATGGTGCAGGCTATCAGATAATAGCTTCTTATGCTTTTGCCGAAAAGCATTTTTAAAATCTGACATGTTGGCTGGATTCACAAGTGTAGCTTTAATTGAGTATCTTACATGTGTGATTTAATGAAAGTTTGAATTTTATAGCATTTTATTTGAATCTGGCGCTCTGCACTTCCCCCAGCAATTGGCCAGTTGAGACGCTAGCATCTCCCCTATCCATAAGCCATTTTGCCACAAATTTGGAAGTATGCTTGGGGTCATTGTCCATTTGGAAGACCCATTTCGAACCAAGCTTTAACTTCCCGACTGATGTCTTGAGATGTTGCTTCAATATATCTACACAATTTTCCTACCTCATGATGCCATCTATTTTGTGAAGTGCACCAGTCTCTCCTGCAGCAAAGAGCCCCCATAAGATGATGCTGCCACCCCCATGCTTCACAGTTGGAATGGTGTTCTTCGGCTTGCAAGCATCCCCCTTTTACCACCAAACATAACGATGGTCATTATGGCCAAACAGTTTAATTTTTGTTTCATCAGAGCAGAGAACATTTCTCTAAAAAGCATGATCTTTGTCCCCATGTGCAGTTGCATACCGTAGTCTGGCTTTTTTTGTCGGTTTTGGAGCAGTGGCTTCTTCCTTGCTGAGTGGCCTTTCAGGTTATGTTGATCTAGGACTCGTTTTACTGTGGATATAGATACTTTTGTACCCGTTTCCTCCAGCATCTTCACAAGGGCCTTTGCTGTTGTTCTGGGATTGATTTGCACTTTTTGTACCAAAGTACGTTCATCTCCAGGAGACAGAATGCATCTCCTTCCAGAGCGGTATGACGGCTGCGTGGCCCCATGGTTTTTGCTCCCAAGGATGAACCAGACTTGTGGAGGTCTACAAATGGTTATTTTGCCCATCTTAATATTTTATTTTTATTGGCCAGTCTGAGATATGGCTTTTTCTTTGCAACTCTGACTAGAAGGCCAACATCCCAGAGGCGCCTCTTCACTGTTGACATTGAGACTGGTGTTTTGCGTGTACTATTTAATGAAGTTGCCAGTTGAGGACTTGTGAGGCGTCTGTTTCTCAAACTAGACACTCTAATGTACTTGTCCTTTTGCTCAGTTGTGCACCGGGGCTTCCCACTCCTCTTTCTATTCTGGTTAGAGACCGTTTGCACTGATCAGTGAAGGGAGTAGTACACAGCGTTGTACGAGAACTCCAGTTTCTTGGAAATGTCTCGCATGGAATAGCTTTAATTTCTCAGAACAAGAATAGACTGATGAGTTTCAGAAGAAAGGTCTTTGTTTCTGGACATTTTGAGCCTGTAATCGAACCCACAAATGCTGATGCTCCAGATACGCAACTGGTCTAAAGAAGGCCAGTTTTATTGCTTCTTTAATCAGAACAACAGTTTTCAACTGTGCTAACATAATTGCAAAAGGGTTTTCTAATGATCAATTTGCCTTTTAAAATATTAAGCTTGGATTAGCTAACACAACGTGAAATTATAACACAGGAGTGATGGTTGCTGATGATGGGTCTCTATACGCCTATGTAGATATTCCAGCAAAGAATCTGCCATTTCCAGCTACAATAGGCATTTACAACATTAACAGTGTCTACACTGCATTTCTGATTAATTTGATGTTATTTTAATGGAGAACAAATGTTTTCTATCAAAAACAAGGATATTTCTAAGTGACCCCAAACTTTTGAACCTTAGTGTATATATATTTTAAGAATGATGCTCTACAATTACTGTATGGACTGCGATGGACAATTCTCTCTCCTAAACCAACCATTAATTTCAGCATGAGAATAAGACAACTCGGTAAAGCTCTACAAATAAAGTCATCACCACATTGGCCCACTTTTCACCATAAATGACTATAGTGAAGCAGCGAAACACACAACCTGCGATTGTTTATTCTCTCTTAAGAAAATGCCAATCTGTTCATTCTCAGGTGTGCTGATCTTCCTCTTGTTTTTTTGTTGTTTTCTCCCCCCTATTTTCCCTTGTCGATTGCAGGAAGATCAAAGCGCCGCCGCCAGAAGAATCTAAATATTTCAGGTGAGAAGAGAGGGCTGCGTTTCACACCACCTGTGCGCTGAGATACTCGTCCCTCCTCTCTCTCTCAGTGTTCCAGGGGCCCCTGGGGCCCGGCATCATGAACCAGGGCCACCTGTCAGAGAGAGGGGCTCCTTTATTCTCTGCCACTATCGCTCGCTCTTATAATTTTCCAGCATTTGAACCAAAAATAAATGAATTTAAATAGAACTGTGAGAGTGAAAATACAACCTGGGCTGACAACAAGCCGTGTAAAACTTCAGAGTGTTGTTGTCACAAAAGCTGCAAGACCCAGCAGATACGTTAACGTCCCATGAATGGGAATCTTATGTGAGATTTGAAATGGGAAAACAATTTATAGATTTGCAATAGCAAAGTAGATTGCTTTGGTGAACACAGTAACTTTCATAATGTATGCCTAAATAAAATGAACTGCCTGTATTTTTTGTATTGTATTATCAAGGCAAATAACATCTGGACAAAGAGCTGCCCAATGCAACTTAAATCATTAGTATACTGTACAGTACTGATCTCAGAAGGAAGGCAGAGAGAGTGGTTTTATAAGATGCTGCACATCACCAGAACAGCCTTTTCTGAACCACAGCAAATAAAAAGCATCCCTGATGTCCACAGCACACAGTTTATTGTAGCTGCTCTCCTCGGAGGGGTGTATGTGTGTACGTCTGCATGTATGCATGTGTGTGCATGAACTGTACGTGTGTGCAGGGGGGTGTGGAGTGGGTACCACACAGCCAGTTCCCTGCCATGTCTCTCAAAAGGGCCATAAGGGTGAGAATGGGCTCCATCTTGCTTTAAATCAGCATTTAAACACCCAGCTAAATGCAATATGCAGAGTCAACAAGAGGCACTCGTGTTACCCTGTACAAGATATGTTTTTATTTACTCTGGAACGTGCAATAGATTTTTTTTAGTTGTTCCCCTAATGATGCATGCACCCGATAAACTGAAAAAGTCTTCATTTCACGTCTTTCCCTCCCCATCTTTTTAATATCAGCAGTGTTTATGTGAACATGTGCAGGTTAATCTAGGGAGTGGGTCAGAGGTAGCCGGCGCATTGGAAATGTCAGCAGTGAGATCTAGGCTGCTCTCATTACCACACTAAACCCTCATGGCTGTCGGCTCCACGATGGATGTATGACTTGGTGGTGTCTTTCCCCCACTCTTCACCGCCATCGCAGGGTTTCCCCTCCATCACAGGAAATCAAATTAATCAATCAATTTATCGCCATAAATCAGGCCGGATCTTTGATTGTATCAGCAAGTCACGCAATCAATCAATTAGTCGCCTAGCAGCCCAATTTGCCTCAAGAAAAATTAACGTCTCTTCAGATCATCCATTTGACTGTCTGTTTACCCATCAAACACTGGGACTGTTGACTTACAGGCTCCACTTTGCATCCTCATATTGGTTTTTGCAGATTAAACTTCAAAAGACACTTAACTGAGTGGGAATAATTCTGCCCTCTTCATTTGGGCTGAAGTTTGTTCTCTGTTCTTCTTTATGGTGAAGCCAAACATCATCATCACGGCAGAGTATGAAGATGTTAAATCCAGGACAGTGTCCTCTTTTTCATAATGCAATTATTGTCATTACTGTGAAGTGGACCAGTCAGATGCAACAAGTAAATTAACCAGCAGCATCACAGTATATATAACCATTAGCTGGATGCCACCGGAGTAAAATAAATTGACATTCACAATGTCTCAGACAAATCAGGTATTTCATCCTATAATCCTGGCAAGGTTGAGATACAAGTAGGAGGGAGTTGTTCAAAGGAAATGATAGAGTGAAGTTGAAAACACATAAGTATAATAATGACATATTTGTTTCATATTTCATTCCTACTGTGAATTCCAATACACATTGTGACAAACTGCCATGGTCCACCGGCTACCATCTGCAACTGAGTGTCAGGACGTCTCCTAGGATACGCTGGAAACTTTAGGGATGACAAACCGACAAGAACAACTAGAGCACGACAGAGTGGGCTGCCTCTCCCGGCGCCCCAGCAGGCTTCTCGGCAGAGAACGCCAGGCAGCCAGGCCACAGAACCAGAACCGTAGAGGACAGGAAGGAACACCAGCCCTGGTCCCAGGAGAAAACGTCTGTGGTGGGATTACAGCATGATGAGGGCTGGTTCTGCTTCACACTCCCAGACCCTGCTGTCTGTCTGCCTGCAGCCTAGAGCACGGTGTCCCTGCAGAGATATCTACAGGGCTTTAGAGTTCTGCCCAATCTCACCAAGCTCCACCATGTAATTACAGATAAAGACACAGAACCAGGGTATTCAACCCCAACTCTGCCAGGTTCACACTACACTGCCCACCCATAACCTCCCAAAGGACAACCACCCATCACAGCTCTACCATCTATAAGCCACCTGTGAATACCCAACCACAACCCATATTATGTATGCCTCCAGTACCGATCCATAAGCCTATCATATAAAACAGAAACATCTCAAAACACCAACACAAAATAGTGTAGAATGAAGGACCACAACCAGGGTCATCGTGCCAGAGATAGATGGCAATCTTCCCTACAGCCTTATTTAAGAGTGAAGCTTTCTCGTTCTAAAATCCCCATCTCTACACTACATATCATCCCTTCACAAATCACAACCTCTCCCAGGCAAGTAGGAAGACCATATAATCCCCTCACACATCACAACATCTCCCAGGCAACTAGGAAGAACATATCATCCCCTCACACATCCCAACCTCTCCCAGGCAACTAGGAAGAACATATCATCCCCTCACACATCCCAACCTCTCCCAGGCAACTAGGAATAACATATCATCCCCTCACACATCCCAACCTCTCCCAGGCAACTAGGAAGAACATATCATCCCCTCACACATCCCAACCTCTCCCAGGCAACTAGGAAGAACATATCATCCCCTCACACATCCCAACCTCTCCCAGGCAACTAGGAAGAACATATCATCCCCTCACACATCCCAACCTCTCCCAGGCAACTAGGAAGAACATATCATCCCCTCACACATCCCAACCTCTCCCAGGCAACTAGGAAGAACATATCATCCCCTCACACATCCCAACCTCTCCCAGGCAACTAGGAAGAACATATCATCCCCTCACACATCCCAACCTCTCCCAGGCAACTAGGAAGAACATATCATCCCCTCACACATCCCAACCTCTCCCAGGCAACTAGGAAGAACATATCATCCCCTCACACATCCCAACCTCTCCCAGGCAACTAGGAAGAACATATCATCCCCTCACACATCCCAACCTCTCCCAGGCAACTAGGAAGAACATATCATCCCCTCACACATCCCAACCTCTCCCAGGCAACTAGGAAGAACATATCATCCCCTCACACATCCCAACCTCTCCCAGGCAACTAGGAAGAACATATCATCCCCTCAAAAATTCCCAACCACTCCCAGGCAACTAGGAAGAACATATCATCCCCTCACACATCCCAACCTCTCCCAGGCAACTAGGAAGAACATATCATCCCCTCACACATCCCAACCTCTCCCAGGCAACTAGGAAGAACATATCATCCCCTCACACATCCCAACCTCTCCCAGGCAACTAGGAAGAACATATCATCCCCTCACACATCCCAACCTCTCCCAGGCAACTAGGAAGAACATATCATCCCCTCACACATCCCAACCTCTCCCAGGCAACTAGGAAGAACATATCATCCCCTCACACATCCCAACCTCTCCCAGGCAACTAGGAAGAACATATCATCCCCTCACACATCCCAACCTCTCCCAGGCAACTAGGAAGAACATTTGGAAAAGAATGCAGGGGAAGAAACATGACTATATTCAAGAAACAGAAAATTATACTATAGCGAGAGATCCATTATTCATTTCAGATCCATTTTTCATTTAGGAGCAGGGTGGATATGAGCAATGATGAATGCATCGCCCAGGATGCAATTTGTATGTAAAATAACAGAAGATTAAATAATATGTTTTAAGTGCAAATGTAGTTTGTTGCCATCTAAAGGGAAAATGCATTCCTGGAAAAAAGAATAAGACTTGTGCCAATGACATTGGCTCATAAAATCACTTAGCCTATTGCTCGGTCCTTCGCCAGTCCCCGTAATGGGTCACAATGAGAGCACAATGAGTTTCTCAATGATGAACCAGCGGGCTAGAGATGTTCATTCAGACAGTATTTTTGGCAGACCATTTGGTAATGCAGAGTTAAATAAAAAACCTAATTCAATAGACACCCAACAAGGCAGCACATTCCTTGACACACACGTACATGCATTCACTCAGACGTGCATAAATGCGCACACACACACACACAAACTTGCCTGCCAGGCATCCACATGTTCTTCTCAGGACTCTAAATCAGCTTCACTCAGTGCACACCATTTCATTTCATTTCAAAGACACACAAAGAGCCATTCCCTACATTCAGAGGCCAGAGATTGAATTTAGCCTGGGAACACAAGGCATGTCCACCACAGCTCATTACTGGGCTCACAGGGTGGAGATGGCCGAGATGGGAAAGAGAAGCACAGAGGAAAGAGCAGGTCTGTATACCAACATCTCCCTCATTCACTTGCCACATAACAACTACACTTCTCTAAACAATCAGGCTGCTATTTTGCTCCTGTTTGAATACTAAATGAGGTATTCAAAAGCAAGATGCAATCCTGACATGGAAACTGTTTGAGGGCTACCTGAGGAAACATTCACAGTAGTAGGCTCCAAACCAAACAAGCATGCTACATGTACAGGTCACGACAGTCTAATAGAAATGCTTATTTACCTGCTGCGTTAACAGTTGTCGACACAACCAAACAGAGGTTGACCCATTACTGTCCCCAATCAGAAGGAAGAGAAGAGGGACAAAATCCATTTGGGTCAGTGACATTGATCTCTACCCTACCACATGGCTCTGGGGGTCAGGGGTGTGTGTGTGTTTGAGAGAGAAGGTGGTACTGGGTCTGTTTGATTCGACTGGGGGAGGAGGGCTGTTGTGATTCAACTCTGGTGATCCCTCCCTCACCTCGGGGCTATGGCATGACCTGAGGCAAAGCATTACTGACATTAAAAAAGGCATGAACGTCTCAGCATTGGAGTTTCAAACATGCAATCAAATGGGGCCACAGGTGCACACATTCTCTGCACCGCCAGTGGAATGCCCTTTCTCGCCCTCAAACACAATGCTGGAGCCTGTTTTCTGCTGTGTTCATGTTTATGTCACCAATAATGAAGACCTGCAGCACATGAAACAAAAATGCTAAAAGTGGAGACAGTTTTTGGAGGTCGGTTGGAAACAGAAATATTGGAAGATCAGGAGAAAGGCTAGGATGTAAAGAATGTGTCAGCTTCTCTCTGTCGGGCAGATCCTGTGCTATGGCACGCTCAGTTCAGACTGTGAGAGGAGCAAATAGGCCTAATTCACACTGGCTGTGTGAGTGCCTCTGTTGTCTAGCAGTGTGAGCGGGGAATTAGATCTATTGTTTGTAGCCTTCATCCCTTCCCAGACAGACTTGTTCCGGCTCAGAAGCGCTGTCTAATCCGCACCTCTCTCCCGCTTGCGCTCCTGGAAAATGACTTCACACAGCTGCCTCAAACTCCCAACACAGCAATTCTCATCTGACTGAACCTAAAAAAAACACCTCAGCAGACCTCCCATAGCTCATTTAACATACCAATCCCTCCCAAACCCAACAACCCCCCCGGAGGAAAACAAGAAGGAAAACAACAGCCCCTCTTGATCATGTAAAGGCCCTTTTCTCTGGTAAAGTGTCAAAATCAGCAATACTGGGTGAAGAATGTCTATTCCCAATAGTAGGCGGTGAGGAAATGTCTATTCCCAATAGTAGGCGGTGAGGAAATGTCTATTCCCAATAGTAGGCGGTGAGGAAATGTCTATTCCCAATAGTAGGCGGTGAGGAAATGTCTATTCCCAATAGTAGGCTGTGAGGAAATGTCTATTCCCAATAGTAGGCGGTGAGGAAATGTCTATTCCCAATAGTAGGCGGTGAGGAAATGTCTATTCCCAATAGTAGGCGGTGAGGAAATGTCTATTCCCAATAGTAGGCGGTGAGGAAATGTCTATTCCCAATAGTAGGCGGTGAGGAAATGTCTATTCCCAATAGTAGGTGGTGAGGAGATGTCTATTCCCAATAGTAGGTGGTGAGGAGATGTCTATTCCCAATAGTAGGTGGTGAGGAGATGTCTATTCCCAATAGTAGGTGGTGAGGAGATGTCTATTCCCAATAGTAGGTGGTGAGGAAATGTCTATTCCCAATAGTAGGTGGTGAGGAACTGTCTATTCCCAATAGTAGGTGGTGAGGAACACCTGTGGACATGCCTATTCCCAATAGTAGGTGGTGAGGAAATGTCTATTCCCAATAGTAGGTGGTGAGGAAATGTCTATTCCCAATAGTAGGTGGTGAGGAACACCTGTGGACATGCCTATTCCCAATAGTAGGTAGTGAAGGCAAGAAAAAATATATAATGTCTTCATGTCAACCACCATTACTAAAGCATCACACTTAGATGAGAGGACCACTTTGATGACATGTCACACTTATACCATCTCTAATGCCAATTTTGTTCCACGGTAATACTTATGTTGCTAGGAATTGCTCTGTCTCTGTCCAGTTCCAAACACTCGTCCAGTCCAGGGGGACGGAGACAGGTTGAGGATGTAAATACCCAGACCAGGTTCCATAAGACTGCTCGACTTTTCTCTGGGAACACCAGAAACAGAAGTTCTCACATTAAACGTACCTATTGGGCTGAATGTTTCAGTTAGTTGTTATCAATGAAAATGGCTGAGCAAGATCATGCTGACGATTGCAGGAACACTGGTCTATTTGGGTCATTCAGGGTAAGTCAGTGTAGAGGCAGGGAACTCAGACAAGCACTTGACTCCTGAAGACAGGAAACTGGGAGAGTTCCTTCACATGAACAAGGCCGATCCAACACCCTTGAATACCCACAATGCTCCATGAATACCCACTTAAAATAATCTGTTTCAAAGCCCTGCCCTTGACATTTGTATCTGAAAGCATAATTAAGAAAAAAATGTATCAAAGTTGGCATAGTTATGACATTTTGGCATAACCCAGGCCTCCTTTCAGACTCCATGTCGTCACATCTGTAGGTGCTACAAAGCAAAAATTGCTGCCATATGAAGCTTTACAGCTGGCTCTGTAATATGAGGAGTATTTTACATCCCACAGCTTTTATTCACATACATTTATGATTACTGAAAGACAAACATGAATCTTGAAAAAAACACCATTATTGATTTTGCAAATGTTTCTATATATTGTTGAACATAACATACTCTACGGACATACCAACGTTCCAGAGTGGGATATTGGTGTTTTTTTCAATATTCATAATTTTATGTAAATATTTTTGAATTTAAATGAAAATAGTCCTCATATTACAGAGCAAGCGGTAAAGCCTCATATGGCATCAATGTTTGCTTTGTAGCACTTACCATATTAATAACCCCTTTAAGACTTTGCAACTATATCTACATTATTATTCAATGTTTTGTTTAGTTTTTGTCCTGGTTTCATGAGGAATCACTCTTACTCAGAATAGGACATTGAGGGAAGGAGTGGAGAAGGAATAAAAAGAGGAATGAAAAGGGGAAATGCAAGTAGCCAGTGCGGGTCCATTTGACCAGACCCTGCAGTACCGCAGTATTACTGGTGTAAAATTGCATGACATGTATATGGCAATGCAGACCCCCAGGGAAAAGAGGGAGTGATCTGTGGAATAAGAGGTCTGAGACCACATAGCAGGTGTTCTGACTACGACCAACAGGCACCAGTCAGTTGATGCCATGCAAAAAAAACATAACGTTTGAACTTCACAAGAACTCCTGCAGCAGCACTGAAATACGATACATACAGTAAAGGGAAGGGAAGTAATTCCAACCTGTGATGGGAGTGAAAGAGGTGATTTATCCCTTCACGGCCTTTTGACACTAAATTAAACGGTTGAGTCCATTCCCCGTGCCAGCTAGTTATCTTTCTGGGCTAATTTAACACTATAATTTACATTCCATATAAGATACATCCCGATGTGGCGCTGTCAAGGCCGTACATCATTGGCGGAGAGTGCTCCAGTTTCCAAGAAAAGGACAGAATTAGATCATATTCATGATGCAATTAAACACTTCAGTGGGAATCGATGTAAAACCGATGAGCCCTGAAAACAATGCATATGGCTGAGAACATTAGAACACATTACCTTCCCCTGGATCCTTCGCTCCACAGACACCATTTAAAATCTTCCACCACTCCACTCTATGTCTCTCCAGATTCATAATGTACAGCGATAATAAATGAATTTTTCACAAAATTATTCAACTACTAAATTGCCCGTGGTAACTGAATATCAGATGAAAGTGATGAGAATTATTAAGTAGAGAAACTGTTTGTTCTCACTATGGGTGTAATAATCGCCCCAAATGAGAAGGAGAGGGGAAGGTTACCGTAAAGATTTTTTTTTTTTAAACATTACTGTTGATGTAAAACTGGGAAAACTTTGTCTGCCGCCTGGGCCTCCACCTGAGATGATGACATCAACCAATTTCTCTTGGGCGGTAGTGTGGGTTTTCTTATGGATACAGAGATGAGTACATTACCATCCACATACAAAGCTGGCAACCTGCCCGAAGGAGCTGGCACACCACGGCAACACCCAGCTAATGTTGCACCAACATCACCACATTTGACATAATCAGACAAACAGATGGACAGACAGCAAGTCAGGCCACACACACAGCAGCACATGGGATCACATTGGGACTACCTGTCACTGTCTCCTCTGCAGCCATCAAATACAATTTGACTGGCCATGACACAATTGGATTCAGTGGGAAAACAGAGAAATGTATTTCAAAATACCTGAAGAAACAGCTAAATAAAATATTTCGCACCCCTTACACTCCGAGTCACCAGCACTGTGAAGTTTCCATTCCCACACCACCACACCTTCTGTTCCCTGTCAAAAGTCCAAACTTGTTGATCGTAAAAGTAGATGAATCTAATGAAAGGCAGAATTTAAAAGGCAGATGGGGTAGGGCATCAATTTGTAACCATTTCTGACACCGTGAGTTCACTTCTCCAACTGAAGTTGTAATTATACTTAATGGTCCTTTAATCTGCCCATCAGGCTGGAGGTGAGCAGCCAGGTCACGCTAAAGTGCTGGGCCGTCACACTGTGACCCTACGAACACTCATCTCCCCATAGGTCTCTGGGATCCAGGCCTCCTGGCCCCACTGACAGACTCATCACCTCGTAACGTTAGCACTTACTGCATAACTATGACAATAATTGGGGTACAAGGTCAGGGGGAAAACTTAACACACAGACTTTCAGGGAAAATCACCTTGAAATCTATTAAAAAGTACCAATTTGGGATTTTTGGAATTGCTAACAATATGTTCCAAATTCATACTTATTATGCTCCTGACAGGGCTCCATGAATGATTAAAGCGACGTATTGTCGTCAGGTCCTAAACTATTCTCTCCATCTGGAGTTATGGCACTATGCCATCAAATTGAATCTTTAACTCCAGGAGTATCTGTCCAGGTTTCACAGAATTAGGACCTATGGATGTAAGATGGGGAGGGGGTTCAACATGCTAATTCAACTTGAACCCTTAAATACCTGGGTGATCCCAGAGGTCTGCAGTCTGCATATATGATCCAGAGATCCTCCTGCTTACCAGGGAAGCCTAGGAGGAAAGCCACCCATCAGGATATACTACCAGATTAATCTCAACAGCATTACCAGAAACACAGGAGCCTTGCCAATACAGGTACGAACAAGTAATACCTTTGTACCCAGTGCAATTTGTACTCAACTCAGGAGTCTGGCCATCTCCGGGTGTCAAAGAGAGAAGTGCTATTCCCAGCCATTAATCTATGCTTCTGCCCTGCTTTATTTATTATCTTGGACAAGCATTATCCCACAGCATTTCACTGGTAGAATAAAGAGGGGAGAGAGAACGAATCACTCCCAACCCCACCACTGTTGTTCCCCAGGCTGTCAACACTCCTCAGCCTGTTTCACCCCCATCTAGCCACATCGATACAGAGAAGTGACTGCCGTTTGCTTTATGATTAGCTTTCTTTATTTTCTTCTGCCTGCTTTCATCTCACCACCACCACTCTTCTTGGTCTAATCAGTCCAGCTGGCCAGAAAAACGGAACAGAGGCATTGTCTCTTTAAGTGAGAGTGCTAGACAGTATATCAACGCATCCCCTTCCCATTTCCCCGCTTTAAAAGCACAGCGACATAGCACTGTTTTTACTAGTGGGTATTTCCTGTTTGCTGGAACAATTAGAGTATGACAAATGGTCTATCAATGCCATCTGTTAGGGCAGACCTGACAGGAATCCTATACGCAGGGCGGCATTCGTCCCCCTGCTCCCCATCTCTGGGGTCCCATGCTTTAGTATCCATGACAACGTACAAGCCACTCACCACGCTTGCCACTTCATGGTGAGAGATGGGCGCCAGTGAGTGGCTTTGAAAATTAGCCTTTTGCGCCAGTGTTCCACTCCATCCCCGCCTCCCTCCTAGCCCACCAAAGGGATCTGCGCAGGCAAATCCCTTTTCACAAACAAAAACACTGCACCCTTTCTCACCCCTTGTGATACTGTAAGCTACTGTTCCATTGAAAATATATAAGCAGCAAATCTTCATTAGCCATTACTCACAGCTCCCCAACCCAAAACGAACATAGGGGAGGGAGCGGCCGTCCCAGCCAACATCCATAAACCAAGTGCATGAAATAGACAGAGGGTGAGTGAGAGTGTAGAAGAGCTTCCAAGACAGACATCAGACATAAAGCCTCAGAAAACTGCCCTACTCCCTTTCCTGTACATTAATGACTCAAACATATAATTGAGCAGCTCCTGTGTTCTACATTAAACACCAGAAAGTATTTGTTTTTCAGTCAAGTAGCAGCTGTTCATTATGCTTCACCTTTTGGCTTATTGATACAAGAAACTCAGGGGCATTGGGAAGGGACTGAATTACATGGGACTGCTTTGTGTTGAAGAATGGATTATGGTTGTAATATAAAGGATCTGGTTCAGAGAATCAGGATGTTCCGATGATTTATCTTCAAGTCTGAGTTTACTGTGAGTTTGTGAAGTTTTGGAGTCTTATAAACACTGTATATATCAAATATGAACTGTACTGTCTGGAGAATAACAGGGCAGGGTGAACATTAAAGAACAGGAGACTACATGCAGTCCAAGGACATCAAGGTCAGAAAGCACCAAATCCATGCCTGTCACTATCAATGATCTGTTATCAAGGACAGAAAAGATAACCAGTGCCCGCCGAAGCAAATAGGCTACATGAAGTAAACCTATGTGAAAACCAGGAAATGTGATCAGGTGTCAGTGTTCAATAAAATGTATGAATTATTTATTCATGAATACTTTACACAAATAACCTATACCTAAATTGGAGCATTAGTGCATTATAATTAGTCATATTTCGGATGCAGTTATATGGCATTGCAGGGAACGAAACTTAACATGCACATTACACTGTCACACATACACCTCTTTGGTGTTTATGCTAAACTACTGTTGGCAGCTTAAAGTCATGAAATGCTTAGGTGAAAGAAGGGAACAAAGCTTTGCAAATGTCTTGCACTGTCAGGAGCAGGGTTTTTTGGGTTTGTGATTAATTCTATTTGGATAAACATGAAAGGGAGGGGAGAAATGGCTCCAGCTCTAGGAGGTAGGGTGTCAACTGATATAACCCAGTGCTGACATCCAGCAGAGCGGGCGCTCGCTCATTGATGTGGCAACGTCTCATTTTCACCAGTTTGGGAGCAGACAGTTTTGCAGCGCCTTGCGGTTCTTAATTATCTTCCGACTTTGTCTAATTCAATCAACACAACTCAGATCTGGCTGCGAAATGGCACTCAGATGCCCTCAAGCTCAGCAAGTCAGAAAACACTGAATAAGTGGAACAGTCAAACTGACAAAATGAGCAAAGCACATGAGAAATAACTGCTACTTTATCTCTTGAGCTGAAACCTCATCCATGTTAGATGCTGTGGAGGAGGGTGTGCAAGCCAGCGATCAGCTATCTGTCTAAGTTACAGGATAGCATTCAGAGGGGACACAGAAGTTAAGTGCTGTGATGACGCTGCAGATGATGCCTTGCTGTACTGTAGGAGATCAGCTTGTCACAGGAGACTGAATTCCCCTAGTAAAATACTTCCTGATGAAGCTCATAATTTATTCCTAATACAACACTTAGACAACCAAAATAGACAAAATGCAATTATCTCCAACATATACTTGGGGGTACTGTCTCTACCAGACACAACATTTTTGCTAACAGACACTTCGGAGTTAGAGGCCATTGGGGATTAAATTGTCTGCCAACCTCCAGGGGGAGAGGGAGAGAAAGGAATACAGGAAAGGGAACACGCAATTTCAGTTAACCCCTAAAATAAACCCTGCCAGACCACCACTATCCCCCTCCTATCTAATTCAAAGAGCACTACATTATTCAATTTAATAAGCTCAAATAGCAGTGGGGCCCGTCATCATTAAAAATCCTTTACTTTCACGCTGACTGCCAAGTCTGTTTTGCACTACAGACTGCAAAACCCAACAATGGCAGATTAGTGAAACCCTTCTCCCGTTGCAACAGAGGTTAATACAAAGTGACAGGGCTAAGTCCGCTCCGATTAAGTATGCTGAGAGATAATATAGCAGTCTGTAACATCAGATGGTTATTGGATTAAACAGCATGCACAACAATTACATTTTTTTTTTTTTCCTTTTTCGGCACTCATTGAAATAGGCTCGGAGTCTGCGAGAACACTTCAAAAGGCGGTATTTCAATAACCTCAGTTTTCAATAATCTCCCACTACTACAGGACGTACGATCATACTGAGAGTCAACCCCTGGTGGATTGTTTTCACGCTAATCCATTAATCACATCTGAAATCATGATGTGATTTGAAATGCTGGTTATGGCACACATCAACACCATCATCCCAGACCCACTTCAATTTGCATTTGCAACAGATCCATAGATGACACAATCTCAAATGCACTCCACACTGCCCTCACCCACCTAGATAAGAGGAATACCTAGGTGAGAATCAGTGGGGGCTCCTCAGGAGGAAGGGGAGGACCATCCTCTTCAGTGAATTTCATAAAAATGGTAATACATTTAAAAAGCTATCCTTTTTAGATAAAAGTATACTAAATATATTCATGTCACCAAATAACTGATGAAAACACTATTTTGCAAAGAAGGTCTACGGTAGCCTCCACAGCACTATTTAGGGTAGCACCATGGTGTAGCCGGAGGACAGCTAGCTTTGATCCTCCTTTGGGTACATTGACTTCAATACAAAACCTAGGAGACTCATGTTTCTCACACCATTCCATAGACTTACACAGTAATTATGACCACTTCCGGAGGACATCCTCCAGCCTATCAGAGCTCTTGCAGCATAATCTGACATGTTGTCCACCCAATCAAAATATCAGATATTTGATCTAGTACTGAAAGCATAAGCTACAGCTAGCTAGCACTGCAGTGTATAAAATGTGGTGAGTAGTTGACTCAAAGAGAGAGCAAGATAATAGTTGAACAGTTTAGAACAAATTCATGTCTTCCAAAATGAAGGAGAAGCAAGAGATAGAGATTTTTTCATATTTTTTTTGCACTTTCACTTACTTAGCTAGCAAATGCAGCAAGCTAGTTTAGCCTCCTGAAACACCCTGCTCAAACAGAGGGATGCTATGTTAGCTAGCTGGTATTAATAATTTATTGCCACCGGGGCCCGCCTGTGTAACTGTTTACTGACTGTACACTAACCTTACTGCATGATTGTAGCGGGTTTACTAACGCGTTAGTGACTATGACGTTACTTTAGCTAATATAGTGACAAAGCTGTAGGCTGTGTGTAGCGGTTTGGTTTGGTAACGTTTTTCACCTGGTCACATACAACTGATGTGTTGTGTATTGAAGTCCACAAGCAAAGGGAAGAGGTGAGAGGAGAAAGCGTACAGACGCTAGAAGGAATACAACGTGGCTGCTATGAAAGTGAACTGTGTTTACGTGTGATCAGGGGTGTATTCATTCTGCCGATTCTATTGAAAAAGTTTCTTAAATGGAGGCAAACGGAAGAAAATGGGGATAAACATACCTGAATTTGTTCAATAGAAACTCTAATTTGCAACTGTTGGACTAATGACTACACCCTATATCAGCTAGATGCAGGCGGCATTGAACGTTACTGTCTGTCCATGTGTCACTGTCTGTCACCTCAAACTTGTCTCTCAACCTGTGTGCACCTACGTTGTAAACTTTCATTCAAAGGTAGCAACATCACGATGGGTATAGGGAACATTTGAGTATCATGTAGTAGCCTAAACCGAGCACTGTTACATTGAGCTGGGTGAATGGAATGAGAGTCATCCAAAATGCTGTAATAGAAATAAGGCCATGCTCATGAAAAACAAAAATTGTCCTCCCTCATTTTAAACAGCACTGACCGCCACTGGTGAGAATACTGTTCATAGACTACAGCTCATCGTTCAACACCATTGTCCCCTTCAAGCTCATTACCAAGCTTAGGCCCCTTGGACTTAACAACTCCTTCTGCAACTGGATCCTGGACTTCCTGACGGGCCAACCCCAGGTGGTGAGGGTAGGCAACATCACCTCCGCCATTGACCCTCAACAACAGGGGCACCACAGGGGTGTTTAATTAGTCCCCTCCTGTACTCCATGTTCACCCACGACTGCGTGGCTATTTATGACTCCAACATCATCAAGTTTGCTGACGACACAATGGTGATAGGCCTTCAAGTTCCTCTGTGTCCAAATCACTAAGGACTTAAAATGGTCCACTCACACAGCGCATCTTCCCCCTCAGGAAGGTGAAAAGGTTTGGCATGGGCACTCAAATCCTCCAAAAGTTCTACAGCTGCACCATTGAGAGCATCTTGACTGGCTGCATCACTGCTTGGTACGACAACAGCACTGTCCTCGATCGCTTGGCACTACAGAGGGTGGTGCGGATGGCTCAGTACATCACTGGGGTCAAGCTCCCTGCCATCCAGGACCTCTATACCATGCAGTTTGAAGGGAAGGGCTGGAAAATCTTTAAAGACTCAAGCCATAGACTGTTCTCTCTGCTTCCGCACGTCAAGCGGTACCGGATACCAACAAGCTCCTGAACAGCTTCCATCTCCAAGCCATAAGACTGCTAAATAGCTAACAGAATGGCTACACGGACTATCTGACTTAACCCTTGTACTGTGTTTTATTTTTGCACTGTCTATATGCACACTCACAGGACTCTACTCACTGACACTCCAATACACACATAACAAGCATACACATTTATACTGACTTTTCATCTACGATGCTGCTACTCTGTTTATCATATAAGCTGATGCCTTACCCCTATACATATCTTCCTCTATCCCTCCAGTACGCCTGCATATTGTAAATATGGTATTGAAGCTGACACTGTATTCAGCTTCTTACTTTGTTGTGTTCTTCTTATTTCTTGTTTTAATTTCTTGTGTATAAATTACACCAAACCAGTGAACCAAAATGGAGCAGGTGGCAGGTTTTTTCTTAACCCTTGCTAGCATTTATTGAATTGAGCATGATACTTTAGGCTAGTTAGGTGGCCTTAGACCTTTGTCTTATGTCTTCTTGAATACAGAGTTGAGTCAATTTCTCCAAAGATGCCCATGTAGTAAACATATTGTAATTTACAGTATCTACCTTTTTCAAAGGGGGGTCAATCAGTGTGTCTCCTGGGGTATTCCCCACTGGCCCATTCCCTCTTATAAATTTCAGTGCTTTACGATTAGGTACATAAAATGAGCCATAGATCTGGACGGTAAATAAGAGCTTGTCATTGAGGCTGATGCCAAGCCAGGCTCCACCTCCTCCAGATAGTCCCTCAGACTCCTCCAGATAGTCCCTCAGACTCCTCCAGATAGTCCCTCAGACTCCTCCAGATAGTCCCTCAGACTCCTCCTATTGAACTGAAGATAAAAAAGGTTCCAATAAATGATGCTGATATTTCCTTGGAGACGTTGATGCTGCCACCCTGAAGCACGCTTTGCTTGCATATGAATACAAACTAACAAAACGGACTGTTTACTAGCTGTGTAAATAGTGGTGTGGGGGCTGTGCTTTGGCAAAGTGGGTGGGGTTATATCCTTCCTGTTTGGCCCTGTCCGGGGGTGTCCTCGGATGGGGCCACAGTGTCTCCTGACCCCTCCTGTCTCAGCCTCCAGTATTTATGCTGCAGTAGTTTATGTGTCGAGGGGCTGGGGTCAGTTTGTTATATCTGGAGTACTTCTCCTGTCCAATTCGGTGTCCTGTGTGAATCTAAGTGTGCGTTCTCTAATTCTCTCCTTCTCTCTCTCGGAGGACCTGAACCCTAGGACCATGCCCCAGAACTACCTGACAGGATGACTCCTTGCTGTCCCCAGTCCACCTGGCCGTGCTGCTGCTCCAGTTTCAACTGTCTACCTTATTATTATTCGACCATGCTGGTCATTTATGAACATTTGAACATCTTGGCCATGTTCTGTTATAATCTCTACCCGGCACAGCCAGAAGAGGACTGGCCACCCCACATAGCCTGGTTCCTCTCTAGGTTTCTTCCTAGGTTTTGGCCTTTCTAGGGAGTTTTTCCTTACCACCGTGCTTCTACACCTGCATTGCTTGCTGTTTGGGGTTTTAGGCTGGGTTTCTGTACAGCACTTTGAGATATCAGCTGATGTACGAAGGGCTATATAAATAAATTTGATTTGATTTTGATTTGTAAATTCAGACAAATGTACTTGTCATAAAGTCAAGCACCGGCACCTCTTTTCAATATTATGAAAAAAAAACGCCACCATTGGCAAGATAGCCACAAACCACCTGACCCTCTGTCTAATGCTTTCACGTGCTGTTGTTATGACAATGTACTGTGTTTGTATCTTTGTGTAAACGCTATTTACCGGTAAAACGATATGTAATCAATCAATCAATCCCACCATAAAAAGCAGGCATATCCATACAGTACATGTATTCATTAAAAATACAGATGCCATTCAATGGACTACTAATCCATGCATGAAATAAGCATGGAAATGTCGCTTTGGAGTACATTCACTTTTATTTTTACACTCATGGTAATGTCTGAAGAATGCTGTCATTTCAGTCTCAGGGCCGCTGCAATGAGGGTTGATGAGCTCAGAATGAATTTAGATGCACTGATGGACACTTGCTTCCCAGCCCAAGCTAATCATTGTGGCTAGTTCGTTTACACTGGTCCAAAATGACTCCCTGAATGACTGCCTTTGCATATTAAGCAGACAAACAGACAATGGAGACACTGCTGGTGCACAAGAGAGGAACTAAACATGAACAGTGACGTGGTGGGAAGAGACATCCCACTGGGCACAGACATTAGTTCAACGTTTAGTTTGATTTACATTTGGTTGAATTGTAAACTAACGTGAATTCAAAGTGAAATCAACCAACAATGTCACCATGTCATTGGATTTAGGTTAAAAGTTGGGTGAAAAAAAATGACGAAATTCCCTTAAGTTGATGACTTTCTGCAAATGCAAGCAGTTTTCCACACTGAATCAAAGTCATCAGACTTTCTTTTTTAAATTTTAAATTTTACCCCCCTTATCGTGGTATCCAATTGTTAGTAATTACTATCTTGTCTCATCGCTACAACTCCGGGAGCCATGCGTCCTCCGAAACACAACCCAACCAAGCCGCAATGCTTCTTAACACAGCACACATCCAACCCGGAAGCCAGCCGCACCAATGTGTCGAAGGAAACACCGTGCACAGGAGTCACTAGTGAGCGATGAGACAAGGATATCCCTACCGGCCAAACCCTCCCTACCCCGGACGACGCTAGGCCAATTGTGCGTCGCCTCATGGACCTCCCGGTCGCGGCCGGCTGTGACAGAGCCTGGGTTCGAACCCAGAGTCTCTGGTGGCACAGCTGGCACTGCAATGCAGTGCCTTAGACCACAGGAGGCCGTCAGACTTTTTTGAACGAAATGACATTGATTCAACCAGTTTTTGCCCAGTGAGACAGTGTGCTCTAGAATGTATACAAATAGGAGTTGACAATCTAATTGATAGTCAGCATATTAGATAGGCTTGAGAGATGCATTCAAAATACAGTGCACAATGAACAGACTGTATGTCACATACCTGTCCTAAGGTTACATTTTTAAATGTATGTTTCAGACCCTACATCAAAAACACATATCGTGCATTTGTCTATTTCAGTAAATGGTGTCTCAATATTGGCAAAAAAAGTACAACGTTAGGAGGTTTTCACGGAGGCTTTAAAAGAAAAACTCAGAGTGTGTTTGCTACAGGCATGCAATCAGCGTGGAATTCAAAAGCTAGCCCAGAATCCACAGTTGTATAATCAGAGAGCAAATGGAGGAAATTAACCCTTTTGGCATCATGGCACAAAGACTCAAAAACATCTTCCCAAATCAGTAAGAAAGGCATTTTTAAAGTGACACCAACTACATTTTAGTCATTTAGCAGATATTTTTTGTAACTTTGCACAAAACCATATTACTACATATTACTACCACATCTACTATGAGTAGCAAATGGTGGATAATAATAAAGGACATACAAAGAATATTTTGTACACCTGATCAAAATGCTGAAGCATCCTTAGACAGAGACACACAGAGACACACAGAGACACACAGAGACACACAGAGACACACAGAGACACACAGAGACAATATGAGGGCAGTTGAGAAAAGGAGGAGTGATAATAACAGATCAAAGGAAATGAAAAACACCTCATATTTCTCTGCCGATATTAAGTCATAACTAGATCCTGACAGCTGTTGTGGAGTGGGCACTGAACGTAGGGTTTATAGGCCTCTCATTATTTAACATGATAGAGTCTCCCCATGGCCCTATGAAAATTTCATGGCAGTATTACAGCTAGTTCACTGGCTCCTCACTACTACTCAACATTTATGCGCATGCAAATGGGAGAGAGAAGCCAAGGCAGCTATGATAAGGCCCTCTCTATTGGACTAACACAGACATAACAATAACTGTCCACTACTGTGTTCCTACAGAAGTAGACACACCCACAATATGGAAAGACTGGGATGAGGAGGATTTGCTGGGACCTGAATATAACAATTTTGCTCTTACAGATAAGTATCAAAAAGGCCAAAGCCCAGGCAAGACGGACCCATGACTGCAGTGGTGCAGTAGCCTGACTTAGATGTTTCCTGTCTCTGGATCTGCATACAGAAAAAAAACATTCCTGTAAATAAAGACAGCTGTCTTCCAAGTGACAATTATATTGACCGTAGTCAGATGCTCCACTGATTAAAAATTGATCCATTTAGAAAATTCTAATCAACTGAACAGGATTCTTTCATATGTGGGATAAGGTGGAGTGGAGGTGGTGGTGGGGCAGCAGCTGACACAGACCTGTTATTAACCCCTGCACCTCCACACAGCACCCCAGCAGCACCCGTCCCCTAGCGCCCCGGGACCAGACACGGCCCAGACGCCCTGAATTATTCAGTAGTCTAGCAGAGGCTACGGCCACCTTGTCTATTTATGCGTGGCAGAAAGGGGTAGTGGCTCTAATGGCCTGTCCAGAGGAGCCCTGGGTCCCAGCGGAGTCACCCGTGGAGGGAGGAGGGGCCATAGCGTAGGGCTGCAGGGGATGTAAGAGAGAATTCATCAGTGGCTGAGGTCACAGCGGGTTAATGATGTCGCACGTCTAGACGGACGCTGGGCTCACACCCTTCCCAAAAGGCTATGGGGGTGTGGCCGGGGTCCACTAATATTTTTATCTCTAAAGGAAAACTAGTGCCAAAACATTAACTCTTTGGGGGCATTTGTAATAAGCTGGTGTTGTTGACTTTTGCCATGGATCCACACATGGTTACACTGGGTGCATCCATATTTCAACCACCACATAAACCAAATGAAACAATGACCATCTCGGCTGCTGGTGATATGTACTGGGATTTGCTATATGTTTTGATGGTGCTGTCTACCACAACATGCGATCTAACATGCTATCTAAATACCAACAACGACGAGACGGCCTACAGGGAGGAGGTGAGGGCCCTCGGAGTGTGGTGTCAGGAAAATAACCTCACACTCAACGTCAACAAAACTAAGGAGATGATTGTGGACTTCAGGAAACAGCAGATGGAACACCCCCCTATCCACATCGATGGAACAGTAGTGGAGAGGGTAGTAAGTTTTAAGTTCCTCAGCATACACATCACAGACAAACTGAGTTGGTCCACCCACACAGACAGCATCGTGAAGAAGGCGCAGCAGCGCCTCTTCAACCTCAGGAGACTGAAGAAATTTGGCTTGTCACCAAAAGCACACAAACTTCTACAGATGCACAATCGAGAGCATCCTGACGGGCTGTATCACCGCCTGGTACGGCAACTGCTCCGCCCACAACCGTAAGGCTCTCCAGAGGGTAGTGAGGTCTGCACAACGAATCACCGGGGGCAAACTACCTGCCCTCCAAGGACACCTAAACCACCCGATGTTACAGGAAGGCCATAAAGATCATCAAGGACAACAACCACCCGTGCCACTGCCTGTTCACCCCGCTACCATCCAGAAGGCGAGGTCAGTACAGGTGCATCAAAGCTGGGACCGAGAGACTGAAAAACAGCTTCTATCTCAAGGCCATCAGACTGTTAAACAGCCACCACTAACATTGAGTGGCTGCTGCCAACACACTGACTCAACTCCAGCCACTTTAATAATGGGAATTGATGGGAAATGTAAAATATATCACTAGCCACTTTAAACAATGCTACCTAATATAATGTTTACATACCCTACATTATTCATCTCATATGTATACGTATATACTGTACTCTATATCATCTACTGCATCTTTATGTAATACATGTATCACTAGCCACTTTAACTATGCCACTTTGTTTACATACTCATCTCATATGTATATACTGTACTTGATACCATCTACTGCATCTTGCCTATGCTGCTCTGTACCATCACTCATTCATATATCTTTATGTACATATTCTTTATCCCCTTACACTTGTGTATAAGACAGTAGTTTTGGAATTGTTAGTTAGATTACTTGTTGGTTATTACTGCATTGTCGGAACTAGAAGCACAAGCATTTCGCTACACTCGCATTAACATCTGCTAACCATGTGTATGTGACAAATAAAATGTGATTTGATTTGATAAATAAAAAAATCCCTCAGGTGAAGAGAGTTCACTTCATATCATAAACTGAATACATCAAATGAGGGAATACCTCTTCAATTCACAATCACTAGGAGGAATTCTAAGCTCGCCTACAGAGCCCCCTTGATTAGTGACTACATACACTTACCCCCTTATCATCACACAGACAACTAAAACCACTACAGTGGCACCTCCACCACGGTAGAGAACAGTGGAGACTTGAGGGAGGAGCTAAAGGAGGTCGGCTCATTGTAATGGCTGGAATGGAATAAATGGAACGCTGTCAAACACGTGGTTTCCATATGTTTGATACCGTTCCATTTATTCCATTCCAGCCATTACAATGAGCCTGTTCTCCTATAGCTCCTTCCACCAGCCTCCTCAGGCAGAGAGTCATTCAGTAATCAGGGCATCTCTCCCTGAGAGGTTAAGGCACAAGGGTGGGGAACACTCTTGGCAACCGCTCTGTTGTCATGAGTTCTTCTATCACCTTGGTGATCATGTTGTGTCACGCAGGCCTGGGCAACTACAATCGGGGGCCTGATTGGTGTCACATTTTTGCCCCAGCCCCAGCTAACACACCTGACTCAAATAATCAACTAATCATGATCTTCAGTTAAAAATGCAATTAGTTTAAATCAGGTGTGTTTGCTAGGGATGGGGGGAAAGTGTGACACCAATCAGGCCCCCGAGGACTGGAGATGCCCAGACCTGTATGTAGTGCATCCGCCCAATCTAAGGGATAAGCACGACAGGAAAAACAGGCACAGGAGAGCACAACCTCCTGTGTAGTCCAGAGACAAGCCAATCAACAACAGCAAAACACATCAAGGCAAAGTAGCACCGACAGAGGGGAGTAAGTTCAGATTTACAAACTAGTGAAAAGTAATCAACAGTATACCCAAGCACCAAGCCATCGTCAATTGAGCGGACAAAAAGATAATCAAGTCCAGGCTGGGGTTAAAGAAGCATATTTATAATATCATCCAAAATAGATTCATGAACTTCAAGGTTGGGTTCTTTAAGAGAGAGTGTGCTCGATAGGTCTGATGAGGCGGAATGAGTTTAGCCTTCAATAGGCATATGTACTCCCACTCTCCACCACTGTGCTCTGCTTATCCTGCATCTGATACCAAGCACATTTACTGTTGAGGTCAACATCTCTGCCATGACTGAACCAAACCAAGGGCATCCCATGGCAGGGTAGAGAGGACACACAGACACACACACCTCTCTTATTTACACAAATGTAATTTCCACAGCTCCGTCCCTCAAGGTGACTGACTATGCACATAACTTAGAGATCCACATGGGCTCTCCTGATGGGGATGTCATAACAATGAGAAAACAAGGTGGGGGAGATGCACTATGAACATTCAAAACACTGTGAAAACAGAAGTCACAAAATAC
The DNA here is from genome assembly GCF_036934945.1 of Oncorhynchus masou masou. Taxonomy (NCBI): domain Eukaryota; kingdom Metazoa; phylum Chordata; class Actinopteri; order Salmoniformes; family Salmonidae; genus Oncorhynchus; species Oncorhynchus masou. The sequence continues at coordinate 24,457,941 of NC_088212.1, read as the reverse complement.
AACAACCAATGTCAAATGTGTTCTAAATAATCCTTCTATACACAAGAATTGCAAACCAGTTGGAAATATGCAAATCACAAGATGTTTTGTGTGTAATATGGCTATGGCTAATGAGCATGTGCTATATTTAACATTCATCCACAGGCATGCAATTTGAGAGCAACATGAACTCATCCTCTGTGCAAAGACAGTCATGCTGCCTAAAGCTACATCTCCTGATGTGAGGAGAGAGAGCACCTAGGGTAAGGGATGCACTTTAAATGCTGCCCTATTCAGCAATCCACTGGTCCACTGGTGTGTCATAATATAGGCGCTGGCCCTCAGGTTTAAACCTCCCTAGAGACAGAAGAGAAAGCGAGACATCCCACGCCCACATTTTTCTGTTTCAATGGAAGTCAATGAACTACATAGACCAGACCCAGCTGCTATCGCATTGGTGTTTATGGGAGAGCCACCCCCTGAAGTAGACAGGAACTTACAATTTAAAAAAAAAAGTAAACAGCCTGAGTGAACTATCTTCATTTATCCGCCATCGTTGCCTCCCTATTCCTGCTCTTCTCTTCAGGGTTTTCTTCCTCCAGTCCCATCCTGTAGAAGCCTAGAGCAACGTTTAGCTAAACCTGCTGGCTTACGTAGGCAGAGAGAGTCCCCAGAGGGCTGAACAATCAGACAATTTCAAGATCATGAAGCATTAAACCAATCCCGGCAGGGTACACTAATTAAACAGCCGAGCCCGGCACAGCCAACCAATCCCCACAGAGCAATTAAATCCATCCCCTCTAAAACACTGTAGAACCTGTCTGGGGAAAACAGCCGAGAAGAGAGAGAGGGGAAAAAATTATCATAAAATTAATCTGGAAAAAAGGGAAAAACTATAGGAGAATGCAGTAAGAGACTAACAAGGGAAATTGAAAAGAAGCGATTTAATTCAGCTCTTTGTTCTTTTTCTCCTTTATTTTTTTTAAAATTACAATTCAAAATGCCTAAACAGTCCTTTTCTTTCAACTGAAGAGGGGAATTCTGTGACCACATTATAATGCAAAAACAGTGACCCTGTTGCCATGAAAAAGTGCATATTTAATTAAGATTAGAGAGTTCAGGAGCCACCTTGAGACTAGCAAAAAAGAGAGGCCTGCCTCAGGGCCTACATTACAGAGCTGCGAACACAGTTGCAACACACAATCAATACCCCAACGTCCTCCGCCATCAACATAAATTAGAAAGTGACAACAGAAGGATGCCATCAGTTGTGATTCCAAAATAAGCGTTTGCATGGAAACGGAGGTGTGAGGAATGGGGAGAGGGGAGCATGGTTATGTGGGGGAAGAACTGATGTCTGCGACATTGCTCTCTCATCCCTCAGAACATACCCAGCAATCTGGGAACACTCCCAAAACATTAGCTAACATTCCCATTATGTTCTAGTTTTGGATGATAACGTTTGGATGATAACGTCCCACAAACATTCAAAGAATGTTTTTGATCACAAATTTAAAAATAGTTTATTCAATATCCTTGGAATATCCTAACATTCACTAAAATGTTGGTCACAACATCTGTAAAAAAGACCACAGAACATTCCCCTAACTTTCTCATTAGGTTGCCAGGGAATGTAATTACATAATGTTCCGGTAATGTTCATACTGCCGCAACAAAATGTGGGAGCAATAGAAGTGGTTCTGAGGAAACATGACAGGAACGTTCTGCTAATGTTGATGGATATGTTATTCAAAACACACATAACAAGAAGCAGGGAATATTCCTACAATGGTCTCATAATGTAATAGTGTGACATTATGATGGTTCTAATAACATTCCCTGAACATACTCCAGCAATAAAGTGCTGGAGCAATAGAAGTTCCCGGAATATTCCGTTCATGTTGAAGATATTACAACTAACACCTATAACAACAAACAAGAAACGTTCCTGCAAGACGCTTATAAAAGTATTAAGGTTATGACGATCCAGAATTGTTCTAAAAACATACTTCAACAATAATGGGAGTAGTTCTAAACACATTGCTGCAATGTTCTGCTAATATTGATGTGTAATGTAACAGTATTATCTGAAGTTGCCAAACATTTAAAGAAATGGCATTTCAATCTTCTTACATGATTATATTTTATAAGGGTACTGTCCAGACATAGCTGGATCTTTTAAAAAAAATGGTAATCAAGTAGGATTGAACCTGCGATCTGCCATGTTCAAGCCCTGTAGGCTACTAATAAACATCAAAACAGCCAGACTTTACAGTGTATAAAAAACATTTGTAGAGTAAGAAATAATAAAGGATACTTCTTTTTCTAGACAAAGACCAGAACCTGGAAGTCAGAGTAAAGGTGTAAACAGGTTTCTATTTCTGTTAGTTTCATCCCAGCAGGCGCAGTGTAACAACTCCAGGGATCACACTCCAGGGATCACACTCCAGGGATCACACTCCAGGGATCACACTCCAGGGATCACACTCCAGGGATCACACTCCAGGGATCACACTCCACCATTCCACTCTTTCTGCTCCAGCCATTACCACGAGCCCATCTTCCCCAATTAAGGTGCCGCCAACCTCCTATGCCTGATACAATCATTGTAAGAATGTCATCATCAGATTTAGTGTTTTGGGAACCTATCTCTTGTAATGTCCCCACAATGTTCCTATGTTCCCACAACCTAAAGGAACAATAAAATAACATAAAATGTGTTCTGGGAACATTCTTGCAACGTCAGGGGATTGTTTTTTCAACCTAATAGAAACATTGTAATCATCAGCACAACTGGACAGGTTTTTTGTTTTGGGAACATATCTTTTGTCATGTCCCCACCATGTTACAACAACCTAAAGAAATGTGTTAGTTTGAAGGAAGTTGCAAACTGCTAACTAGCAAGACTTCCAGTCATTGCACTAATGCTAGTTAGCATTGACTCGCAAAACTACCTCGGTATTTCAAAATATTTAGCTGGAAGTACAGAGACAAGACAATTGCATTTTCCTTATGGTGTTGAAGAGATGCAGAAATTACCAAAGAAGAGATATGACAAGAGCAGTAGCGATGGCAGGGAAACAGTGGTCTGGATGGAGAGATAGACTTGCTCTCTATGGAGCGTGATAGCAGCTGCACAAAGACAGGACTGGCTAAAATAACAAGCCTGATTCATCGGTTTTTATTGTAACACACCTTTTGTATCATTTTGATAAAACAGAGGACATCTGCTTAGAAATAAAAAAGCTGTTTTGATTTTATTTTTTTTAAACACAGAAATAAAGGGGCCATATTTTCTCTTCCCTCTTCTGTTAAATTGAGGACAAATGGGCCCTAGAAAGGTGTGCAACGTAGAGTCCACCATATTCCTCCTTTCTAGTAAACACTCTGAGCAATGACACATAAGACCGCCAGGGATCCCCAGAGACCCTTGAGAAGAGCATGAAGGCATTGATGTCAAGAGCTTAGGGGCCCAGGAGCACCCTCCACACTATCCACACCTCCACTGCACAACAGAACAGGCCTGCTAGCATCCTCACCACACATCATACAACATACAAAGCCAAGCGCTCACACAAAAACCAGGGTCTCCTTTTTATCCCTGAGAACAAAATGGACAATAGGGGGATGAATTACAGCCACTGAAGCCCTGCCAAATACAGCAGAGAAAGGCTGGAAGAGGGACGAGAAAGATAGAGAAAAGGGAGGAAAATGGAGGGGATTCAATGTAAGCTCAGTAAAATGAACAAGAAAGGCTGGTGCTCAATACGTCTGCAGTGCTGTCAGACAATCAAAACAAATAAAGAGCGGCCGCTGTAGAGATACACAACTCAATATGGACTCACTGGGCAGGGAACTGGCTGCCAGCAGGGAGAAGGGACACCGCTTTATACCCATACCGATGAGCCACTCCCGCTGAATCCCCCCTGGCCTGCCTGCCTGCCTGCCTGCCTGCCTGCCTGGCCCACTGCTGTGGAAGAGGAGCCTGCCGCCATGGAACCTTCATCCTGCAGACTAATGTGTCCCTGAAGTTTTGTTAAAGCTGGTTATTTACTCCTGCAAAGCAATTGCTTCAGCCTAGGGGCAGCAGAATAAAAAAATAATAAACAGGACTGTGAAATAGCACATGCCTTTTGCGATGAAGCACTGTCAACTACCAAGGGGGATTACTGCTTCAAAATTGGGGTGCAGGCTTTGGATAGGACATTTAGGTAAGGCTGAATGCTAAAGCAGAGGGTGAGACACCTGAGAAGAATACAGAGGGTCATAAACAGATGATCAAAAACTAAACCATGTTTCTTAATAACAATATCTCAATGTATATCCTTGTTAGAAATGTTCTCACACTGTTCAAAGAAAGCCTATGACTAGTTCTGTGAACGCAAGAACTCATCATCATTACAAAGACATCACACACCCATATCAAACTGCAGTACTTATCCTGCGAACAGGGGCAAGAATGAGGTAAAAACGAATGCGGATGGGTATGGAAATCTGCTCGAAGGAAGGTCAAAGTGATTAAGCTGACATTAATGACAGGTCTACTCTTTCTGTGTGAATGCTCACCGTAGCTGTCTCTAAACCCATTTGTAATTCCGCTCCAAACGATGAAGCATCTGCTTTGAAGTCTCTACCACTAATGCTACACAGAGAGGTTAAACAGCTTAATGCTGAAGTCTGTTTCACTTCTCTCTCTAATGTTGCCTGCGTTTTATATACCCGGGTTATGGCTCCTGGATTTCACAACTCAATTTAACCCAGCTAGTTCTGTAAAAGCTCTCTCCTTTCTTATTTCCTGTCCTTCTCACTGTCAAAGAATAAGAAGGGGCTTATGGTAAATGAGACCATGGCAGACGTAACCCGTCCGTTATCTCCCAATGAGGAGGTGTGAAAGCATGTTTGAAGAATGTTTATCTAGCAGGGCATGGATGCAACACAGACCTGTGGTGATGAGGCTGCAGCTTCAGTCCCACTGCTTCTAAAAACCATGCTTAATCCACTGTGGCTTGGTTTGGAAAGGTCTGTCAAAGAGGAGATTGCAGGTCTAAACGGATGGACCTATCTTCTCTTTACTCGAGTATAAATTTAGGTCAGCTTGGTATCCATCTCTGACTCTGCATATGTTTGTATGTGGGAGTGAGTCAACAAGGACAATCTGCACATTTGCATTACATGTGCATGTATGAGTATGGCTGTCCTTATGTGATTAATATGTACCCTATGGAGGAGGTACGTGTCCACATGTCTACACACAAGCGTGTATGTGTGTGCATGAGCGTGTCGGTCTGTGTGTGCATTTTCCTATTTCATACCCTGGGGCTCTGTCTCTATCCATGCTGCCTCCCTGGGTTGCCCATGCTGTTTGTGGTTGAGGCTATCAATGGCTGCCTCTAGAGCCATTTCCCCCTCTCCTCCTTTATAGATCACTCAGTCATATTGAACAAAGCTTTCTCAGGACACAAACACTAACCCTCCCCTCAACCCTATAGTGCCCTAGACCTGGCATTTCCGGTAAATTATGAAATGATGGTAGGGCCTTATGTGACAAAAACAATAACGAGAAACAAATCTATTAAAGCATGAATGAAAGGGAATGAGAGACCTGTTTTCACAGCCAATTTGAGATTGCAGGGTTGGGTTTAGGGGGGCGGGAGCAGCCGGCAAACGGCACACAGAGAGAGCAGGCTGGTAGCAGCGGCAGCCAGGCTCACAGGCTGCAAAGCAATTTCACTGTTTGGCAATACTGTTGTCTCTGTCTGTGGATTAGAGCTGACACGGGACCGCCTGTGTCATGCTAAATGTATACAATCACAGCCTTTCGTTCCTGATGTAAACTCACTGCCTCAGAGAATGATGGAGAGAAGAGTATGGAGATGTGTGGGTCTGGAAAATACCATCAAATAAGTGCATTGCTTTTAAACCATATATAATGAACACAGCATTCCATCACTATAAGACAACAGGGGGATACTCAAATGTATTTTATATAAACTTGGAGCACAGTAATGATTTGAAGCTATAGTTGGTGTCTACATTTGGACAAGGTGGGGCGGTAGCCTAGTCGTTAGAGCGTTGGACTAGTAACCGAAAGGTTGCAAGTTCAAATCCCCGAGCTGACAAGGTACAAATCTGTCGTTCTGCCCCTGAACAGGCAGTTAACCCACTGTTCCTAGGCTGTCATTGAAAATAAGAATTTGTTCTTAACTGACTTGCCTAGTAAAATAAAGGTAAAATAAAAATAAAAAAATAAAAAAGGTTACCTGGAAATCTGATAAAACACATTGCGTTACACTTCAAAATGTACCTGATGAAGGTTGATTACTTTAAAAAATAATCTTCTAAACACATGATGTTTCCTCTCTGATATTTTGGATAGCTAAAGTGTGCTTTATATTGTGAAAACAATAAACAATGTTATTACAATGTAATAACTTCGTAAACTGTGTCCTCTTGTAGTCTGACCTCACCTTTTTGTCACCTGGGTCTGAGAATGCTCCCTACTGGCTGAATAATATCCTGATTCCTGGGCGTTCTCGCTATTGGCTAAGACTTGGCTTGGGCCCGGCAGGACATCTCCTGACCCGTCCTTTCCATGGTCGCCCACGGAAATGCCATCTGGCTGGGGTGAATGATTACACTGGCAATGGCCGTGTGACCTGCGGCCAGCGGGAACCAAGGTCACTCCACCTCAATGCTCACATTACCTGTTCTCTTTTTGTTAGGTTCGGGGTGAATCAGCCATCTCTGACTATTCTACCACAGAAATCAAGTTCACACACAAATTAATTAAAAATGAAAAGCTGAAATGTCTTGAGTCAATAAGTATTCAACCACTTTCTTATGGAAAGCCTAAATAAGTTCAGGAGTAAACATTTGCTAAACAAGCCACATAATAAGTTGCATGCACTCATGCAATAATAGTGTTTAACATGGTTTTTGAATGACTAGCTCATATCTCTGTACCCCAGATATACAATTATCTGTAAAAGGTCCCTCAGTCGAGCAGTGAATTTCAAACACAGATTTAACCACAAAGACCAGGGAGGTTTTCCAATGCCTCGCAAGGAAGGGCACCGATTGGTAGATTAAAAATAAAACATACACTGAATATCCCTTTGAGCATGGTGAAGTTATTAAGTACACTTTGGGTGGTATATCAATACACCCAGTCACTACACAGATACAGGTGTCCTTCCTAACTCTGTTGCCGGAGGGGAAGGGATTTCACTATGAGGCCAATGGTGTTCAGAAAACTGAGAATGGATCAACAACATTGTTGTTACTCCACAATACTAACCAAATAGACAGAGCAAAAATAACGAAGCCTGTATCGAATACTAATATTCCTAAACATGCATCCTTTCTGCAACAAGGCATTAAAGTAATATTGAAAATAATGTGACAACGCAATTATGAATATGCCTGAATACAAAGTGTGATGTTTGGGGAAAATCCAATACAGCACACTACTGAGTGCCAATCGCCATATTTTCAAGCATAATATCTGGCTGCGTCATGTTATGGGTATTCTTGTAATAGTTAAGGACAAAAAATAAACTGAATGGAGCTAAGCACAGGCAAAATCCTAGAGGAAAACCTGGTTCAGTCTGCTTTCCACACTGGGAGATGAATTCACTTTCAGCAGGACAATAACCTAAAACAATAACCTAAGGCCAAATCTACACTGGAGTTGCTTACCATGAAGACAACTAATGTTCCTGAGTTACAGTTTTGACATAAATCTGCTTGAAAATCTATGACAACACTTGAAAATGGTTGTCCAGCAATGATCAACAACCAATTTGACTAAGCTTGAAGAATGTTGAAAAGAATAATGTGCAAATATTGCACAATCCAGGCTTAGAGACATACCCAGAAAGACTAACAGCTGTAATCTGTGCTAAATGTGATTCTAACATGTATTGACTCAGGGGTGTGAATACTTATGTAAATTAGATATTTCTGTATTTCATTTTCAATTAATTTCCAAACATGTTTTCACTTTGTCATTGTGTGTAGAAACCCCCCACCGACTTAATCCATTTTTAATTCAGGCTGTAGGCCCTGAAGGCCATGTAGATATAAGTTTTATAGTAATTTCTATAGATTCTATAAATGTTCACTTTAGCCTACTAAATAAACTCCAACATATGACTGACATCAATATTGGGATTTTTCAAGATGTTTCTTTTGAGTAATATTGCATTATTCAGTTAACAGTAATTTTGTCATGTTATCATTTTCAACGTTACATTATGAACATGAATGACTTTGTCAAACAGAATATCAGTGGCCTCTCGCTACGTTAAATCATAGACTTGATAGATATTTAGATATTTTGGTTGGAAACACTTTATTTTGAGGTGTCAGGCCTCATTCAGGTAGAAAAAAAGTAATGTGCAAATTGATTTATTCGACTCAAACCTGAAAAAATGAGAAGTTGGCAATTTGATTTTAAGCATTGGTCACTAATGCCAGGATTGCAGCAAACGAATTATGTAAAAACATGCTATTTTGTAAGAGGAAAGATGCAAATGAATCTCGACGTAGCCTATAGCTACATAATAGCTAAACTCGCCCTTTGCATCACTGATTGAATGAGTAGTCCAGCGATTGGGCGGCACAATAACAACCGGCCACACAAGACAACCCAGAACAGATCAGATTTCTTTTCGGCAGGCTTTTCCGCGGGACCTGGCTTGCCATGCTCCAGTCATTTCTCATATTACAGAACATCAATCATACAGTAGAGACTGTGCTTTTGCGCTGGCCGAGCCTGATTTACAAACATTAGCGAGGAATACAATTACAACAGTCCTTGCCCGAATAGCCTTGTGCTCACAATGCGGCTCGAGATGAGAGGAAGGGGCTATAAACATCTGTACCGAGACGCACAGATAAGCGAATTACATCGTCAACACTCTAGCTTTTTAGTGATGTCAAGTCTTACAGAAATTCAATTGAAAAGGTTAATAGAAAAACGCTATAGTCGTATGTCAGTAGCCTAATAGGTTGTAAAACTATTTGTCAATTTACTAGACAAGTTTGTAAAACAGGATCATTGACAACTTTGTGATAACCAAGTCAATATAAGCTGTATATTTTGTGAAATCCTCATTCAAATGTCTGACTATTCACTGAACACGGTTTGCATTAATCCTACATCATTGCCCTTAGCCAAACAGACTATCATGATTTTACACATATGTTTTAACGTGCAACACCGGAATGAACAATAGCCCAAATAGATTACATGATAACGTCATTGGTAGACTCAGCCTATAATAAATACGCGTCAAGTTTTTCTGACTGGGCTATTATCTAAAAGAGAAATAACAAACAGTCAATCAAGTAGGCTATCCAACGGTAGCCTATAGCCTATGGCTTGAATAAGTGATGATTATTTAGCAGACGAACAGAAGAAGAAAAAAACTTTCATCAATCTAATTGTGGCAAACAAAGTTGATTGACAAGCAAAAACGAATGATCATATTGTTTTCAAACACAGAAAATAAAATAGAACCAAATATCGCTAAAGATATCGTAAAACCACGCACCATCATGACACAAACGGAATAAAACATTAAGCTGGTGAAAAGTTACGTCCTTGGAGCAAGATTCATGAGGACATAAAAAGTTTCAATCCGTTCTGTCTACACCACTGATGGGCATTATAAAGACCGAATCGTATAAAAATAAGGTCTGTGTCCGTGGTGCTGATCCCAGTGGTGAACGCAGAGCGGAGGCTACAGAGCGCCTGTGCTACTCTATGGTCGTTCCATCGCTGATCAATGATTGAACTGAACAAAGGCAGAAAAGGATCAATTTCTAATAACTATCAATGCAACACCGCCGATTTCTTTCTCCATTCGTCCACAATAACATATTTCCCATCATTTTAAAGTACACAATGTTCTATGAACACATGCAAGCAAAAAGGTAAAGGATAACACTAACCTGAAGCCGCCGTAGATCAAATTTCTTCCAATATTGAAACATCGATCCCACTTCGGCGGCCATCTTGGGGGATATTGAAGATATTTTTTTCAGCGGCTGCAATAAATATGTGGGCTGGATTTCCCTTGTTAAACAACGTTAACGATTACTCGTTCTACTTTTAAAAAAATGCAACGAACACAAGAAAGTCCACTGAACTAACGCAAATGTGTTTGTTAAAAAAAATAAGTGATGTCCTGGTGGACCGCGAGTGTTTTTGAAAAGAAAAATAGTATCAACGCATTTGTGCAGTCCCGGTTAACCGGACAAATTGCATTTGATTTTGGTTTGTCAAAGTTATCAATAATGACGTAAGGGGTTGATCAATAGCCTACCGTCTGGTAAAGGGAAGGAGAACAACAATGTAATCTATGCATATCGTGCTTATGGAAATCCGTCTACCATGGTATAAAACAGTTGCGTCCATATCTTCAGTCCTTAATGGAGCCTAAATAGTGAAATACACAGAACACCTCTTTTTATGTTTACACCCCTCCCTCCATTAGTTTAGGCTACAAATAACAGTGAATGGATGAATAGACTATATATCCATTGCACTTTGGATTTCTGCTCATCTGAATAAATAGGCGCAGATCATTGGCAATGCATGCACCTGCTCTGGTGAACGAATAAAAACTAGTTTAATTTGTGATCATGTTAATTCATTACCATTTCAAAATGTGAAATAGTAATACCACAAAAACCTTAGCGCACATGCACACGCACGCACGCGCGTGCACACACACACATACATACATACATACATACATACATACATACATACATACATACATACATACATACATACATACATTGACGCTACTACACACATATTACAACTGCTGCTACAATACTCTTATTTACTATTGCTAGAACTGCACAATTCAAATTCTTGCCCCAAAATCCCCCCTTCCCACTTAATGTGTTGTGAAAAGTGTTATGAAATGTAATGTCATGTAATATTTGAAATTGAATATAACTGCCTTAATGTTGCTGGACCCCAGGAAGAGTAGCTACTGCTTTGTGTAAATATTGTACTATAGATTGTTGCCTTCCTGTTTTATACTTGTGCTAAAATGTACTATTCTATTCTACTGAGCCATTTACTTTATATTTGTAATTCTTATATTTTATTATTTCTTATTGTTGTTGTATTGTCTAGAAGGGACCTGCATGTAAGCATTTAATTGGACAGTATATACCATGTGTATCCTGTACATATGACTTAGAAAAACTTGAAACTAATTTGAAATAACTTCATAAACATTTCACTGTCTAAACTTTGCAAAATGATTCCCACACATGCCTAGTTACTGATTATTTAGATATTTCAAAGTTCCATAAAAAAATATATGTAACATATTTTAGAACTTAGTTAATATGTGAAAATGAATTGATCACTCTAGCAATTGGATCTAGCTTTGATATCTGAAATTGAACAGTGGCTGGTATATGGTGGGTTAACTGGGTCTCAGAAAAAGTGGGTATGCAGGCATAGAAAAAATCTAGGTATTGTATATCTGGGATACAGACTGGTACTGGATGATATGAGACCTGTAAAAACAAAGGCATATGGGAGGTATTGAGTAGCCTACTTAAAATAATGCATATTATTGACAAATTGACAGAAATCCTCTAGAGTCTACTCTGAGCAGTGCCCGTAGGGGGTCAAATAACATGTTTATGAGGTCAATTACTGGATCTTAATTTTGATTAGAGAATGAAAGATTATAGTGTGAAAACAGTACGTATATGGTATCTGAGGAGTTACAAACGTGTGTATTTCTGTTTCATCACATCTGGAGGCTATACAGGGGAAAGGAAGGGGAAAGGGGATGCCTAAGTCAGTTGCACATCTGAATGCATTAATCCGAAATGTCTCTTCCACATTGACTCAACGCCTGTGAATCAGAGAAGGATTCATATGTAATGAATATCATATTGATATAGTGTTTTTCAGTGGTAGTTTACTTTTGAAGAGCACAGGTAGACAGACACATGTACATCAAATACGAAGACGATATACTACGCAGGCATTCATGTCCATCACCACTACTCTGGAAAACCTGCCTCTGTTTACATGAAGGGGTTTGTAAGAATTTGTTCTTAACTGACTTTCCTAGTTAAATAAAGGTTAAATAAATACAAGTAAATGCATTTGTAAGACCAGTGAAGGCTGCAGACATATTCCATAATATACAATAAAGTTGTTTTCCATCATACTTGACTCTCTGTACACCATAGACTTGCATTCAAATTTTTGTAGTGGTGATGGTGGAGGTGGTTGTTTTACCAACTCTGCACTTTCAACAAATAATTTCCTTCCACTATTCAACGCATACCGAGCAAAGCTAAGCTTGAACAAGAACTGTTTTAGTGTTGTCTGCGCTCCCTGGTGGCTGTACATGTTCTTAGGGTACAGTCGTGCACTGAATAATATTCTGACCAAACAAAGTAGGCCTAAGTAGGCCTATGTTACCATTAAACACATCCTTTGATTTAATTACCAAATCATTGATAAGAAAATACGTAATAAATGTACATACATGATAATCTGGAGCCATGTGAAATCACAAATATAGAAAAAAGTAATTAACTCAGGTCACTGTGAAATGCATCATAATACTGTTTATGTGTTTATTCCATCATACATGACATCCCTTTAAAAACGTCTGTAAAGAGAAAATAATATGCATATATTGTTGTAATTTAGCAACTTAAAGTTTATTACTATCTGAACCATATGTAAGTGAGGAATTTCATATTCTCTTGCCAGACATAAATCACCTAGGGGGAATTATGAAGGAAGCTTATTAAAAGTTTCAGTATTATTGCGTTTTATTGGTTGCTCGAGGGTGGCAATGAGATGCAAGCCTCATATGAAAATAATAACATCTTAGTTAGCTGTGATTTATCTGGAAACTTAACATTCAAATTAGAGTCGATATGGAAGACAATTTCATGCCAGGGTTGTTGCCACAATAAACCCACCGGGCTGTGTGTTTTATGTAAATATATTTTTAGTCCAAGTTTGACTGAACAATTCGGCGCTTGCAGATTTCATTCTCAAGCATATCGATCAATCAACTGAGTGAGTAATCTCACATATTTGATCAACTTTTGAGCAGTGAATGAACAACCAATATTGACAGATGCAGCTTATTTCCACTTATATTACATGTGTATCAAATGCAGTAGGTCAAGTAGAAAGAGATGGTTAAATTGAAGAAGAGCCAGCAAAACTTTAACATTCAGGTGTATTACAAATGTGCAGTATCAGTGGCTCATTTTCAAAGAGCCAAGATAAATTTGGTTTGACACATAGAAAAAATGTGCTGCTAGCACTGCCTACTGGCCAACAAGGGTAAATCGTTTTCAAAGTCAAGGCATCGGCAACCTAGTATTGTGTTTTAAAGTTATCTCCATTGCCACCGTCCATTGTTATGACAAAGCCTTTACAGTGTAGTGAAGAAGGCGCAACATTGCCTCTTCAATCACAGGAGGCTGAAGAAATTTGGCTTGTCACCTAAAACCCTCACAAACTTTTACAGATGCACAATTGAGAGCATCCTATTGGGCTGTATCGCCGCCTGGTAAGGCAACTGCACCACCCACAACCGCAGGGCTCTCCTGTGGGTGGTGCGGTCTGCACAACGCATCACCGGGGGCAAACTACTTGCCCTCTAGGACACCTACAGCACCCGATGTCACAGGAAGTCCAAAAAGATCATCAAGGACAACAACCACCCGAGCCACTGCCTGTTCACCCCGCTATCATCCTGAAGGCTGGGGCCAAGAGTATGAAAAAAATCTTCTATATCAAGGCCATCAGACCATTAAATAGCCATCACTGGCACAGAGAGGCTGCTGCCTATATACACAGACTTGAAATCATTGGCCATGTCACTTTAATAATGTTTACATATCGTGCATTTCTCATCTCATATGTATATACTGTATTCTATACTATTCTACTGTATCTTAGTCTATGCCGCTCTGACATAGCGCGTCCATATATTTATATATTTTTAATTCAATTCCTTACTTAGGTTTGTGTGTATTGGGTACAGTATATGTTGTGAAATTGTTAGATATTGCTGCACTGTCAGAACTAGAAGCACAAGCATTTCGCTACACCCACAATAACATCTGCTAAACACGTGTATGTGACCAATAAAATTAGAATTGATTTGATTTCAGTGTAACATTTTCTGGTTATTGGTCTTGTAAATGTTAACAAATACCTACAAGCCTATAAGCCTCAGTCGAAAATCACTATGAGTAGAAAGGGCACATCATGCTCTGCTGCCTGCTTTAAAGATCTGCAGTTACTGAGGAGGATGGCTTGTCTTTCTGACATTGGGAAAACAGTAAGCCCCTTGGACTTAACCCTTCTAATATATCCTATTTCATCAGACATCCCGGAATTTGTGCAAAAGGGTGTGTGAAGAACTGAAAAGAGACATGACATCAACTATCTTGTGACATTAAATCCATCCATCTATCTCCCATGTAGAGTATGTGTGACTCAGTTATAAAGACTAAAATGCATGAAGAAGAATCAAATGTTCAAAATATATTCAATTAATTCAAATGCCCCCAAGAACACACCCCACCACTGACCGTCTATTTGGGTGGAAAATGTTTTGACAAAACATTAATTTGGATACTGTATAATTAGAAAATCCTTAATGAACATTGGCACCATACCCCTATTTTCCATAGCTTTTTTCCTGTGCTATGTGAGAAAGTCACCAATATGACAAAAATTCAGAAGTTTAAACCAAACAGAGCTGCTACCCAGAAACACCTCTCATCACAATAGTTATGGTCCATCAGGAAATGTAATGGGACAGCTGGTGGATGGAGCCCAGCAAGTGGAGCTGTCAGTCAAACCTCTAGCTTTCTACTCAAGCCATATCTGATTCTAGTGTCTCAGTGATGTGATGGAGTGTTGGGCTGTTACTCTAAATCGTAGTTAAAGCACTGACAATAGACCAAAAGGAAGGGGAATTCTTAGTGCTCTTTACCTGTGTCATGGCCTATAGAAGGCATGGATATTTTATAGTGTATGGGTAGGGAAGGTTGGCAATGGGTGTGGTGGGGTATCACTAGCCTATATATCTACCCCCTAGTGATCATCCTGTCACATTATAAACCGTCAAGGATCCCTCTTTGCCCTTTTCCAGCTACTATACAGACATGGTGAGTAGATGCTCACCCCTTGGCTGGATCTAATCCTAGGAAGCTTCAGAGAGCCATGTGCATTTCACTGTGTGAAATAAGTGATCCCAAATAGATTTTTAGTCATGAATCATTTGGTTGGGCAATTCCTGTTCCCTTCTAGTTGTATCTCTCTGGGGACAGGATGCTGGCAGTTCTCATATTTTTTGTCATTTAATGTACAGAAAGATTGAGATTGATATGACTACTCTCTCTCAGGTTTATTGCTGCTTTTTTTGTTAATCGAGAATATGAAATTGTTATTTTTTGGGCCGACATAGAGCAGATCGTTGGTATCTAACTTTGAGAGAATGGGCAAATTGAAGTAGGAGTAAGTTCTGTAAACAAATTAGAATAGCTTTCTGATAAGATGTAAGGCATATGTTTATTGAGGAGCAACAATGAGGTGCAAACATTTTCCATGGGTCTACGATTGTGTTCATCCTCATCTCAACCCATTCTGGATCAAATAATCATCAACTCAACTCATCATCAATGCAACTCAACTCCACTCAGCGCAGACAATCTTTCACTAAATTGAGATGAGTACATACCTATTGGCACAATGACCTTCAGCTGTGAAGCACAACTGTTGGTGGGGCTAATCCACAGCATCTGTTAGACATCAGCTGTCGGGAGAGGCCTGCCAATCCTGGCACTGTAATGTCATCAGACTGCATTCCCATGCTCTGTTTTCACGATTCCATGGTAATCCCTGCCTTCATGAGATATCTCCAATCAAACGTGGCTCAGTGCACCACCCTGTCAAAGCCTAGGCCCCAGTGCATAATCCCTCATATGATCCAGGGGCTCTGAGTACGGGAGGACCACTCCCTCACCATGCTAATTATAGACTCCCAGAGAGGAGAGGGCTATGGAAGTAATTGAATTGCAAAATAAGAAGTATTTCAGGTCTTCATTATGAAATGTGCGCTATACCATCAATCATGTTTAGTGTGCAAGGTTATAGTAACCCCAGTCAGATATTTAGTTTGCTGCCATGATCTAAGTAGGTTATAGTAAACCTGGTCAGATATTTAGTTTGCTGCTATGATCTAAGTAGGTTATAGTAAACCCGGTCAGATATTTTGTTTTCTGGCATGATCTAAGTAGGTCATAGTAAACCCGGTCAGATATTTAGTTTGCTGGCATGATGTAAGTAGGTTATAGTCACCCCGGTCAGATATTTAGTTTGCTGGCATGATCTAAGTAGATTATAGTAAACCGGTCAGATATTTAGTTTGCTGGCATGATCTAAGTAGGTCATAGTAAACCCGGTCAGATATTTAGTTTGCTGGCATGATCTAAGTAGATTATAGTAAACCGGTCAGATATTTATTTTGCTGGCATGATCCCCCTTTTCTCCATTTCTGCCTGAATGACGTATCCAAAGTAAACTGCCTGTAGCTTAGGCCCTGAAGCCAGGATATGCATATAATTGGTGCCATTGGAAAGAAAACACTTTGAAGTTTGTAGAAATGTTAAAATAATGTAAGAGAATATAACACAATAGATATAGTAGGAGAAAATCCAAAGAAAAACCAACCAGAATTGTTTTTTGAGAGAGACCCTCCTTTTAAAAATGCAAGAGAAAGGCCATATTGTAAATTGGATGCAATTCCTATGGCTTCCACGGGGTGTCAGCAATCTATGTTCAACGTTTCAGGCTTGTAACTCCAAAAACAAATAAGAAATAAAAGTTTTAGTAGGACACAGTCTTGGAAATCCGTGTTTGCACGCCATGAAGAAATTACGCACCTGCCAAAAGCGGTTTCCTATTGAACATACTTCTTTCCAAAATAAATATTATAGTTTGATTACATTTTAGGGTATCTGAGAAGTAAATAGAAATGTATTTTGACTTGTTGAAACAAAGTTTAGGGGTAGATTTCGGATTCCTTTCCCTGCAAGTTGAAGTCTAAACAGACTTTTGGGGATATAAAGAAGGATTTTATCTAACAAAACGACACTACATGTTATAGCTGGGACCCTTTAGATGATAAATCAGAGGATTATTTTCAAAAATAATATTTAATCATTATATGTTGAATGTATGAAACCTGTGCTGGTCGAAAAATATTTTTATGTGGGTCGCCGTCCTCAAACAATCGCATGGCATGTTTTTGCTATAATATCTACTGTAAATCGGACAGTGTAATTCGATTAACAAGAATTTAAGCTTTCAGCTGATATAAGACACTTATATGTACCAAAATGATTAAAATCCATAATATATATTTGAATTATGCACCCCCATTTTCACGGGAAGTTGTCCAGTTTGCTGGCATGATCTAAGTAGGTTATAGTAACCTCAGGCAGATATTTAGTTTGCTGACATGATCTCATTTTGTGAAAAAGCCAATAATAAATTAACAATCTCAGGTGATCATGGTACCAATTGCTGTGTGTTTGTTAAATCCAGGCCCACAGAAAGCAAAGAAGAGAGCAGAGGGAGCCAACTCCAATGTGTTCTCTCCATGTTTGAACAGGCCCAGATCCACGAGTTCAAAGAAGTAAGTAGACCAACTTGATAAATTGCTTCTCCGAAGCTAGTTACATTGCTTTTCATTGATCATGCATCCTCCGATACACACCCCAACCAAGCCGCACTGCTTCTTAACACAGCATGCATCCAACCCGGGAGCCAGTGTTTGCACGCCATGCACCTGGCAACCTTGGTTAGCACGCACTGCGCCCGGCCCGCCACAGGAGTCACTGGTGCGTGATGAGACAAGGATTTCCCTACCGGCCAACCCCTCCCTAACCCGGGCGACGCTGGGCCAACGCAGTGGTTAAGGGCGCTGTACTGTGGTGCCAGCTGTGCCACCAGAGACTGGGTTCGCGCCCAGGCTCTGTCTTAACCGGGTCCTGGCCGGTTAAGACAGAGCCTGGGCGCGAACCCAGTCTCTGGTGGCACAGCTGGCACTACAGTACAGCGCCCTTAACCACTGCGTCACCCGGGAAGCCCTGGAAACGTGAATTATTATGTGGATAATAATTCATGGACCTTTTTGCAGGGGTTGATAGATTTTTTTGTTAGGACAAAAGGAGTCTAAAATGTCCAAGTGGAAATTACAAACTCTAATAAGCCTTTTTAAACCTCAAATACATTAAACATATGCATATCCTGCTGCATTTCCTGAAAATTCTCAGCAACAAAAGAGTAATCAAATTAAGATCCTACATACAGTACATACTGTATGTATACTTCTAATAACTACTACTACTCTTCTCTTTTTAAAAATGCCTTCCTCACCATCTTAAATAAGCATGCCCCATTCAAGAAATTTAGAACCAGGAACCGATATAGCCCTTGGTTCTCTCCAGACTTGACTGCCCTTAACCAACACAAAAACATCCTATGATGTTCTGAATTAGCATCGAACAGCCCCCGTGATATGCAACTTTTCAGGGAAGTTAGAAACCAATATACACAGGCAGCTAGAAAAGCCAAGGCTAGCTTTTTCAAGCAGAAATTTGCTTCCTGCAACACAAATTCAAAAAGGTTCTGGGACACCGTAAAGTCCATGGAGAATAAGAACACCTCCTTCCAGTTGCCCACTGCACTGAGGATAGGAAACTGTCACCACCGACAAATCCACTATAATTGAGAATTTCAATAAGCATTTTTCTACGGCTGGCGAAGCTTTCCACCTGGCCACCCCTACCCCGGTCAACAGCACTGTACCCCCCACAGCAACTCGCCCAAGCCTTCCCCATTTCTCTTTCTCCCAAATCCAGTCAGCTGATGTTCTGAAAGAGCTGCAAATACTGGACCCTACAAATCAGCCGGGCTAGACATTCTGGACCCTCTCTTTCTAAAATGATATGCCGTAATTGTTGCAACCCCTATTACTAGCCTGTTCAACCTCTCTTTCGTATCATCTGAGATTCCCAAAGATTGGAAAGCAGCTGCGGTCATCCTCCTCTTCAAAAGGGGGGACACTTTTGACCCAAACTGCTACAGACCTATATCTAGCCTACCCTGCCTTTCTAAGGTCTTCGAAAGCCAAGTCAACAAGCAGATTACCAACCATTTCGAATCCCACCGCACCTTCTCCGCTATGCAATCTGGTTTCAGAGCTTGTCATGTGTGCACACGATATCTTAACCGCCATCAATAAGAAACAATACTGTGCAGCCGTATTCATTGACCTGGACAAGGCTTTCGACTCTGTCAATCACCACATCCTCATCGGCAGACTCAATAGCCTTGGTTTCTCACAAATGATTGCCTCGCCTGGTTCACCAACTACTTCTCTGATAGAGTTCAGTGTGTCAAATCGGAGAGCCTGTTGTCCGGGCCTCTGGCAGTCTCTATGGGGGTCAGTTTTCTTGATATTCTGATCTTGTGTGAAGATAATGTTTTATACACTGATCTTTACAGGAAGCCTACTGATCGTAACAGTTTGTTGAGGGCTGATAGTTGTCACCCACTTCCCTTGAAAAACAGTTTGCCCTACAGCCAATTCTGTCGAATCAAAAGAATTTGCAAAAAACAGTCAGATTCCGACAGAAATATGGCTGAGACGCAAAGAAAGTTCAAGGAGAGGGGCTACAAGAATGATCAGATTAATATTGCCATTGAGAAAATTCAAAACAAAACATGACCTTTTTCAAGGTCAGTCTCGCAAAAAGACGCATTCTTGCGTTCTAACTACCCGCTATTCAAAGTGCTCTGAACAAATTAAGGTAATTGTTCACAGACATTGGCACATTCTAAAATCCGATGATAGTCTCGGTAATGTGTTTTCGGACCTTCCCTTGGTCGTATTCTCGCTGGGCAGAAATCTCAGAGACCAATTGGTACACTCTGATTTACCACCCCAAGATATTCCTGAACAACGTCTATTTGCGCCCCTACTGGATGGAAATAACAAATGTAATGGCTGTGCTCAATGCAATGGCACTTATAAATGTAGATCCTTCAAACACCCACAAACAGGGAAATCGATCCCAATAAAAGGTGTTATTACGTGCTCCACTAAGGCAGTTATTTATCTTATAACTTGTCCTTGTGGTAAAAACTATGTAGATAAAACAAAGCGCGAATTAAAAGTACGTATCTCAGAGCACCGTAGCACCATTAGGTGTAAAAACTTGACTTATCCAGTTGCGGCCCACTTCTTGTAGGCAGGCCACTCGATTTCGTCTCTGCGTTATATTGGCATCGAACATGTCACCCTCCCTAGGAGAGGGGGTGACCTTGATAATTTATTGTTAAAACGAGAGGCTGCCTGGATCTTTAATTTAAAGACCCTTGCGCCCTTCGGTCTCAACGTAGACTTTGATCTGAAGCCATTCTTGTGACTTTGCCATTGTAATTGTGTGTAAACTTGTATAGTCAAATTAATCTATGATCGTATGCTATCCATTTGTTTGTATGCTGTTCTTTGTATGACATTTTAATATTTGATTATTAACCAATGATATTAGGCCACGATTACAGACACCTGTGTCCTTTGACACTATATAAACGAGTCATCCCGCAGTGTTTGTAATTATACCCTGATGAAGACAGCTTAGCTGTCGAAACTTTGGTATTCAATTTTTGCATCTGAGCTCCTAGAGTGTGCGGCTCTCTTTTATGTTCAAGTCTCTATGGGGGTGCCACAGGGTTCAATTCTTGGGCCGACTCTCCT
This sequence comes from Oncorhynchus masou masou, assembly GCF_036934945.1. Lineage (NCBI taxonomy): Eukaryota > Metazoa > Chordata > Actinopteri > Salmoniformes > Salmonidae > Oncorhynchus > Oncorhynchus masou. Next base: position 24,437,101 of record NC_088212.1, on the reverse strand, counting down.
CTTTAGACATCAATGATGTCGCTCTTGCTGCTGGTGAGTCTCTGATGCACCTCTACGCAGACGACACCGTTCTGTATACTTCTGGCCCGTTGGACACTGCATTAACAACCCTCCAGGCGAGCCTCAACGCCATACAACTCTCCTTCCGTGGCCTCCAACTGCTCTTAAATACATTAGTAAAACTAAATACATGCTCTTCAACCGATCGCTGCCTGCACCTGCCCGCCCGTCCAGCATCACTACTCTGGACGGTTCTGACTTAGAATATGTGGACAACTACAAATACCTAGGTGTCTGGTTATACTGTAAACTCTCCTTCCAGACTCACATCAAACATCTCCAATCCAAAGTTAAACCTAGAAATGGCTTCCTATTTTGCAACAAAGCATCCTTCACTCATGCTGCCAAACATACCCTTGTAAAACTGACCATCCTACCGATCCTCGACTTCGGCGATGTCATTTACCAAATAGCCTCCAATACCCTACTCAATAAATTGGAAGCAGTCTATCTGTTACGGTTTTCTTTAGGCGAAGGAGAGTCAGACCAAAATGCGGCGTGTAGATTATGATCCATGCTTAATAAACAAAAAGTAAACACGAATCAATTACAAAAACAACAAACGTACCGAAAACCAAAACAGCCTATACTGGTGTAAATTAACACAGACCAGGGACATAAAGACAATCACCCATAAAACACTCAGAATATGGCTGCCTAAATATGGTTCCCAATCAGAGACAACGATAAACACCTGCCTCTGATTGAGAACCACTTCAGACAGCCATAGATACACCTAGAACACCCCACTAAGCTATCATCCCAATACATGTAAAAAAAAACATACAAAAACACACCACATACAAAAACCCATGCCACACCCTGGCCTGACCAAATAAATGAAGAAAACACAAAATACTTAGACCAGGGCGTGACACTATCACAGTGCCATCTGTTTTGTCACCAAAGCCCCATATACTACCCACCACTGCGACCTGTACACTCTTGTTGGCTGGCCCTCGCTTCATACTCGTCGCCAAATCCACCGGCTCCAGGTCATCTACAAGACCCTGCTAGGTAAAGTCCCCCCTTACCTCAGCTCGCTGGTCACCATAGCAGCACCCACCTGTAGCATGCGCTCCAGCAGGTATATCTCTCTGGTCACCCCCAAAACCAATTCTTCCTTTGGCCGCCTCTCCTTCCAGTTCTCTGCTGCCAATGATTAGAACGAACTTCAAAAATCTCTGAAACTGGAAACACTTATCTCCCTCACTAGCTTTAAGCACCAGCTGTCAGAGCAGCTCACAGATTACTGCACCTGTACATAGCCCATCTATTATTTAGCCCAAAAAACTACCTCTTCCCCTACTGTATTTATTTTGCTCCTTTGCACCCCATTATTTCTATTTATACTTCGCACATTCTTCCACTGCAAATCTACCATTCCAGTGTTTTACTTGCTATATTGTATTTACTTGGCCACCATGGCCCTTTTGCATTTACCTCACTTATCTCACCTCATTTGCTCACATCGTATATAGACTTATCTTTCTACTGTATTATTGACTGTATGTTTGTTTTACTCCATGTGTAACTCTGTGTTGTTGTATGTGTCGAACTGCTTTGCTTTATCTTGGCCAGGGCGCAATTGTAAATGAGAACTTGTTCTCAACTTGCCTACCTGGTTAAATAAAGGTGAAAAAAATAAATATATAATAATAATAAAATAACAGTGTAACAGTGTCTTAGTCTGTGCCGCTCTGACATTGCTTGTTCAAATATTATATTCTTAATTCCATTCCCTACTTTAGATTTGTGTGTATTGCTGTGAAATTGTTAGATATTACTTGTTAGATATTACTGCACTGTTGGAGCTAGAAATACACGCATTTCGTTACACCCACAATAACATCTGCTAAACACGTGTTTGTGGCCAATACAATTCGATTTGAGATGTTAACAACCCAGGCAGATGGGTTCTCCCGCGAATAGTTTAGAACCATCATCACTGATAAATTTTTTTACAGGCTTTGTGATCTATTCCTTCAGATGGAGCAGATGTTCACCGCTGTCACGCCCTGGCCATAGAGAGGTTTTTATTCTCTATTTTGGTTAGGCCAAGGTGTGACTCGGGTGGGCATTCTATGTTCATTTTCTATGTTTTTGATTTCTGTGTTGTTTGGCCGGTGTGGTTCTCAATCAGAGGCAGCTGTCTATTGTTGTCTCTGATTGAGAACCATACTTAGGTAGCCTTTTCCCACCTGTGTGGTGTGGGTAGTTATTTTCTGTTCTTAGTGTGTTTGCACCTGATGGAGCGGTTTCGGTTGTTATTTTGGTGCTTGTTTTATTACATTTTACATTTAAGTCATTTAGCAGACGCTCTTATCCAGAGCGACTTACAAATTGGATAGTGTTCAGTTTTACCATTAAAATCAACACTTACCACGCTGCACCTTGGTCCTCACCTTTTTCCACCAACGGCCGTTACAACCGCCTTCCCTCCAGATGTGGCTGGACACCTGGACTACAAGAATCTGATCTACATCATCACACATGGGGAAGAGAAGGGCCAGGAATAAATCCACCTCTTGCTAACTGTCCTTGCATCTCTTCTGTTACACGTCGCCCCGCTGCGCATCAAAGCTATCTGGAAATGTTTGAGATGTGCATGATCATCTTGTAAATAAAGGATTTTCAGGTTAATCGCATATAATCCATTTTCATACAGGATATAGATCCAATTGTAACTAAGTCTGATCTATCAGATGAATTGAACTGTACGTTCTAAAATCATCTAGAGAGTCTAGGTTCACAACAGTATGGATTTGTAATCTTGTTCAGAAATTCCACAAATGTTTTGTCCTGTGAACAAGGATGTGCACTTGAAAATCTTAGATTTATCAATACAAATATTGCAACAAAAACACGAATGGTCAATTACAAGTAATGAGGTGTCTGAAATTGGTATTGTTACCAGACGCCTGCTCCTCTCTCATAAATCTAAGCTTGGCTATTAGTAACAATCAGTTCTGTTGGGGAAGAGGAAAATCACAGTAATTAAATTGTTATTGACAATCAAGTTCTACGGATGCTGAAATATTTAGAGAGGAGGCTGGCACTGTGGCAGCAGCCATGCACGGATGTCACAGTGTGGCACACCGAGGAAGGTAGTTTTTTTTAGGCCAGCACAGTAGATGGCAGCGGCCATCAAATCCACCCAGAAGGTTGTTCGGGCAGATTCATCTGAAGTAGGAAAGTGGGTGTGGCTAGATCAGAGGGCATCGTTAACGGCTAATAGATAGGCTAACGTTTATTTTGTCCCGGTAGACGGCTAATATGTGTTGTTTTGTATAACACTAAGATGTTGAAGTAGTTAGCTAGGTATAATATAACTTTGTATGATAACCAAATAACAGGGTGTCATTTCTACACGTTCTTGGAACCAGCAATTTAGTGAAGCTAGCCAATCGTAGCCACCACTAGCTAACGTTAGCTAACCAGCACTAGATTTGCAGCTCACTCAGCCATTTTTTCTACGTCGCCATGGCCGATGTTGACAAACTCAACATAGACAGTATCATCCAGCGTCTTTTAGAAGGTAAGGAAAGAGTACATTAATCTTGCGTTATTTATGCAATATTATGTTTACTTCGTTAGATGACTGGTGGCAAGCCTTAGCTAGATAACGCGTTAGTTGTTGACGCAGGTTGGCTCTGGCTATCGGTAGCTAGCTAAGCTAAAGTTAGCTAGTAACTAGCTAACCTTAGTTAAGGCTGTTGTTGCCCATATCTAACTAGCTAATGTTAACCTGAAATTTGTCCAGGTCGACACATTAAGAAATGTTCATTCAAAGTAGTTAGCTAGCTATGTAACTAACGTTACTTTAGCTTCATCTCAGTCAATTACTAGCTGCCCCAGTCAGTCAGTGAACGATTAAGTCAATAACATGAGAAATCTGAAATTACGGTCACCACTCACACCCCTATCCAGACAACATGGCAATGAGTATGATGGCGAACTTGGTAGATACTGTATCTTTGCTTGTAGATTCATCAGGATTGTTTCATTTTAAGTCAGGGGAGCAAAGCCTGGTAAGAATGTGCAGCTGCAGGAGAACGAAATCCGAGGATTGTGCCTCAAGTCCAGGGAGATATTTCTCAGCCAACCTATCCTTCTTGAACTTGAAGCCCCCCTCAAGATCTGTGGTGAGTAATCGTCAATATTTGGTGAACATAACTGTTACATGAAGTGTCTTCTATCCCAATGAGGGATGTGTAGAACTTGAAGTTGAAATCATTTGCCTTCTGCAGGTGACATCCATGGGCAATATTACGACCTATTGAGGCTGTTTGAGTATGGGGGTTTCCCTCCTGAGAGCAACTACCTATTTCTGGGAGACTATGTGGACAGGGGGAAGCAGTCTCTGGAGACCATCTGTCTGCTTTTGGCCTACAAAATCAAATACCCGGAGAACTTCTTCCTGCTGAGAGGGAATCATGAGTGCGCCTCCATCAACAGAATATATGGATTCTATGATGAGTGTGAGTGATATGTGGTGGCTGTAATAATCATAACCCTGCACTCTCTGACATAATATAGTCTTTGTATCTACATAAATTGCATTTTGTTATAGGTTCCTGTCATACGCATTGCCTAGCTTACTATCATCCTAAAATTATATTTTATTATTCTAGGTAAAAGAAGGTACAACATCAAGCTCTGGAAAACATTTACAGATTGCTTTAACTGCCTCCCTATTGCTGCCATTGTTGATGAGAAGATCTTCTGTTGCCATGGAGGTAGGTTGCATTTTAGTAATCCTTAAACATGAAGAGAAGTGGTCCTGTTTTAGGACACACTAAGACATTGCTGTGATATTGAGAAATACTATTTTATTTCAATTGTCTTCTCATTTACCAACAAGTTCTTACTGCAATTAACCTTATTCTTGCTGTTCATCTCCTTCTGTGTCTCTCAGGGTTGTCACCAGACCTCCAGTCCATGGAGCAGATCAGGCGCGTCATGCGGCCCACCGACGTCCCCGACCAGGGCCTCCTGTGTGACCTGCTCTGGTCAGATCCAGACAAGGATGTCCTCGGCTGGGGAGAGAATGACAGAGGCGTCTCATTTACTTTTGGCTCAGAAGTTGTGGCAAAGTTCCTGCACAAACATGATTTGGATCTGATCTGTCGCGCCCATCAGGTATGTCTGCATACTTTCACTGTACTGTACTGTCTGGAGTTGAATGCATTGTTTTTATTTTTAACCCAACTATAATCAATGTTGTTTTTTCGGCAGGTTGTTGAGGACGGCTATGAGTTCTTCGCCAAGCGACAGCTTGTGACTTTATTCTCAGCACCCAACTACTGCGGGGAGTTTGACAATGCTGGTGCTATGATGAGTGTGGATGAGACCCTCATGTGCTCTTTTCAGGTGAGTATTTCATCATGAATGTACTCTGTCTTATCGCGGGAATGTAAAGGTGTCAATGATTGTATTAGTACTAGTGTATGGAGATCTTAACGCTATAACCAATCTCGTCATTATGTCAAACTGTACGATGTAAAGACTATTGCAGTGGGCAAAAACATCATCTTAGGTTGGATTACTTGTGTCCATTCCACTTGTAGATTTTGAAGCCCGCTGAGAAGAAGAAGCCAAATGGCAGCCGTCCAGTCACACCCCCACGGAACATGGTCACCAAGCAAGGCAAGAAATAAGGTGGAATGAGTGGACTTATGTCCTGCTCTCTATTCTGCTTTTGTCTTTCGCGTCTGAAGGGTTGGTTGCCCTTTGTGCTGCCAATGCTGAAAAGATATCCACTCCAACCTGATGAAAGCAAAATGTTTTGTTGTTTTGTCCACAAGGGTAAATGGATATGTCACCATGAAAACCTCAGGTGTTTTGCACTCCATTGCAACTAGTCTTTGCCACATATGACTGTTCAACCAGGAACAATGTAACAATATGGCTGATAATGCACAGAAATGCCTTGTTTGAAGCTGTGCAGAGTTGTTTCACAATTTTTTTCATTTCATGTTTCATCAATTTCTGTCATCACCTGTTTCTCACTGTCAATGTCAATAATGCAATTAATGGTTCTTAAAACAACTATGGAAATATCACAAGACACTTAGTAGTTTATTTCTGTATAACTTTCTTTATCATAGGACATTGAATCCTCACTCTGCTCCTGCATCTTCACCATTTTTAAAACAAGTCTTGTGCTGAATTAAATGAAGAAATAAAGCATTCTTGTAATGTTGACTAAATCTTTCTAATAAACTTTTAGGGGGAAATTGGCATTTGAATTGTATTAGCATCATGCTCCTTTATCAATTATTTGAGGATTACAAGGTAAGCTCAACCTTGAATTAATTACTGCCATATATTTTGTATTACAAACAGTGGTTCGAGTCCTGAATGCTGATTAACTGGGTATGACACAATATTTCTTGTTACTGCTCTAATTATGTTGGTAACCAATTTATATTAGCAATAAGGCACATCGGGGGTTTGTGGTACATGGCCAATATACCACGGCTAAGGGCTGTATTCAGGCACTCCGTGTTGTGCATCAGAACAGCCCGTAGCCGTGGTATATTGACCTTGTACTACACCCCCCCCCCCCCCTCGTGCCTTGTTGCATAACTAGCTACTATGTGGATGTGAAAGACACTTATGGACTAAAGGAGCCTAACATCAATCCTTATAGTACAAGGACCTTAACATGTTCAGAGACTAATTGGCTCTGGCAGCCAAATACTCCATCTAACCGTGAAATCGATTCTCAGTTGCTGTATGGTTCTAGAAACATAAAGTCGTTGTCATATCACATCAAAATAATTTCCAAATGCAAAATATACACTTACTGTACACTTTTAACAGTTGGAGCTGACTGCATTTTTCGGTGACAACACGTTGGTGGTGTCAGTCTTTGTTTACACCCAGGTGTTCAGAGATGCAGATAGCTAACATGGAACTATGGCCATGTGGGAGCCCTAACCCTATAAAGGTTTGTAGTAATTTAGCCTTTTATTTTATTATTTATTGCTGATATGAAAGATAAAGCAGGGTGTGAATTACAGTGGAGCCAGTGGGGGATCAGCTTCCCTGAATAAGTGACAGGTAGCCTAGTGGATAGAGCGTTGGACCAGGAACTGGAAGGTTGTTAGATCGAATCCCCAAGCTGACAAGGTAAAAATCTTTTCCCTTGACAAGGCAGTTAACCCACTGCTCTTAGGCCGTCATTGTAAATAAGAATTTGTTCTTAACGTACTTGCCCAGTTAAATAAAAAATTAAATGAGACATTAGCTCCCCTAAATGCAACAAAAGTCAAACTTTGGGGGTAGCTCTAAATAATGCTAATTTATCAATTCTATTTGTTTAAAATGCTTTGGTAAATATGTTTTACATTTGATCAATATGAAAATTAAAGCTTCCAAATGAAACATTTATTTCTACGTGGCTGCACATACCGTCTCCCTGTCCACTGCGCTGTCCACTCAGTAGTGCTGAATTTGGCCTCAGCTGAGCTCCTTTAAAAGCATAGATTTTCCTTTGAACACTGAACGAAAATATAAACGTAACAATTTCAAAGATTTTACTGAGTTACAGTTCATATAAGGAAATTATTCAATGAAAATAAATTAACCAACTCAAATTGTATTAGTCACATGAGCCAAATACAACAGGTGTAGACCTTACAGTGAATTGCTTATTTACAAGCCCCTAACCAACAATTCAGTTTAAAAAATATGTATAAGAAATAATCTCCTTTGTCAATCATCTCCTTTGTTTTGATCACGTTGAGGGAGAGGTTTTTGCAACAAGTAACAAGTAGTTTTAAGTGCAGCAGTAAAATAACAATAGCAAGACTATATACAGGAGGTAGCGGTACAAAGGCAATTTGCGGGGGCATCGGTTAGTCGAGGTAATTGAGGTAATATGTACATGTAGGTAGAAGCAGCGGTGTAAAGGGGGGGGGCATTAATTAGATGTTCAGGAATCTTATGGCTTGGGGGTAGAAGCTGTTTAGAAGCCTCTTGGACCTAGACTTGGTGCTCTGGTTCCGCTTGCCGTGCGGTAGAGAGAACAGTTTAGTACTAGGGTGGCTGGATTTTTTAGGGCCTTCCTCTGATACCGCCTGGTATAGAGGTCCTGGATGGCAGGAAGCTTGGCCCCAATGATGTACTTGGCCGTACGCACTACCCTCTGTAGTGCCTTGGGGTCGGAGGCCGAGCAGTTGCCATTACCAGGCAGTGATGCAAACAGTTAGGATGCTCTCGATGGTGCAACTGTAGAACTTTTTGAGGATCTGAGGACCCATGCCAAATCTTTTCAGTCTCCTGAGAAGGAATAGGTTTTGTCTTGCCCACTTCATGACTGTCTTTGTGTGCTTGGACCATGTTAGGTTGTTGGTGATGTGGACACCAAGGAACTTGAAGCTCTCAACCTGCTCCACTACAGCCTCGATGAGAATGGGGGCGTGCTCGGTCCTCCTTTTCCTGTAGTCCACAATCATCTCCTTTGTCTTGATCACGTTGAGGGAGAGGTTTTTGTCCTGGCACCACACGGCCAGGGCTTTGACCTCCCTATAGGCTGTCTCGACGTTGTGTCATCTGCAAACTTAATGATGGTGTTGTAGTCGTGCCTGCCCGTGCAGTCATGAGTGAACAGGGAGTACAGAAGGGGATTGAGCACGCACCCCTGAGGGGCCCCTGTGTTGAGGATCAGTGTGGCGGATATGTTGTTACGTACCATTACCACCTGGGGGTGGCCCGTCAGGAAGTCCAGGATCCAGGTGCAGAGGGAGGTGTCTAGTCCCAGGGTCCTTAGCTTATTGATGAACTTTGAGGGCACTGTGGTGTTGAATGCTGAGCTGTAATCAATGAATAGCATTCTCACATAGGTGTTCCTTTTGTCCAGGTGAGAAAGGGCAGTGTGGAGTGCAATGGATATTGCATCATCTGTGGATCTGTTAGGGCAGTATGCAAATTGGAGTGGGTCTAGGGTTTCTTGGATAATGGTGTTGCTGTGAGCCATGACCAGCCTTTCAAAGCACTTCATGGCTACAGACGTGAGTGCTACGGGTAGGTAGTCATTTAGGCAGATTACCTTAGTGTTCTTGGGCACAAGGACTATGGTGGTCTGCTTAAAACATGTTGGTATTACAGACTCGGACAGGGAGAGGTTGAAAATGTCAGCGAAGACACTTGCCAGTTGGTCAGCACACGCTCACAGTACACGTCCTGGTAATCTGTCTGGCCCTGCGGCCTTGTGAATGTTGACCTGTTTAAAGGTCTTATTCACAGCGGCTGCGGAGAGCGTGATCACACAGTCGTCCGGAACAGCTGGTGCTCTCATGAATGTTTCAGTGTTATTTGCCTCGAAGCGAGCATAGAAGTAGTTTTGCTCGTCTGGTATGCTTGTGTCACTGGGCAGCACTCGGCTGTGTTTCCCTTTGTAGTCTGTAATGGTTTGCAAACCCTGCCACATCCGACGAGTGTCGGAGCCGGTGTAGTATGATTCGGTCTTAGTCCTGTATTGACACTTTGCTTGTTTGATGGTTCGTCGGAGGGCATAGCAGGATTTCTTATAAGCTTCCAGGTTAGAGTCCCACTCCTTTAAAGCGGCAGCTCTAGCCTTTAGCTCAGTGCGGATGTTGCCTGTAATCCATGGCTTCTGGTTGGGGTACGGTCGCTATGGGGACGACCTTCAACAATGCACTTATTGATGAAGCCAATGACTGATGTGGTGTACTCCTCAATGCCATAGGAAGAATCCTGGAACATATTCCAGTCTGTGCTAGCAAAACAGTCCTGTAGCTTATCATCTGCTTCATCTGACCACTTTTTATTGATCTAGTCACTGGTTCTTCCTGCTTTAATTGTTGCTTTTAAGCAGGAATCAGGAGGATGGAATTATGGTCAGATTTGTCAAATGGAGAGTGAGGGAGAGATTTGTACGCATCTCTGTGTGTGGAGTAAAGGTGGTCCAGAGTTATTTTCCCTCAGGTTGCACATTTAACATGCTGACAGAAATTTGGTGAAACAGATTTAAGTTTCCCTGCATTAAAGTCCCCGGCCACTAGGAGCGCCGCCTCTGGTTGAGCTTTTTTCTGTTTGCTTATGATGGAATACAGCTCATTGAGTGCGGTCTTAGTGCCAGCATCGGTCTGTGGTGATATGTAGACAGCTACGGAAAATACAGATTGAAACTCTAGGTAGATTGTGTGGTCTACAGCTTATCATGAGATACTCTACCTCCGGCGAGCAAAACCTAGAGATTTCCGTCGATATCGTGTACCAGCTATTGTTTACATGCATAGTCCGCCACCCCTTTTTTTACTAGATGCCACTGTTCTATCATGCCGATACAGCGTATAACCAGCCAGCTGTATGTTGATAATGTCGTCGATCAGCCACAACTCTGTGAAGCATAAGATATTACAGTTTATAATGTCCCATTGGTAGGTTAATCTTCCTCGTAGATTGTCAATTTTATTTTCCAATGGTTAGCTAGTAGAACGGAAGGCGGGGGGGATTTTATTAGATCGCCTACGAATTCTCAGAAGGCAGCCCGACCTCTGTCCTCTTTCTCTGTTGTCGCTTCACGCAAATGACAGGGATTTGGGCCCGTTCCCGGGAAAGCAGTATGTAGTTCAATTTGGGCTCGTCAGGCTCATTAAAGGAAAAAGCTTCTGCCATTTCATGGTGAGTAATCGCTGTTCTGATGTCCAGAAGTTATTTTCGGTCATAAGAGACAGTAGCAGCAACATTATGTGCAAAATAAGTTACAAATAATGCAAAAAACAAACATAAAAACACAATTGGTTAGGAGCACGTAAAATATCAGCCATCTTCTCCAGCACCGTCAGGATATGTACACAATTCTTGGAATCTGGAAATTAGGCCCAAATCTGGATTTCACATGACTGGGAACACAGATATGCATCTGTTGGTCACAGATACCTTGGCTGTGCGAAGTTGCTGGATATTGGCAGGAACTGGGACACGCAGTCGTACACATTGATCCAGAGCATCCCAACATGCTCAGTGGGTGACATGTCTGGTGATTGTGCAGGCCATTAAATAACTGGGACATTTTCAGGTTCCAGGAATTGTGTACAGATCCTTGCAACATAGGACCATGCATTATCATGGATGTGAAGGTCCTGGATGGGCGTGGTTACACGTGGTCTGCGGTTGTCAGGCCCGGTTGGACATACTGAAAAAATCTCTAAAACGACATTCAATTCTCTGGCAACAGCTCTGGTGGACATTCCTGCAGTCAGCATGCTGATTGCATGCTCCCTCAAAACTTTAGATATCTGTGGCATTGTGTTATGTGACAAAACTGCAAATTTTATAGTGGCCTTTGATTGTCCCCAGCACAAGGTGCACCTGTGTAATGATCATGCTGTTTAATCCGCTTCTATATATGCCACACCTGTCAGTTGACTGGATTATCTTGGCAAAGGAGAAATGCTCACTAACAGGGATGTAAACAAATTTGTGCACAACATTTAAGAGAAATAACATTTTTGTACTTATGGAACATTCCTGGGATCTTTTATTTCAGCTTATGAAACATGGGACCAACACTTTACATGTTGCATTTATATTTTTGTTCAGTCAACATTTTCACCATTTGTTTGCCATGCGCCGTTGATAAAAATAGCCTTTATTGCAATGCATTCTATTTATCCATTGATTTATCATTGTTTGCTTTTGTCAGTCAGCTGTTTAGAGGCTCATTGCTTTGTTTTTCTACTGCACGCATGTATTGGTGTTGTCTGTGCCATCTGTGGCCAGAAGAAGTAGACCATTTTATGTATCAGTATTATATCCATAGTTACACTTAGATCCAGGAATCATTACAGGGTTTAAGTTCAATGTTCTAATTCAATTGTTAAATAATTGATAATTATTAATAATTAAAATAATTTAAAAATAACACGGTCATGCCATTAATGTAAGGAAAGAAATTAGGTGTTTTATGTTACAGGATCTGTGAAGACTCCAAGCATTCAACTCATGAATTATGGTCAACTCATAAACTACGGTGGAAACATGGTTTGATTCAACTCGTGTATTATATTGAAAGAAGGCTACCTGTTCTGCGTGTGTTCATGGGTGCCTCTGCTGAGAGGGTAGGCTACCGGCAGTGGTGCAACTAAACGCAGTTTACCCACCATTTTCATAAAATTGTATTGAAGGTAACCAAATCCCAATACATTAGTCTTAATATAACTGACTTTATTCACACAAAAAGTTGACTTTATTATTGAAATATTGCCACTTTAAACCACTCTTGACAGAAATGACTGGGTAGCATTAGCAGACAGACGATATGAAAAGGGGTCCCCAATTTTAAAGTCTGGTGGGCCGAGAAGTAGACATTTTCCATTACTGCCACAAGGAGGTGCCAAAATTCCAGCAGACTCTTCGTCCAGCAGACTCTAACCCTCGCTCGGCAAAGAAGTCATCATGCTTTTCTGTCATCAAAGTTTCATAAATATGAAATTAATTATTTGAAAACGTATTTAAACAAGTTTAAATGTATTGAAAACCTGAAAAGTAATGGATGATTAAGTGTCAGAATCGATAACCTTATAAGGAAACTCAAATTGCGTAATGAGATGGAGTTGAAGGTGCAAGTCGGAGAGGGAAGCCGAGGAGCGCGCATGTTTGAAATTGAAAAGTGTCACGACAGCGTTTGATAAAGAATAACATCAGCAGCTGCATTATAAGTGGGATGCACTGTTTAGCGCTACATCCCGAGGGGTTCGTGCTGATTGTACGGAGATAGTGACAGCCGGGTAAATGGCGTTCCTTGAGAAAGCAAGAAAATATTTATGTCATGGGACGTGCAGTATTATCATAAGGAGACGTATACTTGGAATACGGATGAGTAATTAAGGGAAAGAGAGAGGCAGAGGTCTACGAAAGAGAGCGAGAGAGGGAGGAAGATTGAGCTTGAGTCGGTTAAAAATAGCAGAAAAAAGGGAGATGGTTTGTTAAAGAAAATGGTAGCAATTGTAAGCGGAGTGCTAGGAAGACAGGAGGATACATGGAAGTGAATGAGGGCGAAGTGTTGGAGGTGGTAGGTGTGGTGAAGTTCTCGGAGCCAGAGGCTTCCACCGAGGGTCAGGATAAAGCTGAGTATGTGATAGTAGGAGTGAAGTTTTTGGAGAAAGTGGATCCTTGCTTTTTGGCTGATCCATTTGTGGTTTCAGGGTGGGTAAAAACATAGTCGGGTGCTGTGGAATCGGTGAGGGTAACCAGAAGTGGTCTTGTGATAATGTTTGTTTGCTGGTCAGAGGGAGAAGGCGTGGGGTGGGCGCAAGAAGTGTGAATTGTTTTGCTCTCAAGAAAATGGCGCCTTTGAAAGGAGCGATTACTTGGGGTAGCAATAAAAGTTAAAATTGAACTGAAGGGGAAGATTCCTGGTGTTTGATGCTTGTCTTTTGATGCGACGCAGACGGTGGTGAAACAGAAGAGTCATTGTCTGTTCTTTTGAGTTTTGATGTTGTGTCTGCCTGACAAAGTGATGTTAGGATATATAAGTTATCCCGTAAGAGCTTTTGTACTGAATACATTACGTTATTACAAGTGTCAAGCTGTTAGAATTATTATGAATAAACAATATCCCCATTTTAAATAGAACTGTAACTAAGTAAACTTATACTCTGTTTTATTATATCTGATTAACAATATGAGTTCATAAGGTGGGATTGTGAGACACGGACAAGGAGTAATTAAAGTTCCGCCTTATCTCAGTTCACTGGTCACGATGGCAACACCCACCCGCAGCACGCGCTATAGCAGGTGTATCTCACTGATCATCCCTAAAGCCAACACCTCCATTTGGCCGCCTTTCCTTCCAGTTCTCTGCTGCCTGTGACTGGAACGAATTGCAAAAATCGCTGAAGTTGGAGACTTTTATCTCCCTCACCAACTTTAGACATTGCTATCTGAGCAGCTAACCGATCGCTGCAGCTGTACATAGTCCATCGGTAAATAGCCCACCCAATTTACCTACCTCATCCCCATACCGTTTTTATTTATTTACTTTTCTGCTCTTTTGCACACCAATATCTCTACCTGCACATGACCATCTGATCATTTATCACTCCAGTGTTAATCTGCAAAATTGCAATTATTTGCCTACCTCCTCATGCCTTTTGCACACAATGTATATAGACTCTTTTTTTTCTTTTTTTCTACTGTGTTATTGACTTGTTTATTATTTACTCCACGTGTAACTCTGTGTTGTTGTCTGTTCACACTGCTATGCTTTATCTTGGCCAGGTTGCAGTTGTAAATGAGAACTTGTTCTCAACTAGCCTACCTGGTTAAATAAAAAAAATAAAAAAGCTTATGGGCATGTGGCAGCTGTGTGTAGGAGGGAGGTTCCGAGGTGTGATAAGTGTGCAGAAGGGCATGAGACAAAGGAATGTGTAGCATTGGAGAAAGTAGTGGTATGTGTTAATTGTAGGGGTGTCCATGGGCTGGGGATCAGAAATGTCCTATGCGAGAGAGGCAGGTTGAGGTTTCCAGGCTTAGAGTAGTGCATAAATTGTCATGCTGAGGCAGTGAAGATGGGTGGTGTGAGTAGTAGATCTGTACCAGTAAAGAGGGATAGGCCAACAAGAGATATGTTTCAGTAAGAGTGGATTTTTAGCATTTATAGCAATGTTTATCAACTATACTGCAGGGATGGAACGTAAGTCGCAGAAAATTTAGGTTGTGGTGGTAGCTGCAGAGAGGTATTTGGGTGTGAGAGACTTGACATCCGAGGAGTTACAGGGTGTGTTAATTAAGTGTTGTCCCATCCTTTAAGGTTGTTGGCATTATATATTTTTATTTAACCTTTAACAAGGCGAGTCAGTTAAGAACACATTCTTATTTACAATTGCGTCCTAACCCGGCCGCCGCTGGACCAATTGTGCGCCGCCCTATGGGACTCCCAATCACGGCCGGATGTGATTCGGCCTGGATTCTCATTATGGTCTGTCGGGTCTCCTTTTGCACTGAGATGCAGTGCCTTAGACCCCTAATCCACTTGGCATGAGGTAGGACTAAATATATTAAAATAGTGGAGTAGGGTGGTATTATTATAACCTTTTTTTGTTAGTGTAGTGTTATGGTATGTGTTTATTTATTTGTCAAGCAAAGTATATAGTAGGTGGTGGTAATGCAATATATTGGATGCCAGCCGCCGTGAAACCTCGAAGAAGAAGTAATGAGATGGACGTCGGCAGTCACAAGACCACAACAGAGTAGATCACTCTGGCTCGCTCCCCAGTCGCAGATGTGTATAATGTGGGCTGTTCTACAGGCACGATGGCTATGACAAACTTGGAACGTCTCTTGGGATCTGGATGTGTGATCTCCGTTGAATTACGGCACAGGCGTCACTAAATTTGCAAGAACTCTTCAGACTAAAGAATACACGTCTCGTCTGGGGGCGTTATCACATCAGCTTGCGCGCGGCTTTGTCTGTGCATGGCTAATGTTATTGTCAGGTTATCTAGCTGACTAGTCCAAGCATCACAGTAGAACGCTAGCAAGACAATATTGTGTGGTTACATCGGCGCTAAACTAGCTAGCTTGGCGCTTCAGTAGGAGCTGGTGTGTATGTGATGTTCTCCGTACTTTCGTACGGTAGACTTGTTGCCAGAGCTGTTATTGGCGGACTCTCTCAAACGGATAGCGGTGACTACAGCCTGGTAACGGCAAGATGCGGGTTTGGGAAGGATTTTCGAAAAGGTATCTTGAAGAAAGGGATGTGCTATGGCGACGACGCTTGCTTTATTGCCCGACATAGATCTGCCGATGTTTTGGGTGAGTAACAAACTAATTTGTCAATGTAATTTATGCATTTTTTGCCAACTATTTTGTAAAGTGACGATGTAACCTGTCAGGTTGTTTAGCTTGCTTGATAGCTAGCTAACAGGCCAGACAGTGCACATTTGCTAGATAGTTTGCAATCTTAGTGTTTTCATATTGTCAAACAATAAAAAAAAAAACAGGGACTACTTTTTATTGTAATGACCAATGCGTTAACTATGAGCTTAGCTTCAAGCCAAGAAAATAATGTACTGCTTCAAGCCAATATATATATATTTTTACTGCTTACTGGGTTATCTGCCATCATTGCCATCTCATTAGTATCAGCCTTGTTCTGCTCCCCTTTGAGGAGTCCTGGAAGTCAGAGTTGTAATAAGGGGGGCAGCCATAACCATTTATGGACACATTAAACATATTAGACAGAGAGTATTGGCAATTGTTTAGGACTTAAAATAAAATGATTTGTGACATGCTTTGTAAACAACAGGTGTAGACTAACAGTGAAATAGTTACTTACTGGCCTGTCCCAATACAAAGAGAAAAATAAATACACAATGAGTAAAGATAACGTGGCTATATAAACTACTGATTCAATGTTTGAGGTAATTGAGGTAGATACAGTGCATTCGGAAAGTATTCAGACCCCTTGATTTTTTTCTTTCCACATTGTTACGTTACAGCCTTATTCTAAAATGGATTAAATAAATACATCCTTAGTCTACACAACACCTTTTGCAGCGATCCTCAGCCTCGAGTCTTCTTGGGTATGACGCTACAAGTTTGGCACACCTGTATTTGGAGTTTCTCCCATTATTCTCTGCAGATCTTCAGGTTGGATGGGGAACATCGCTGCACAGCTTTTTTTGTGATCAGGGTCAAGTCTGGGCTCTGGGTAGGCCACTAGGATATTCTGAGACTTATCCCGAAGCCACTCCTGTGTTATCTTGGCTGTGTGCTTAGGGTCGTTGTCCTATTGGACGGTAAACCGTCACCCCAGTCTGAGGTCCTGAGCGCTCTGGAGCAGGTTTTTGTCAAGGATCTCTGTACTTTGCTCCATTCATCTTTCCCTAGATCCTAACCAGTCTTCCAGTCCCTGCCACTGAAACATCCCCACAGCATGATGCTGCCACCAACATCCTTCACCGTAGTGATTGTGCCAGGTTTCCTCCAGACATGATGCTTGACATTCAGGCCAAAGAGTTGTTATGTGAAGGATGTTATGTGCCTTTTACTGAGTAGTGGCTTCTGTCTGGCCACTCTACCATAAATGCCTGATTGGCAGAGTACTGCTGAGATGGTTGTCCTTATTGAAGGTTCTCCCATCTCCACAGAGGAACTCAGCTGTCAGTGACCATCTGGTACTTGGTCACCTCCCTGACCAAGATCTGTACCTCAACGCAATCTTGTCTCAGAGCTCTACGTACAATTCCTTCGACCTCATGGCTTGGTTTTTGCTCTGACCTGCACTGTCAGCTGTGGGACATTATATAGACAGATGTGCCTTTCCAAATCATGGCCGATCAATTGAATTTACCACAGGTGGACTCCAATCAACTCCAATCAATGGGAACAGGATGCACCTGAGCTCAATTTCGAGTCCCATAGCAAAGGGCCTAAATATCTATGTAAATGAGCTATTATTGTTTTTATTTTTTATAAATTTGCAAAAAAGATCTAAACGTGTTTTTGCTTTAATAATGGGGTATTGTGTGTAGATTGAGTATTTAAAAAAATGTAATCCATTTTAGAATAAGGCTGTAATGTGTCAAAATGTGGACCAAGTCAAGGGGTCTGAATACTTTCCGAATGCACTATATGTATACACATTGAGTGTACAAATCATTGGGAACACCTGCTCTTTCCTGGAGATGAAAGCTATGATCCCTTATTGATATTGCCTGTTAAATCCACTTTAATCAGTGTAGATGAAGGGGAGGAGACAGGTTAAATAATGATTTTTAAACCTTTTGCTTGAGACATGGATTGTGTATGTGCCATTCAGAGGGTGAAGGGGCAAGATTAAATATTGAACTGCCTTTGAGGGGTGTGGTGCCAGGTGCACCTGTTTGAGTGTGTCTAAGAATTGCAACGTTGCTGGGTTTTTAACACAAGTTTCCCGTGTGTATCAAGAATAGTCCACCACCCAAATGACATCCAACAAACTTGGCTCAACTGTGGGTAGCATTGGGGTCAACATGGGCCAGCATCCCTGTGGAATGCTTTTGACACCTTGTAGAGTCTATGCCCAGACAAATTGAGGCTGTTCTGGGTGCAACTCAATAGTAGGAAGGCGTTCTTAATGTTTTGTACACTGTGTATAACTAGGAATAGGGACTAGGCAACATGATGGATAATAAACAGTAGCAGCAGCGTATGTGATGAATAAAGAAAATAAAAAGAATAGTCCGGGTAGCTATTTGGTAAACTTTGAAACTATTCAGCACGTAGAATCTGTTCAGGGTGCTGTTGGTTCCAGACTTTGTGCGTTAGTAGTGCTTGCCGTGCGGTAGTAGAGAGAACAGTATGACTTGGGTGGCTGGAGTCTAACCATTTTTACGGCCTTCCTTTGACACATCCTGGCATAGAGGTTCTGGATGGCAGGGAGCTCAGCCCCAGTGATTTTCCTGGATTGTCCGCACTCCCCTCTGTAGCGCCTTGGGGTCGGATGCCAAGCGGTTGCCATACCAAGAGGTGATGCAGCCAGTCAAGACGCTCTCAATGGTGCAGCTCTAGAACTTTTTTTGAAAACTAATGCCAACATTTTCAGCCTCCTTGGGGGAAGAGATGTTGTCATGCCTTCTTCACGACTGTGTTGTGTGCGGTCCATGATGGATCCTTAGTCATGTGGGCACCGAGGAACTTTAAGCTCTCAAACCACTCATCTACAGCGCGGCGACGTGAATGGGGGGCTTTTCTTTTTTTCTCTTGCTTGTTTATTTAGTTTTTACTATGTAGGCTACAACCAGTCCATCTCAGACAGATTTGGTTTTTCATTCACACATTACCCCAGGCCACAATATATAGGGTGTACCTAACTGGTCCTGGACCTCAGGAGAACACTGTTACAAAACATTCATATATACAGATAAGTGCCAAAATAAAGCTAAAGTTCGGCACCAAAGTCTACACCTCTTCGTTGGTGATTGGTCAACATTGGAGATTCTTCAATAAAGTATTTGTCATTCAACGAGTGACAACTCGTTTTCATGCATGTCTATATTGACAAATACTGCAGGTCTTTTTAAGTGAGTATGCAAACACACTCGTTAAAGTTCGACTAGGCGCCAGGCGAGCTGAAGCATGCTGACGCCTTTTTAGGGTAATGTGTGTGTGTATCTCTCTCAGTTGAAGTCAGAAGTATACATACACCTTAGCCAAATATATTTAAACTCCGTTTTTTACAATTCCTGACATTTAATCAGAGTGAAAATTCCATGTCTTAGGTCAGTTAGGATCACCACTTTTATTTTATGAATGTGAAATGTCAGAATAATAGTAGTTATTTATTTTAGCTTTAATTTCTTTCATCAGATTCTCAGTGGGTCAAGGTTTACATACACTCAATTAGTATTTGGTAGCATTGCCTTTAAATTGTTTAACTTGGATCAAATGTTTCGGGTAGCCTTCCACAAGCTTCCCAAAATAGGTTGGGTGAATTTTGTCCCATTCCTCCTGACAGAGCTGGTGTAACTGAGTTAGGTTGTAGGCCTCCTTGCTCGCACACGCTCTTTCAGTTCTGCCCAAACATTTTCTATAGGATTGAGGTCAGGGCTTTGTGATGGCCACTCCAATACCTTAACTTTGTTGTCCTTAAGCCATTTTGCCACAACTTTGGAAGTATGCTTTGGGTCATTGTCCATTTGGAAGACCCATTTGCGACCAAGCTTTAACTTCCTGACTGATGTCTTGAGATGTTGCTTCAATATATCCACATAATTTTCCTACCTCATGGTGCCATCTATTTTGTGAAGTGCACCAGTCCCTCCTGCAGCAAAGCACACCCACAACATGATGCTGCCACCCCCATGCTTCACGGTTGGGATGTTGTTCTTCGGCTACTTTTAACAATTTCCACAAACTTAAAAAAAATTTTTAAAAAATTACTGGAAGAACTGTGCAGATACAAAGTTTGGTACCAGAATAAAACCGAGGGAGATTTTACTGTAATTCTGTTAGTTTTGCAAAATATGTTATTTATTTTTTCCCCGGCATTTAAAACATTATTTTCAAAGTTTTCATTTACTTTGTCAATTGTTCAAAATAGTCATTGTGCATAGGGTTGTATTGGTTGAACTTTGGTTTTAGTTTGGCATACATTTTAAAGGGAAGACATCGGCGTCTCCACGTAATTCTGTTACCGTGGAATTGTCCCGGCCATAACAAAAGCCAGAAAATCCCCCTTGACTAGATAGAAAATCACCATCCACTTCAGGCTACATGTTGTTCTCTGTGTGGTTTGGGAGGAAGTTGTGAGGCATGCCATGTCTCCTCGTTGTCACTACCGGTAGCCTCAGGTTGGCAGGGAGAGAATGAGGGAGAACCCTCCTTGTATGGTCACAGCAAGAGCTGATTTTTTTTTATAGTGTCTGGAAGCAGCTGGATAGACTTGCCTTTCTAGGAAAAACATGGACTGCCAGACTAACTTCTCACACTTTAGGCAGAGGGACATTTCAAATACCAGAGAAAACAAATGGTTCATGTTTTTATGAAGTGGGATAATGTGACCTCAAGCTAGTGTAGGGGCTTGTTGATAATGTAACTTGACAACTGCAGATAATGTCTTAACTTCCAGTTTTGCATAGTTATCAGTAAAAGTTGTTTATGTACCAGACTGGCCAAATGATCAATGGAGATTATTCCAGGAAATAGGCCTGTTTCTCAAATTGATCATTTGTAATAATAAGCAGGTCAAAGAAATGTTTATCTGAAGTGTCCCTTGTCTCATTCGGAGCGGCAGGTAGCCTAGTGGTTGGCCTAATAACTGGAAGGTTGCGAGATTGTATCCCCGAGCTGACAAGGTAATTATCTGTTGTGCTGCCCCTGAACCGTCATTGCTGCCCCTAGGCCGTCATTGTAAATAAGAATTTGTTCTAAACTGACTTGCCTAGTTAAATAAAGGTAAAATAACTATTCTGAGCACTGTTATGCTGTACACTTGGTGCATTGTTTTGGTGTATGTGCCTATTGTTTTCCCGTCACATCTGCGTGACAACGTCTAGTTCTTGTTTCCGACCAATATTGACCTCTTCCTTTTGTAGAAAACGTCTCAGCCAAGAAACATTTACATTACATTTAAGTCATTTGGCAGACGCTCTTATCCAGAGCGACTTACAAATTGGTGAATTCACCTTATGACATCCAGTGGAACAGACACTTTACAATAGTGCATCTAAATCATTTAAGGAGGGGGGGGGGTGAGAAGGATTACTTTATCCTATCCTAGGTATTCCTTGAAGAGGTGGGGTTTCAGGTGTCTCCGGAAGGTGGTGATTGACTCCGCTGTCCTGGCGTCGTGAGGGAGTTTGTTCCACCATTGGGGGGCCAGAGCAGCGAACAGTTTTGACTGGGCTGAGCGGGAACTGTACTTCCTCAGTGGTAGGGAGGCGAGCAGGCCAGAGGTGGATGAACGCAGTGCCCTTGTTTGGGTGTAGGGCCTGATCAGAGCCTGGAGGTACTGCGGTGCCGTTCCCCTCACAGCTCCGTAGGCAAGCACCATGGTCTTGTAGCGGATGCGAGCTTCAACTGGAAGCCAGTGGAGAGAGCGGAGGAGCGGGGTGACGTGAGAGAACTTGGGAAGGTTGAACACCAGACGGGCTGCGGCGTTCTGGATGAGTTGTAGGGGTTTAATGGCACAGGCAGGGAGCCCAGCCAACAGCGAGTTGCAGTAATCCAGACGGGAGATGACAAGTGCCTGGATTAGGACCTGCGCCGCTTCCTGTGTGAGGCAGGGTCGTACTCTGCGGATGTTGTAGAGCATGAACCTACAGGAACGGGCCACCGCCTTGATGTTAGTTGAGAACGACAGGGTGTTGTCCAGGATCACGCCAAGGTTCTTAGCGCTCTGGGAGGAGGACACAATGGAGTTGTCAACCGTGATGGCGAGATCATGGAACGGGCAGTCCTTCCCCGGGAGGAAGAGCAGCTCCGTCTTGCCGAGGTTCAGCTTGAGGTGGTGATCCGTCATCCACACTGATATGTCTGCCAGACATGCAGAGATGCGATTCGCCACCTGGTCATCAGAAGGGGGAAAGGAGAAGATTAATTGTGTGTCGTCTGCATAGCAATGATAGGAGAGACCATGTGAGGTTATGACAGAGCCAAGTGACTTGGTGTATAGCGAGAATAGGAGAGGGCCTAGAACAGAGCCCTGGGGGACACCAGTGGTGAGAGCGCGTGGTGAGGAGACAGATTCTCGCCACGCCACCTGGTAGGAGCGACCTGTCAGGTAGGACGCAATCCAAGCGTGGGCCGCGCCGGAGATGCCCAACTCGGAGAGGGTGGAGAGGAGGATCTGATGGTTCACAGTATCGAAGGCAGCTGATAGGTCTAGAAGGATGAGAGCAGAGGAGAGAGAGTTAGCTTTAGCAGTGCGGAGCGCCTCCGTGATACAGAGAAGAGCAGTCTCAGTTGAATGACTAGTCTTGAAACCTGACTGATTTGGATCAAGAAGGTCATTCTGAGAGAGATAGCGGGAGAGCTGGCCAAGGACGGCACGTTCAAGAGTTTTGGAGAGAAAAGAAAGAAGGGATACTGGTCTGTAGTTGTTGACATCGGAGGGATCGAGTGTAGGTTTTTTCAGAAGGGGTGCAACTCTCGCTCTCTTGAAGACGGAAGGGACGTAGCCAGCGGTCAGGGATGAGTTGATGAGCGAGGTGAGGTAAGGGAGAAGGTCTCCGGAAATGGTCTGGAGAAGAGAGGAGGGGATAGGGTCAAGCGGGCGGCAGGTTGTTGGGCGGCCGGCCGTCACAAGAAGCGAGATTTCATCTGGAGAGAGAGGGGAGAAAGAGGTCAGAGCACAGGGTAGGGCAGTGTGAGCAGAACCAGCGGTGTCGTTTGACTTAGCAAACGAGGATCGGATGTCGTCGACCTTCTTTTCAAAATGGTTGACGAAGTCATCTGCAGAGAGGGAGGAGGGGAGGGGGAGGAGGATTCAGGAGGGAGGAGAAGGTGGCAAAGAGCTTCCTAGGGTTAGAGGCAGATGCTTGGAATTTAGAGTGGTAGAAAGTGGCTTTAGCAGCAGAGACAGAGGAGGAAAATGTAGAGAGGAGGGAGTGAAAGGATGCCAGGTCCGCAGGGAGGCGAGTTTTCCTCCATTTCCGCTCGGCTGCCCGGAGCCAAACTGTAGTCTTCTGGGAATGTCTTAGTCAGGAGTGTTAAGAATAATCATAATCCTATGTTATCCTCTTTTTAACCAAACGGTTTGTGGTCTCCTCAGGCGTTGCAGATGGAGTGGGGGGTTGGAGAGACTACGGGGTGGACCCATCCCAGTTTTCAGGGACCCTGATGAAGACGTGCGAGCGGCTGGTAAAGGAGGGACGCTTTGTTCCAGGCAACCCTGTGGGCGTCCTCACAAGCAGCTACTACGAGCTCCTACAGAACAAAGTGCCTCTGCTAGGTGAGTAAAACCAGCCCTTGAGGAACACTGTTTTGTGAGGCTGGTGCAAAAATAAATCACTAGTATCAGCCTCATGCTTACTAGATTAGGCATTTAGAGTAGAGCAGCGGTTTCCAAACTAGGGGTCATGACCCTATGCGGGGTCTCCTGATATGAAAATGGGGTCGTGGGAAAATTGCCAAAATCTGAAGGAAAAAAATATATACTACCGTTCAAAAGTTTGGGGTCACTTAGAAATGTCCTTGTTTCTGAAAGAGAAGCAAAAAAAAGGATCCTTTTTAAAATAACAATACAGTGTCGACATTGTTAATGTTGTAAATGACTATTGTAGCTGGAAATGGCAGATTTATTTATGGAATATCTACATAGGCGCACAGATGCCCATTATTAGCAACCATCATTCCTGTGTTTCAACGGCACGTTGTGTTAGCTAATCGAAGTTTATAATTTTAAAAGGCTAATTGATCATTAGAAAACACTTGCAATTATGTTAGCACAGTTAAACTGTTCTGATTTAAGAAGCAATAAAACTGCCCTTCTTTAGACCAGTTGAGTATCCGGAGCTACTGCATTTGTGGGTTTGATTACAGGCTCAAAATGGCCAGAAACAAAGAAATGTCTTCTTAAACTTGTCAATCTATTCTTGTTCTGAGAAATGAAGGCTATTCCATGTGAGAAATTGCCAAGAAACTGAAGATCTCGTACAACGCTGTGAACTACTCCCTTCACAGAACAGCGCAAACTGTCTCTAACCAGAATAGAAAGTGGGAGGCCCCGGTGCACAACTGAGCAAGAGGACAAGTATATTAGTATCTAGTTTGAGAAACCGACGCCTTACAAGTCCTCAACTGGCAGCTTCATTAAATAGTACCCGCTAAACCCCAGTCTCAACGTCAACAGTGAAGAAGCAACTCCAGGATGCTCAGAGGAGCCAATTTAATTTTTATTTTTTTGTACCTTTATTTTACTAGGCAAGTCAGTTAAGAACAAATTCTTATTTTCAATGACGGCCTAGGAACAGTGGGTTAACTGCCTGTTCAGGGGCAGAACGACAGATTTGTACCTTGTCAGCTTGGGGATTCGAACACTCTAACCACTAGGCTACCCTGCAAAAGAACAGATACTGGACAGAGGAAGATTGGAAAAAAAGTGTCAAGGACAGACTAATCTAAATTTGAGGTGTTCGGTTCACAAAGAGGAACATTCGTGAGAAGCAGAAAAAATGTAAAGATGCTGGAGGAGTGCCTGACGCCATCTGTCAAGCATGGTGGAGGCAATGTGATGGTCTGGAGGTGCTTTGGTGGTGGGAAATTTGTACAGGGTAAAAGGGATCTTGAAGAAGGAAGGCTATCACTTCATTTTGCAATGCCATGCCATACCCTGTGAATGGCACTTAATTGGAGCCAATTTCCTCCTACAACAGGGCAATGACCAAAAAAACACTACTCCCAACTTTGCAAGAACTTTGTTAGGGAAGAAGCAGTCAGCTGGTATTCTGTCTATAATGGAGTGGCCAGCACAGTCACAGGATGTCAACCCTATTGAGCTGTTGTGGGAACAGCTTGACCGTATGGTACGTAAGAAGTGCCAATCCAACTTTTGAGAGGTGCTTCAGGAAGCATGGGGTGACATCTCTTCAGATTACCTCAACAAATTGACAACTAGACTGCCAAAGGTCTGCAAGGCTGTAATTGCTGCAAATGGAGGATTCTTTGATGAAAGCAAAGTTTGAAGGACACAATTATTTAAATTAAAAATCATTATTTATAACCTTGTCAACGTCTTGACTATATTTCCTATTCATTTTGCAACTCATTTCATGTATGTTTTCATAGAAATGACCTTGTTTTCCAAGTGACCCCAAACTTTTGCACTGTAGTGCATATACAAAATATAGATAGATGGATAGAGCTATCATATCGTCTTTTTATATCAAAATCATTGCATTGTGGATAACCTTAAATATACACTACCGGTCAACTTTTAGAACACCTACTCAAAGGTTTTTCTTTATTTTTACTATTTTCTACATTGTAGAATAATAGTGGATATGTTAAAACTATGAAATAACACACATGGAATCATGTAGTAAGCAAAAAAAAGTGTTAAATATATTTCAGTTTCTTCAAATAGCCACGCTTGGCATTTTCTCAACCAGATTTACCTGGAATTCTTTTCCAACCGTCTTGAAGGAGTTGCAACATATGTTTAGCACTTGTTGGCTGCTTCTCCTTCACTCTGCTGTCTGACTCATCCCAACCCATCCCCATTTGGTTGAGGTTGGGATTGTAGAGGCCAGGTCATCTGATGCAGCACTCCATTGCTCTTCTCCTTGGTCAAATAGCCCTTACACAGCCTGGAGGTGTGTTTTGGGTCATTGTCCTGTTGAAAAACAAATTATAGTCCCACTAAGCCCAAACCAGATGGGATGGCGTATTGCTGCAGAATGCTGTTGTAGCCATGTTGGTTAAGTGTGCCTTGAATTCTAAGAAAATCAAAGACAGTGTCACCATCAAGCACCCCCACACCAGAAAACCACCACCTCCATGCTTTACGCTGGGAAATACCCATATGGAGATCATCCGTTCACCCACACCGCGTCTCAAAGACACGGCGGTTGGAACCAAACATCTCTAAATTGCACTCATCAGACCAAAGGACAGATTTCCACCGGTCTAATGTCCATTGCTTGTGTTTCTTGACCCAAGCAAGTCTCTTCTTCTTATTGGTGTCCTTTAGTAGTGGTTTCCTTGCAGCAATTTGACCATGAAGGCCTGATTCACACAGTCTCCTCTGAACAGTTGATGTCTGTTACTTCAACTCTGTGAAGCATTTATTTGGGCTGCCAACTCCTAATGAACTTATCCTCTGCAGCAGAGGTAACTCTGGGTCTTCCATTCCTGTAGTGGTCCTTGTGTAAGCCAGTTTCATCATAGTGCTTGATGGTTTTTGCGACTGCGCTAGAAGAAACTTTCGAAGTGCTTCAAATTTTCTGCAATGACTGACCTTCATGTCATAAAGAAATTATTGGATGTCGTTTCTCTTTGCTTATTTGAGCTGTTCTTGCTGTAATATGGACTTGGTATTTTACCAAATAGCCCTTCTGTATACCCCACCCCTACTTTGTCACAACACAACTGATTGGCCCAAATGCATTAAGAAGAAAAGACATTCCACAAATGAACTTTTATCAAGGCACACCTGTTAATTGAAATGCATTCCAGGTGACTACCTCATTAAGCTGGTTGAGAGTGCCAAGTGTGTACCTAAGCTGTCAAGGCAAAGGGTGGGTATTTGAAGATTCTCATAACACTTTCTTTTGCGCTTACTACATGATTCCATATCAAAACTGACATAACACATCTTCTATTATTCTACAATGTAGAGAAGAGTAAACATTTAACTCTGTTCTAAAACTTTTGACCGGGAGTGTAAATGAAAGATTATTAAAATCTAAAATATATATAATTCAACTAGACAGCATCTTTGGATCATGGGAAAAGGCTGCACTTGACCATTGTATCCCTCTGCCATATGGAAGCATTGTATGATACACCGAGAGCAACTGGTGGCAAAAGAGCTGAGCACAGAACTGACATATACTGCAGCAGGTAATTGATTGTAAACTTATACTGAACAAAAATAGAAACCCAACATGCTACAATTTCAGAGATTGTACTTCGTTAGAGTTCATATAAGGAAATCAGACAATTTAAATAAATTATTTAGGCTCTAATCTATGGATTTCACATGACTGGGACGCATACAGATATGCGTCTGTTGGTCACAGATACCTTTAAAAATAAAGGTAGGGGCATGGATCAGAAAACCAGTCAGTATCTGGTGTGACTCACTGCCTGAGGCAAATGGTGGTCACATCTCCTTCGCAAAGGTTTGATCAGCCTGTTGATTGTGGCCTATGGAATGTTGACCCACTCCTCTTCAATGGCTGTGAGAAGGTACTGGATATTGGTGGGAATTGGAACACGCTGTTGTACACGTGGATCCAGAGCATCCCAAACATACTCAATCGGTGACATCTCTGGTGAGTATGCAGGCCATGGAAGAACTGGGATATTTTCATCTTCCAGGAATTGTATACAGATCCTTGCGACATGGGGCCGTGCATTATCATGCTGAAACATGAGGTGATGTCGGCAGATGAATGGCACAACAATGGGCCTCAGGATCTCGTCACGGTATCTCTGTGTATTCAAATTGCCATTGATAAAATGCAATTGTGTTCTTTGTCCCTAGCTTATGTCTGCCCATACCATAACCACACCGCCACCATGGGGCACTCTGTTCACAACGTTGACATCAGCAAACTGCTGGCCCACGGTTGGACGTACTGCCAAATTCTCTATAACGACATTGGAGGCGGCTTATGGTAGAGAAATTAACATTCTCTGGCAACAGCTGTGGTGGACTTTCCTGCAGTCAGCATGCCGATTGTACGTGCCCTCAAAACATCTGTGGCATTGTGTGACAAAACGGTGCATTTTTAGTAGTGCCTTTTTATTGTACCCAGCAAAATGTGCACCTCTTGTAATGATGCTGTTTAATCAGTTTCTTGATATGCCACACTTGTCAGGTGGATGGATGATCTTGGCAAAGAAGAAATGCTCACTAACAGGGATGTAAACAATTGTGCACAACATTTGAGAGAAATAAGCTTTTTGTGCATATGGAAAAATAA
Organism: Oncorhynchus masou masou; assembly: GCF_036934945.1. Classification (NCBI taxonomy): domain Eukaryota; kingdom Metazoa; phylum Chordata; class Actinopteri; order Salmoniformes; family Salmonidae; genus Oncorhynchus; species Oncorhynchus masou. Next base: position 24,408,929 of record NC_088212.1, on the reverse strand, counting down.
ACTTATTTCAGCTCATGAAACATGGGACCAATACTTTACATGTTGTGGTTATACTTTTGTTCAATGTACATCAAACCACATCCACTGCACACATGCCTGTTCTCATATCTCCACATATTTTTGCAATCAGAGTATGATAATGTTCTATTTCACATGGAGGCTTGGTGGTTATCAAGGGGGAGTGTTGGAAAGATTTTTTGTATTGAGAGAGGAATGGTTGTCATTCACAATGACAACAGTTCATAAAGAAATCATTCACAAACAAAAAACTAGCTTCGAATGGAACATTTTGAAGTCAACCAACTTGGAATTCCAACTCGTGAACAGCCGACATGATCACTGACGTCATGATTTGACCTTGTATTTTTCAGAGGTCCCAGTTGTCTTGAGCACCATCAGTGCTCTCGTCTTAAAACCAAATATGGTTCCAGGCTGGATGTTACAGCAGAGATGAGGTGCGCGCTGTCAGCCACGCCCCCTGACTTTGAGAAACTCCAACGCGACATGAATCAAGCCACACCCATCTCATTAGTGGTGGTGAGAAGAAACATAGTCAATCACAAATTAGTCTAAAACAGCCCCACATTAAAAGTATGTCTTCTCAACACACCATCACAATCAGAAATACGTTTAGAATGTTTTTCAATTGACTCCCATAGCCCCAAATAAACAAGTTAACATTGGCTGTTAAGTACATTTCTTTCACATTTGGGATCGCAAGAATGTTCAGATATCAAAATGGTGTCGTGGGCCTAAAACGTTTTGGAACCACTGCAGTAGAGAGAACAGTCATGGGATGGGCTGTTATTTTCGGTCTGTGTGGTTAGACTAAGTGGCATGGGGCGCTGCTATTTAGATAGGATATTTGCATCATGAGTCAGACAGCTGCTGCATGCCTCTTACTATTTTTGTTGTTACTATGTAAAGACTAGTAGCCTATTCCTACTACCTGCAACTCCGCTCCAGAATCTCGTCTTGATCAGTGCTTTGCTAGAATGAAGCAGGCAGAAACATGTGGGAGAAAGAACTGCGTAAGGAGTCCAGAACGGTCTGTCTCGGTGGTCTGTACTTTTTCATCCCATGTCGCATGTAGAAGACAAAAACAAGTTGGTGTTGTATTTTTCAATTGCGGTCATGAGTCCAACAGTAATTGTATTACTATTGGAAAAACATTCAAGAACGTGAGTGAGAGAGTCCGAGCGTGAGGGGGTTGTATGGAGCACCCATAGCACATTCTGGTGGTCCTAACTAGATGACTCCTTAGCAGGGTGTGGCTGCACACAGAGCCATGTTTTCGCCGGTTCGGTTTACTTTTATGTTTCCTTCAATTTTATCCTTCCAAGGCCTCCCGAGTGACGCAGTGGTGTAGGGCAGTGCTAGCTGTGCCACTAGAGATTCTGGGTTCAAGTCCAGGCTCTGTCGCAGCCCGCTGTGACCGGAAGGCCGATGGGGCAGCGCACAATTTCCTCCGACACATTGGTACGGCTGGCTTCCGGGTTAAGTGGGCAATTGTGTCAAAAAGCAGTTTGGCTTGGTTGGGTTGTGTTTCGGAGGACGAACGGCTCTCGACCTTCGCCTCTCCCGAGTCCGCACGGGAGTTGCCGCGATGAGACAAGACTGTTTGGACAAGATAAATTGGATACCACGAAATTGGGAGAAATCTATTCAACTTCATTAGTTACAGATAGAATCACTGTCGTGGAAATTCTTACACAGGGACACCTGAAGTCAATCTTAAATGAATTGTTTGTCAGTGCACCGGAGAGGTTCCAACCAACTCAATGCACCATAGTACACCATGTCAATCAGGAGCTCTACCTGGGCAGTCCCAGCAGTTGTCTTATATACGGCTATACAGACAAGTTATATTTGCATTAATTAATTAATCATTGCCTAGTTAAATGAAGGTTAAAAAAAATAATAATATGAATGTGACCGACCAATACTGTTTCATAACATGTGACAGACCAACACCTCACAAGGCTTCTTTCTCTCTAAGCTGAGCCCTTGAAACTGAGATATTTTGTTCGTTCTCAAACACGGTCTGGGCAAATTGTACAAATGATCACTATCAGTAGCTGCAGTCAGCCACTTGCATGAACACAGAAATTGGTTATTAGAACAGCACAAAAATTCAAATCCCCATTACACCACCCATATATTCATCTTCTTGTGTTTCCCTCCAGGCAGCAGCACGGCCTGTATCGTGGTGCTGGACCGGCAGAGTCACAGGCTGCACACAGCCAACCTGGGAGACTCTGGCTTCCTGGTGGTGCGGGGAGGAGAGGTAGTGCACCGCTCCGATGAACAGCAGCATTACTTCAACACCCCCTTCCAGCTCTCTATCGCCCCGCCTGAGGCAGAGGGGGCTGTCCTCAGTGACCGGTCAGTGGATTCTGTCGAAGCCATATTTTGTATTGTAAAGAAGCTGTGGTTTGGCTTTGACGCACAGAGAGTCTCGGCATTGGTTCAGCCCTTGAGCTGCTCCCTGGTTTGTCAAGTTTTGCTGCAGCTTTGAGTGTCCAGTACTGCCACAGTCAGTGTGCATGTAGGCCAGGGGCAGCTGGGGCCGTGTGCTGCTGTCGCATGCCATCAGCTGCGCTAGATACTCCAGTGTGGGGTGGGTGTTGGATCCCTGCTCCTGTCCCAGCCAGCTCAAAGTGTCATCAGACACACAGAGAGGTTAACTTAGGGCCCTCCTCACAGCAGCCAATCCCAGGTCTGCTGGCCCAAAGGCTTTCTGACCCCTGTATTCTAGAACCGGGAGATTATTTAAATTGGTAGGTGTTTTGTCCTATTTCACATTATACGCATGTGTGAATTGGAAATGTTTTTTTGCTTATCCCAACTCCCCCCATGGGCTCACGGCCAGGGACTGCCGTTATTAATGGCATCCCTGGAGCAGTTAGGGTTAAGTGCCTGAGGCAGCATTTTTAGCCCTTGATGGGCAGACAAGATGTTCATTGTTTTATTTAGAGCTAAATCTGTGACTGTCATCATGATTATTTTGAAACCTTTATTACTAAAGCCTTAATGGAAAGACTGCTGGGTTACAAATGGTTTGTATGACAGCCATGACTGGCGGGGAGTCTGGGGCAGAGAGAATTTAAGGCCGCTTTCCAAGGCACTGTATAATCATGACAGTTAACTGATGCGCCGCAAGACTTATTTCCCTGCGTTGTGTTGATATGCTCTTGTAAGACTTCCACACTGACTCAGTGTCTCTCTGTGCCCCTTCAGTCCTGATGCTGCAGACAGCTCCTCCTTTGACGTCCAGTTGGGGGACATCATTCTCACAGCCACAGATGGCCTCTTCGACAACATGCCCGAACACATGATCCTACAGGAGTTGAAAAAACTGAAGGTACACCCTCTCATAAATCCTTGCAGTACCTGTGTGCAACAAACATGTTTACAGTAAGTAGAGTATTGAAGTAGAGGACCGAGACATTCCAAAAATGTTAACACTATCCTCCATTTTTGTTTTTTTGCAGAACACTAACTATGAGAGTATCCAGCAGACAGCCAGGAGCATTGCAGAGCAGGCCCATGTTCTGGCATACAACCCCAACTACATGTCACCTTTTGCACAGTTTGCCTGTGACAATGGACTGAATGTAAGAGGTAATGATTATCACTTCATGTGAGTGGAAATTGGAGACCAAGCCAAAGTAGTCCTCATTTCAGTCCATTGGCTCCATTCCTGCCCTGCTTCAGGGAGAATGACACCCAGAGAGGAATAAGAAGTGACTGATCCCTTGTTTTTTAATAGTTTTCCTTCCATTAGGGATGATACATTTGATTGTTCCCTGACTGCATCTCTTTCTCATTCCCACAGGAGGAAAGCCAGATGACATCACTGTGTTGCTGTCAATAGTGGCAGAGTACCCAAACTAGAGATTGTATGGAGGCTAGTATGGAAATGAGGAGTTTCCTCTTGTCTGCCTCTTGAAGATGTCAGACTGCTTTGGTTCCTGCTGGCGGGGATTAAGGACTGATGTTGGTGGCTGAGCTGCCCTCCCGAGACCATCATTCCTCCAGGATTCAATCAGGCCCATCTCTCAGATGGAACACTGACAATACATGCACTGACTTCACCATCAGAACTGAGTGTTAAGGGTTGTCTGACACATCTGCTAGGCTACCTGCTGCAAAGTATCGATCTTGGAAAGTCTCTAGTTGTCTTTGACCTAATCCCTGTTCAATGGGATAAAGGATGTAGTCATGTTGAAGATGAAGCTCTGGCTCTCACATGAGGAACAAGTCTGTTATTTTGGGATTTGGGCTGTAAAACAAAGCCCAGAAGGTAGAGATTAAGAATCTGGGTCAGTAGTAGCCAGTCAAAAGTTGATTGGGTCAGGAATGAAAATCTATGGATCGTACATGTGAGTGTTCCATCATGAGCTGAGCTGATTTGAAGACCGTAAGTAACATCAGAATACGATATCTGAAAGAGAGCGGCTCTCCAGTTAGACTGGTCCATGACTCGCTGACCCCTGTCCCGGTCAGAGGAATAAGGCAACCACAGAGTTATCTACAATAGAGAACTTTAGTTCAAGAGGACATATGAGATGAATGTGGTTCTGTACAGAGATGAGAGATTAATGAATATACTGTACATAATAAACATTGCATGAGAATAAAAGGAGTAATAGCACAAACAATAATAATATTGACTGTATAAGGAGATGGTGACATAAGCAAAGGACTTGTATAACACAGTATCCTCTATAACAACAAGCAATAGTAACAAACAGTTCAATAATATCATCACTCACCACTGTCTACACACTCATCACTCTTGTCCACTTGGAGAGAGACTGAGGAGGCTCTGACCTGAGCAGGCAGGACTGTCAGGTGTCCTGCCCTCTAGCAACATATTGGTGATCTAGTAGCAAAGGGCACTGGGTTTGGGGATCCCTTAGTCTCTCTGGCACCAGCAGGGATTGGTAGAGTGAGCTGCATACATTTAGAAATCATCTACCATCAAGTCTGAATAATAAGGCCTCAAAAAACAACTTTCAGTGACTCAGATTAAACAAATCAAATTCATAATAAATTATATTGAAGGGCAAACATTTTTATGTAGGCATAAGGGCATGTGTCGATGTGAATAAATGTTGTTGAAATGTTTTGGTATATTTTTGGACAAGTGACATTTTAAGTTGTTTGACTGATCTAATGGATTGTATGAAGACCAGGTGCCGTTGCTGCATATCAGTTTCTGATTGTTCACTGGAAGCGCTACTTTGTCCCAGGCCTGCTGTTTTCAACTCTTTCTCTCACTCAACCTCAATGCTCTGCTATGAAAAGCCAACGGATATTTACTTACAAGGTGTTATACTGTTGCACCCTCTATAACCACTTTGGTTATGACTCTGCTGGTCATCTATGACCGTTTTTAAACGTCTTTAAGAACGATCTGGCCTTAATGGCCATGTACTGTTATATTCGCCACCCGGCAGAGCCTGGTTCCTCTAGGTGATTCCAGCCTTTCTAGAGTTTTTCCTAGCCACTGTGCTTCTACTTCTGCATTGCTTGCTCTTTGGGGTTTTAGGCTGGGAATCTGTATAGCACTTTGACGACTGCTCTTGCAAAATGGGCTTTATAAAATACATTTGAGTGCAATTTGGGTTGTACATGGACCAAGTGAATTGTTTCTAAGGATGGGACATTTTGACTTGATGTTTCTGTTAAACCTATCCATTTTTATTTGTCACATACACATGGTTAGCGGATGTTAATGCGAGTGTAGCGAAATGCTTGTGCAGTTTCCTAGGAACGCGAAGCGGCCATCTGTCGGCGCCGGAAGTACTCACTCCTGTGATGCAAATGGTGTGACTGCAAGTGATGTGGAAGGTTATTGTGTGATAGAGTAACCTCTAGCCTTTCTGATTTTATATTGTATACAAGTGAAATGTTTTATTTTAATTTTATCTAGGCTACACAGCTTTCTTCAGTATCCACTGGGATGCAATGGTAAGGACCATTTACGCACAAGGTTAAAGAAAGCATATCTGAAAGCTCACAGTGGATGTTGGTCAGGTGACCATGTTTTTTAAAACTTGTTTGGTGGGAATCTGGACTGCGCACAGCTTCAATTTAGCTTTAGGCGTAATTGTTCACAATCAGCATTTCCTTGTCTCATCAGTTGTCCCTGCTGTAAAGCTCCAATAGGACATTTCATTAAGTGATACTAATCAGGTCACTTGTTTCATTTTTTAATTGCAGGTTTTCATTTTCATTGTTGCTGCAGACAAATGCACTGTGCATTTACAACATTACTTGTGTGCAGCAACATTTAAATAGTAACATGTACTATGCACATGTTGATTTAAACAGCTAATGAACACAGAGCAGAAACTGCCAAGTAGCCATATGATTCACACTTTTCCCATCATGCCCTGCTGTCTTAATTCATTTACGCCATCTGATCTGAGACCTCTTATTCCCTTTCAATGTGTTCAATGCTTTTCACCATGGGACACACGTGAATGAACAAGCTATTTTTAAGGCTTGAAAAAGTATGACATGATCTTAGAATCCTTCATATTCTGTGTATCATCTGAGGTACCCTTGGTGGTGGTCTTGTTGATGTAATGGTGCACCCTCACTGAAGGCTTCTGTCCTGCTTCAAGGGCTCTCCCCTAACTAGGAAAAACCTATTGATTCTGGTACAGACTGGCTATCAGGTATTTCATCATTAACAATACCCTGCATGCCTTTCATATTGCGCAGGGAGATGAAAGGCATCTGCACTGGATGACAAATGTTTTTGTAAGCATTATGGCACTAGAGGTTGACAATAACCTCACCAACCTTAAAGTACAAGCAATTCTCCCTGTCAGATGGCACTATATCAAAGCTAGCTTCCCCATGATGTCCATGTCCCCACTGGCCTAGTGACCTGACCAGACAGTTTTGTTCTGTTGGCCAATTCTAGACTTCAGTTCAAAAAGCAAAGTTTGTTACAATGAGAGCTGCTTGTATCATTTATTTTGATTGTACAGTTCAATGCAGAGGCAGGTTCTATTAAACATGTTTTCAAAGCTGACATATTTAAATAAAGAGTATAGTATGTATGACCCTTGTTCTTTTCCTTTAACAGAAGACCCTTGTCATAGGTTTTTCTTGTGTCAATATTGTTTGTTCACTGGTCTCTGAAAGCTATATTTACTTGCACAGTAGTCTGAACATGTCCTGAGATAATGAACACATGTCAAAAGCACACAAGCATCTAGAACAAGAACAGGCTACAATTGTAATACCAGCTAGGTAAGTTATACTGCTATACTGTTACACATGATCATGTGTTTCTGATAAACTCTCCATAGTTGTTCTCTCTTCAGATGGAACCCTGAAGAGAGGGTAGCAATTCACTACTGTGACTTGTCAATGCCTCTGCCTCAGTACCACAGTGGACCAGACTCACTATGCGCCGGTTTCCCTCTGTTGTCTGCGCTTATGCAACCAGAGGAAACTGCCTGAAGCTACAAGAGAATGCTCAGTGTGATCTGTATGTTTAGTTACACATTCCTCAGGTGTGGCATCCATGCGCTTGGCTTGAGGAATGTTTTCATGGGCAGGTCTAGATCAACTACACTATACATCACTTAAAAGAGATTCTGATACTTTTTAGACATTAGTTCTGAAAGTAGCACTCATGAGCCAAAAGTGGACTCATGTGCAGATATGTGCACCACATCATTGCTCTCTCTCTCCTGTGTGTACATCTTGCTAGCTGTCACTCATGTTTATGCATGTATGAACTACACATCCAGCCCAAAGTGGGAGTTTAAAAATCTTCTCGCAAAATGTCTGGAGTCTTTGTTTTTGATGTCTGACTTTCAAATCTACTCTCCTCATTGCAAAAGATGCACATATACCATTGGAATAACTTATTTGTAAGTAAAAATAAATGGCCATATTTTATGAACTATCATTTAAAGCACTCAAATTTAAATATTAAATACAATTACATTTGTCATGACTGTCCTGTGAGGATCACAATGGGTCAGATCAGCTTGGCAACGGTTACAATAACCAGACCTTCTCTCACCCACAGAAGAGGGAACTGGGCCGGTTTGACAGTTCACACCCTGTTGTAAATTACAGGAGAAGAGGGCTCCTTCTCCCCCTCCAGTAAAATCCACCAGAGGAATGTCTTTGTTAATAGGCGTGTCGCGCTGAAAGTCAAAAGTGGAAACTGGAACAATAATTCTAACATAATGTGGGGAGCTATAAAAAAAACTCATACAATTTTTTTATGACATCACAAAATGAAAAGCAGTATGGATGAAATACTGTAACTTGGACAGTATATCCCCTTTATCAAGTTTCCATATAATATGAATGTGATTTTTGAGCCGTAAGAGAGAGTTAGTTTTACATAACTTTGTGCACAGTAAGTAGCCACGCCCCGATTGAGGTCAGAGAGCATGTCAGCCTGATGGAACCGTCCCCTTCGGCCAGAGTGCATAAAAGGATTGCCACAAAAATAACATTAGATCAAGAAAGACGGGGAGTTGCAGCCACGTCTAAAGTGGTTTAAACGCAGAATCTCAGAGACCAGGAAACGGGGGCTACACATTTGAAATGGTTGGAACTTTGAACCTCAACACAAGGTGAAGAAATAAACTCACCTTCCTTTGGACCGGAACATTGCCGGGTTATAGCTGTTCATGTGAAGGGGTCTGAGTCCTGAACCCTGAGTAATCGGCACGAGGCGTGGCAGATAGGCTCGCCTCCCAGACAATCACTGGTGCGGCTGGTTAGCTGCCCTCACCACCAATGGGAACCACCGACATGGCTGGCCATCTTCCAGAGTGAACAACAGTAGAAGATTGATGTGATAGTTAAAGCTCTTTAGAGTTTAATTCAGGAGATGGTAATTCTTTAAATAACCTCTTCCATGGTGCCCCAAATCCTAATGAGTTAATTGTTACATGGTTAATTTAATTGGGTAACAATTAAACATAGTTAGTTGATTAAATAAATAACAGTCATCAGATTAATGAAAGTAAAGTCAAGACACTACACAATGGAAAAAGACAAAATATGGTCTGCTGAAAACAATTGCAGGGTACAAAAATAGTTATTGGCTGGTTCATTGTTCTATGGTAACTTACAGTGCACCACTGACACTGTCATATCCCCCATCTTCTGTATCACTGGAACACACCAGACTGGGCAGCACAAAGGTACAACCATCACCCTGCTCACAGGACAAGGCCCCAAAGAGGAGGGAGCGAACCTAAGGGGCGGCAGGGTAGCCTAGTGGTTAGAGCGTTGGACTAGTAACCGAAAGGTTGTGAGTTCAAACCCCCGAGCTGACAAGGTACAAATCTGTCGTTCTGCCCTTGAACAGGCAGTTAACCCACTGTTCCCAGGCCGTCATTGAAAATAAGAATTTGTTCTTAACTGACTTGCCTGGTTAAATAAAGGTAAAAAAAAGGAACCAAAACACTGTTAATAGACAGCTGAGCAGACTATGAGAAAAACAATCACCAAGCTGTAAAACAGTTTTCAACATATGGTCTGGCAGTTCTTAGGTCAAATTGCTGAGAATATTAAGACTGTGCAGCCCACCAGACACCTTGCATCCATCAAAATGCACCTTCATCCTGTCTGTCTGAGGGCAATCACACCTCACATGGTGAGACATTATTGCAAATGTCTTTCTAATTTAAAGGTTGAAGTAAGACATTATCCATAATTTGGCACTTACCAAAGTATAGTACCAGTCAGAGCCTGCCAAAATACCAGAACACAGTGGCTTGAGGGCACAAGCGGAGGTCCACCAAAGTTCAAACTCTGTTCTAATTTATCTTTGGGGAACATTTCTATTAAATCAAATAACATTTATATAGCCCTTCGTACATCAGTTGATATCTCAAAGTGCTGTACAGAAACCCAGCCTAAAACCCCAAACAGCAAGCAATGCAGGTGTTGAAGCACGTTGGCTAGGAAAAACTCCCTAGAAAGGCCAAAACCTAGGAAGAAACCTAGAGAGGAACCAGGCTATGAGGGGTGGCCAGTGCCGGGTGGAGATTATAACAGAACATGGCCAAGATGTTCAAATGTTCATAAATGACCAGCATGGTCAAATAATAGGTCTGGGACAGGTAGCACGTCCGGTGAACAGGTCAGGATTCCATAGCCGCAGGCAGAACAGTTGACCTTGGAGGAAGCAGGAGTTGTGATGCCAAGACCTCTGTGTGTGTAATGTGGTGTTCTGACTGTCAAAATCTTCTTTCATGAAGGCTGCTCCACTGAATACTGGGCTTCCCTGGCTGGATACTAGCAACTTGCCTGCAGAGGGAAACCCCTGGGCCAGGTGGGGACCAGCATCTGCCTCACCCTCTGGAAGCTCTGCAGAACCTCCACACCCGAGAGCATATAAGGACCATTACTCTAAGTCTGCCTTTAGCATTTCCCTCTAGTGACCTGCCTATCTTTATATACAGCTTAAGATTTAAAACAGATAATGCCTGTCAGTCTTAAATCAATATAAATGAACTAACTACATTTGTGATTGTCAACAAACTAAAGCAATAGGTCTACTGTATTCTAATAGACATACAGTAGATACCCAATAGAAGTTAGATGAGATAGCGTGCAATGTCTGGTGGATGTCCTGGATGGGTGGGAAACACGGGCCCGGTGATGTACTGGGCCGTTTTCACCCTACGCTGGAGGGTCTTGCGGTCGTGGATGGAGTAATTCCCTTACTAGGCCGTAATACAACTGGTCAGGACGCTCTCGATGGTGCAGCGGTAGTATTTGGAGAGGACTCGGGGTGGCTTGCCAATTTTCATGCACGGTGACCAAATGAACCAATCAATGAAAAGAACACCCTCCCTACAATCAAACACGGGTGAGGTTTGACAATGCTGTGGGGTTTCTTTGCCACTTTTGGTACTGGGGGCCTTGAAGTGCACAAGGCATCATAAAATCAGGAGATATTTGTGTGTTTTGGAGTCCAATGCTCAACCCAGTGTCCAAAAACTGGGTCTCCGTTGAAGGTTGTGGGTCTTCCAGCAGGACAACGACCCCAAACACACATCAAAAAGCACCCAGGAATGGTTCAAAAAGAAATGCTGGACTGTTCTGGAGTGGCCAGCATAGAGTCCAGATCTGAATCCCATTTTAAACCTATGGCGAGATCTGAAAACAGCAGTTGGTGGAGGGAACCCGTCAAACATTGAAGAATTAGAGCAGTATGCTGCTGGAGAGTGGGCCAAATTACCAGTAGAAAGGTGTAGCAAGATCGTTTATGGTTACAAGAAACATTTGTCTGCAGTTATCTTGGTCAAAGGCTGTGCAACCAAGTACTAGCTCAAGGGTGTCTATGCCATTTTGTCTTCATTTAAAAATTAAAAATAAATTGTAAACATAAGTTTACAAAATAAAATTGGTTCTGCAATGTTGAAAATCCAATAACAAGGTGTGGAGACCAAAAGTGTTTTTCAGTTTCAACGTATTTTAAGAGAAATAGGGAATTATCTAAGAAAAGTGCAAAAGTGTCACTATATTTGGCCAGAACTATATGTACAATTCATTTGAAAGCTGTGGGTACATAACACAGGACATGTTTAAGCTTGGGGAGAGAGAGAGGGAGCCCTGACAGGCGTGGACACTACATGGTCAACATGGTCTGACTGGGACTGGTGCAAAACCCACCTCAGGCAGCTTAGAGCAGACACTTAAAGAGAAATAGATAGAGGCGGGCAAGGAGAGCCACACTGAGTGACATCATCGCCACAGCAACGTAACAGGTTAGTGACTGTAGGGGATGTAGGGATTACAGCCTGTCAGTCTGTCAGGCCTCTAACCCAGCCAGTACGTCCTTGCCCCAGATAGCCAGGCTCTGTTAAACTACCACGACACTGTTCTGTAACACAACACCCACTGAGGCACCAAAAAAAGCACACGATGGCAAACTGCCTCCAGTAAGGCATCACTGACACAGCTAGTTCTAGGATTCAAATATACTCTACTGTGACTGTCACATGATTGGACAAGCGCTTTAAGGCTATTTACGGCTGTTTGCTTTTTTATATGCTATTGAGAAACTGCTTCTCTCTAGGACAAAATGTCCTCCATTTTTCCACAACATGCTCCCTAACAAGGGCTTCCCTATCTATTTGAAATAATTTGGCCAATGTCTATTTGAAATAACTCGGCCACTTCTACATAAAACATAATTTAATTTACCCTTATGGTTTCCCTGGTGACGACATAATAGACGATGCAGATAGAAGCAGATTAAGAGCAGCAAGTGATACTGGTGATGTTGTGTATTACACAATGATGCACCAAATACAGAACCTCCCCGATTGGTGGTGGTGTAATTACTGTATAATAAATGGTGATGGCTACCTTAGTGCAGCAGGAGCCTGGGCCTCTGTAGCCTGGGAGGGGTCCTGCTCTCTGGGTGGACAAAAGTAGCCAACACCACACTGACCTCCAGCACCATATCTTCCACACTGAAGGACACAGGCCTGACAGACAGCAGAGCACAGCATCAGCATACCTGTAATCAGGGCACTGAGATTTCTCCAATCATGTGACCAGACCGGGAAGAACTCTGGACCTTATTTAGGATCTAAGTAAAAAGAGGTATAATCACAAGGACCAGGATACTTACTTTCATGCAGCGTCAAAGTGGGCAGACCCCCGTAGACCATGTGACTAAGAAAATGACAGAAATCCCTAAAGAAGAGGTTAATACATTAAACACATGCATGTTTGGAGACAACTAATGTGCATCATTAACTGATGTCTCAAAGTTTGATCATTCACCACACATGAAAATAACAGGTCATGGTGTATCACAACATTCTGCTACTCTGCTAGACAGCAATGTACATTAGGTGACAGGGCAAATTTTATCAATGTCATGCCTCTTCAACCTCATTAGGCTGAAGAAATATGTCTTGGCCCCTAAGATCCTCACAAACTTTTACAGATGAACAATTGAGAGCGTGCTGTCGGGCTTCATCACCACCTGGTACGACAACTGCACCGCACGCAACCGTAGGGCTCTCCAGAGGGTGGTATGGTCTGCCTAATGCATCCCTGGGGCAAACAACCTTCCCTCCAGGACACCTACAGCACCCAATGTCACAGGAAGGCCAAAAAGATCATCAAGGACAACAACCACCTGAGCAATGGCCTGTTCCCCCCGCTATCATCCAGAAGGCAAGGTCAGTACAGGTGCATCAAAGCTGGGACCGAAAGACTGAAAAACAGCTTCTATCTCAAGGCCATCAGACTGTTAAATAGCCATCACTAGGCGGATACCCCCCGGTTACTCAACCCTGCACCTTAGAGGCTGTTGCCCTATATACATAGACATGGAATCACTGGTCACTTTAATAATGGAACACTAGTCACTTTAGTAATGTTTATATACTGTATTCTATTCGACTGTATTTTAGTCAATGCCACACCGACATTGCTCGTCCTAATATTTATATATTTCTTAATTAAATTCTTTCACTTTTACATTTGTGTATTGTTGTGAATTGTTAGCTACTACTGCACTGTTGGAGCTAGGAACACAAGCATTTCACTACATCCTCACTTGCATCTGCTAAATATGTGTATGTGACCAATAAAATTGGATTTGATTTGTTGCTGTGTATGCTAGCCATGACCTTTGAAGTTGTAGAGGTCAATCACAGTGAAAGGGGTAATCATGTTTTCAGTGGACTCGCTGTTTCCCAAGCCCAGAAACTAGAGCCCCTGTGTGTGACACTAGCCCCTCTAACACACTGTGACAGGTAAGACTAGCAGCAATGTAGAGACTGGCTCACTGTCCAGCAGGCTAGCAGTCCATAGAAACAGCTAAGCATGGCTTTGATGTGTAATGAAGGGACTTCACAATAGGGTACCCCAACAACATTCCAGGATGTTAGGGTCGGGTCAAAGGTTGTGGGTCAAACCACAGATTGAAACTCATTATTTGTACTTTATAATGACACAAACAATTATATTTCAAGTTAACACATGATCCCAAATGGCAGAATTTCTGGGGGGGGGGGCTCCATATTATTTATTTTGCTATTGGATCAATGTTTATGTATACTTGTCCTCTGAGGACTTGGGTTTATCTGGAGCATGCATGATAGTTAGGTAATTAATGCATGTGCTCTACTACTTATTACTGTCTGTTCACAAAAAATCTACACGTGCAGAAAAAAAACATATCATATTATAACTTGATTCATTTGTGTCATAAAACAAGGGGTCAATTCTACTGAAAATTATAGGGTACAGAGTCTCCTGGACACTTGGGTCTAGTGCAGTAAATAAGACTCCTTAAAAATGAATTAACCCTGGGTCTGCAAGAACAGACAGTGACTCACCCATATATTTACAAGCTCATGTGACAGAAAATGTAGGACCTTCTCAAAATAACCCCCTTATACTCAGCTCCTTCAGGCAGAAGGTTATGTCTTAGTCAACTCCAACCTGGAAGTAGTCAAACTCACTGGGATCTAAAGACATCTCAGTGTGCATAGCTTTCATTCCATCTGCACCAAGAACAATGAGGAGTTAGGAACAATATGTTTCTGATGTTCGTATGTTTTTCATACTGTGTAGACAGTACAGAATCTCACCACTTTCCTCTTCATAGTAGTTTTTCAGATTGACTCTCAGACAAGACATGGACAGAGTGATCTCCTCCTGAGACACTGGGAAGTGCATCACCATGCTGCCTCGATGTCTGGCCCAAAATAATAATAGAAATGTAATACAATAATAATACAAATATATTATACAAATGTTCATTAAATAAATAATCATCATATACCCTGTAGTAATTCCTAGACGGTATCTGAATCACTCTTCATAAACGTCATATGAGGAGATAGATTGGGGTATGTTATGGCAGCTCACCTGGCCTGGGTCTTCAGTACGTTGGAGGCTGAGGTGAGAAGGAAACACTGCTTGCAGAGCTTCACTCTCCTGGAAACACAGCTTATGTGTTTTGGTGATATCTGTCACAAGAAGTATTATACACACCGCTGTTGGAAAACACCGCCATCTAGTGTTAATACTATGCAATGCAATCTGAAAATTCTGATGATGAGAAATCCACTTTGTTCCAAAATCATTATTGAGTACCTACTGGATGTTGCTCACCAACACACAAGTCCTTAACATATTTACTGACCAAAATTATAAAATGCAACAATGCAACAATTTCAAAAAAGTTACTGAGTTTAAGTTCAATCAGACAATTGAAATAAATTCATTAGACCCTAATCTATGGATTTTACATGAGTGGGCAGGGGCGCAGCCATGGGTGGGTCTGGGAGGGCATAGGCCAACCCACTTGGGAGCCAGGCCACTGGGGAGTCAGGCACACTCAATCAGAATGAGGTTTTCCCCACAAAAGGGCTTTATTACTGGGCTGTTGTTGTGAGACGTACTGCCAAATTCTCTAAAAAAAAAAAAACGTTTGGGGTGGCATATATAGAGAAATTAACTTTCAATTCTCTGGCAACAGCTCTGGTGGACATACAGTGGGGAGAACAAGTATTTGATAGACTGACGATTTTGCAGGTTTTCCTACTTACAAAGCATGTAGAGGTCTGTAATTTTATCATAGGTACACTTCAACTGTCTAAAACAAAAATCCAGAGTATGATTTTTAAGTAATTCATTTGCATTTTATTGCATGACATAAGTATTTTATACATCAGAAAAGCAGAACAGACGGAATCTAAAACAAAAATCCAGAAAATCACATTGTATGATTTTTAAGTAATTCATTTGCATTTTATTGCATGACATAAGTATTTTATACATCAGAAAAGCAGAACATAATATTTGGTACAGAAACCTGTTTGCAATTACAGAGATCATACTTTTCCTGTAGTTCTTGACCAGGTCTGCACACACTGCAGCAGGGATTTTGGCCCACTCCTCCTCCAGATCTTTCAGATTTTGGGGCTGTCGCTAGGCACACAGACTTTCATCTCCCTCCAAAGATTTTCTATTGGGTTCAGGTCTGGAGACTGGCTAGGCCACTCCAGGACCTTGAGATGCTTCTTACGGAGCCACTCCTTAGTTTCCCTGGCTGTGTGTTTCGAGTCGTTGTCATGCTGGAAAACCCAGCCACGACCCATCTTCAATGCTCTTACTCTGGGAAGGAGGTTGTTGGCCAAGATCTCGCGATTCATGGCCCCATCCATCCTCCTCTCAATACGTCCCATTTGCAGAAAAGCATCCCCAAAGAATGATGTTTCCACCTCCATGCTTCATGGTTGGGATGGTGTTCTTGGGGTTGTGCAGTCGTCTCCGCTGTCCTGGCGTCGTGAGGGAGTTTGTTCCACCATTGGGAGGCCAGAGCAGCGAACAGTTTTGACTGGGCTGAGCGGGAACTGTACTTCCTCAGTGGTAGGGAGGCGAGCAGGCCAGAGGTGGATGAACGCAGTGCCCTTGCTTGGGTGTAGGGCCCCTTTGCAGAAAAGCATCCCCAAAGAATGATGTTTCCACCTCCATGCTGCCAGACATGCAGAGATTCACGGTTGGGATGGTGTTCTTGGGGATTAAACTCATCCTTCTTCCTCCAAACACGGCGAGTGGAGTTTAGACCAAAAAGCTCTATTTTTGTCTCATCAGACCACATGACCTTCTCCCATTCCTCCTCTGGATCCTCCAGATGGTCATTGGCAAACTTCAGACGGGCCTGGATATGCGCTGGCTTGAGCAGGGGGACCTTGCGTGCGCTGCAGGATTTTAATCCATGACGGCGTAGTGTGTTACTAATGGTTTTCTTTGAGACTGTGGTCCCAGCTCTCTTCAGGTCATTGACCAGGTCCTGCCGTATAGTTCTAGGCTGATCCCTCACCTTCCTCATGATCATTGATGCCCCACGAGGTGAGATTTTGCATAGAGCCCCAGACCGTGGGTGATTGACCGTCATCTTGAACTTCTTCCATTTTCTAATAATTGCGACAACAGTTGTTGCCTTCTCACCAAGCTGCTTGCCTATTGTCCTGTAGCCCATCCCAGCCTTGTGCAGGTCTACAATTTTATCGCTGATGTCCTTACACAGCTCTCTGGTCTTGGCCATTGTGGAGAGGTTGGAGTCTGTTTGATTGAGTGTGTGGACAGGTGTCTTTTATACAGGTAACAAGTTTAAACAGATGCAGTTAATACAGGTAATGAGTGGAGAACAGGAGGGCTTCTTAAAGAAAAACTAACAGGTCTGTGAGAGCTGGAATTCTTACTGGTTGGTAGGTGATCAAATACTTATGTCATGCAATAAAATGCAAATTAATTACTTAGAAATCATACAATGTGATTTCTGGATTTTTGTTATAGATTCCATCTCTCACAGTTGAAGTGTACCTATGATAAAAAATTACAGATCTCTACATGCTTTGTAAGTAGGAAAACCTGCAAAATCGTCAGTGTATCAAATACATGTTCTCCCCACTGTATATATATAATATATATTTTTATTTTTAATTAACTTGCAAAAATGTCTAATAGCCTGTTTTGTCTTTGTCATTATGGGGTGTTGTGTGTAGATGAGGGAGAAAAACAATTTAATCAATTTTAGAATAAGCCTTTAACGTAACAAAATGTGGAGAAAGTCAAGGGATCTGAATACTTTCCGAATCCACTATAGATGGGTGTGATAATGAAGCCTTGATCTGAATGAATCACAATGTTTGTTTTCATTTTTGATTGAGTAACATGTTAATGGTTAGGCTATTAGCTCAATCATCAAGTGTTAGATTTATTCACCATATTAACATGTAGTTATGCCACAAACAACAATTAGAAAATATATGGACTCCTATAGGCCTACCTCCTGGCTTGTGGCGTCTAATACACCACATGCAGGCTATTGCATTTCAGGTCTCGGTTTTACACTGTATTTGACACACAAAACACCCTATAGTTTCAGACAATGCAAACATGCAATGCATAAGTTGAACAACCAGTAGGCTATACATACCTATATCTATGATACTACATGTTATTGGACTCTGCAGACCTAGAACAATGAAATAATAGAAACTTGACCTGAGATGTTTACATTGAAGGCAATATTACAAAAGTTGGAATAAGTCATTAAAAACAGGTCTATACATATAAATTAAATTAATTACCATTCATTACAGAAGCATAAAATTAGCTATTTTTGTAAGCCTACCTTGTTGCTAAAATGCAGCTAACACTGCGTTTTATCAGACAAATGTAACCTGTTTTTCATGACTTTGTACTGACATTCTCTCCTGGTCACTGTAACAAATCAAGGTCAATTTTAATATTAGCGGTTACAAGTATCAAGCTGACAGAGCCATGGTCGCATGACCAGGAGAGAATTTCAATCCTTTGGGCGGATTCAGAGCAGCCTTGACAAGAGGTTATATAAAGTAATCTTGCCATCCGATTAGATTATCACGAGATAAATACAACTAAATAGGTCAAACAAAAATACAAAAAGACCAAGAGTATATGACAGTTAATACATTTTATTGAGCTCATGTCAAATACACATTGGATAAACAAAGTGGTAAAAACAACAAATGAGGGATAAGGTGAGATATCAGGATTACTTGGATAAACACCATTGAGATTATCTGAGTGTATTGCTTCAATGTTTTAAATGCACTGAGTCTCTTTTGTAAATACAGTGATTAACAGTCTGAGGTGGTCATGTTAGCAAAACTAGAGGGAAAAGGTCATTTATGAGTCATAAAGCCTACACAGTACCATACATTTTACATCATTTGTCACATCCAATCATATGAATATCTGCATTTGTATGCAATCCCAGCATAGCTAATTTGTTAGCAAGTAAACCTGCAAACATGATTGTATGTGTCATTAGTTGTTAGTTTAGGTATTGGTCAAGGCTATGACATTGATGATGATGATTTGGTGTAGGTTTTATGGTGGCTCTAATGAAAAGAACACTATCAAAGCAAAGTAGGATTATCAAGCCTATATGGCAAAGCCCCCCAACACAATTTAAACATTGATTGTTGTGCATAATCTTAAATCAACATGCACCATAATTGTCCATATTAATTCACAATAACACCTGATTCCAGATTACTTTGAATTTTCATTCCTTTTCACATATCAATGAGGACATGGAAAACATATAGCTGTCTGGGTTTTCCGTGCATTTGCAAGATAGAACAGCTGCCTCTGGGTTAGAGAAGGTGTAGCGGTTTGTGTCTATTTGTCAATAACAGCTGGTACATGAGATCTAATATTAATGAAGTCTTGAGGTTTTGCTCCCCTGAGGTAGAGTATCTCATGATAAGCTGTAGACCACACTATTTACCAAGAGAATTTTAATCTATATTTTTCGTAGCTGCCTATTTACCACCACAAACCGATGCTGGCACTAAGACTGCCCTCAACGAGCTGTATTAGGCCATAAGCAAACAAGAAAATGCTCATCCAGTGGTGGCACTCCGAGTGGCCGCAGACTTTAATGCAGGGAAACTTAAATCCGTTTTACCTAATTTCTACCAGCATATCACATGTGCAACCAGAGGAAAAAAAACCTCTGGACCAACTTTTTCCACACACAGAGACGCGCACAAAGCTCTGACTCGCCCTCCATTTAGCAAATCTGACCAGTTCCGGGATTCTTCCGGTGGCATGAGGAGTACACCACATCAGTCACTGGCTAAATTAATAAATGCATCGATGATGTCGTTCCCACGGCGACCGTACGTACATACCCCAATCAGAAGTCATGGATTACAGGCAACATTCACACTGAGCTAAAGGCTACCACATTCAAGGAGCGAGACTCTAACCCGGACACTTGTAAGAAATCCCGCTGTGCCCTCCGACGAACCATCAAACAGGCAAAGTGTCAATACAGGACTAAGATCGAATCGTACTACACCGGCTCCGACACTCATCGGATGTGGCAGGGCTTGCAAACTACTATGGACTACAGAAGGGAAGCACAGCCGTTAAACAAGCCTACCAGACAAGCTAAATAACTTTTATGCACACTTCGAGGCAAGCAACACTGAAGCATGCATGAGAGTACCCGCTGTTCCGGATGACTGTGTGATCACACTCTTCGTAGCCGATGTGCGTAAGATCATTAAACAGGTCAGCATTCACAAGGCCGCAGGGTCAGATGGATTACCAGGACGTGTACTGCGAACTTGCACTGACCAACTGGCAGGTATCTTTACTGACATGTAATACCAATATGTTTCAAGCAGACCACCATAGTCCCTGTGCCGAAGAACACCAACTTAACCTGCCTAAATGACAACCGACCCGCAGCACTCACGTCTGTAGTCATGAAGGGCTTTGAAAGGCTGGTCGTGGCTCACATAAACACCATTATCCCAGAAACCATAGACCCACTCAAATTTGCATACCGCCCCAACAGATCAACCAATCAAATGTATTAATAAAGCCCTTCTTACATCAGCTGATGTCACAAAGTGCTGTACAGAAACCCAGCCTAAAACCCCAAACAACAAGCAATGCAGGTGTAGAAGCACGGTGGCTAGGAAAAACTCCCAGATGACGCACTATTGCACTCCACACTGCTCTTTCCCACCTGGACAAAAAGGATAACCTATGTGAGAATGCTATTTATTGACTACAGTTCAACACAATAGTGCCCTCAAAGCTCATCACTATGCTAAGGACCCCGGGACTAAACACCTCTTCTGCAACTGGATTCTGGACTTCCTGACAGGCAGCCCCTAGGTGGCAAGGGGAGGTAACAACACATCCGCCACAGTGACCCTCAACACGGTGCCCCTCAGGGGTGTGCGTGCTCAGTCCCTTCCTGTACTCCCTTTTCACCCATGACTGCATGGCTAAGCACGACTCCAACTCCATCATTAAGTTAGCCGACGACACAACATTGGTAGGCCTGATCACCGACAACGATGAGACAGCCTATAGGGAGGAGGTGAGAGACCTGGCAGTGTGGTGCCAGGACAACAACCTCTCCCTCAACGTGATCAAGACAAAGGAGATGATCGTGGACTACAGGAAAAGGAGGACTGAGCATGCCCCCATTCTCATCGACAGGGCTGTAGTGGAGCAGGTTGACACTTCCTTGGTGTCCACATCACTAATGAACTGTCATGCTCCAAACACACCAAGACAGTCGTGAAGAGGGCACGACAATGCCTATTCCCCCTCAGGAGACTGAAACGATTTGGCATGGGTCCTAAGATCCTCAAAAAGTTCTACAGCTGCACCATCGAGAGCAACACCACCTTGTATGGCAACTGCTCGGGCCCCAACCACAAAGCGATATAGAAGGTCAAAGCTTCCTGCCACCCAGGACCTCTATACCAGACAGTGTCAGAGGAAGGCCCTAAAAATTGCCAAAGACTCCAGCCACCCTAGCCATAGACTGTTCTCTCGCTACCGCAGGGCAAGCGGTACCAGAGCACCAAGTCTAGGTCCAAAAGGCTTCTTAACAGCTTCTACCCCCAAGCCATAAGACTCTTGGACAGCTAACCCACCCCATTTTTACACTGCTGCTACTCTCTGCTTATTATCTATGCATAGTCACTTTACCTCTAACTACATGTACATATTACCTCAATTACCTTGACTAACCTGTGCCCCCTCACATTGACTCTGTACCGGTACCCCCTGTATATAACCTCGCTACTTTTATTTTATTGTTGCTCTTTAATTATTTGTTATTTTTATTTATTTACTTCAGTTTATTTTAGTAAATACTTTAACACTTTTTCTTAACTGCATTGTTGGTTAAGGGTTTGTAAGTAAGCATTTCAGGTCTACACCTGTTGTATTTGGCGCATGTGACAAAATTTGATTTGATCAACAAACCAACAGCAAAATCCCATATAATAAGACAAAACAACTCTAGATGCCTTCTGCATATTGTGAACTGTTTTAACGAATGGTGTAATTGCATGCCTCCCAGTGATGTACCACCTGGTTTCACCAAGAGTAAACAGATGGTATATGGCAGTTATTATGAGACTTTTGATAGTTCTTAGAGCAAAGAAAAACAGGTTGTCCACAAGAGGCTGCACCCATAACTAAAAATTAGACTGCCTTAGTTTGAGACTTTTGTAATCATATCATCTGAATACACAAATCAGAATATAAATATTGGGGTAATTGTGAATTGTACAAGATCTGATCAAATACACATGCACCAAGAAGCCAAATGTGCCACCCATCACCCAGAAACAACCTCAGAGGGTCAAGTTCTATGTCACTTACAGCTCCCATATAACACTAGACTAAGAACAAATAAAACATCCATAAAACCTGAAAACAAATGTGTAATCCTTTTAAATTGAGGTAAATTCAGATACCAGCAAACCGGTATATCCACTGAATAATCATAGCTTAAGTCTTAACATAACTTTTTGGTTGGTTCGGAAAGTTTCATTAAAACAGAGTGAGTAGGACCTCAGAGACTTGACTGGGACATGATTGGTAGCAGACATTGTGATTATCTGGGTAAAGGACCCAGTCAACAAGCACATTCACAAACCCTCCAGGGAGAGAAAAACCACCACGAGAGAGTAGAACTAACATTAGGTAAGAGGGATCAAATGACTGTGGAACGACCAAAACATGTTTGACAAGGTTTTGCAGGCAGGCCGACATTATGTAAAGGTGATTGTGAGGATGGGACACTTGGTGAGGACCTAATAACGAGAAGAAATTTCACGTCTTCTAAATTCTTCAAGCACAACAAACAAATTGCATAAGAAACCTGATACGAAGTAGAAAACTGTTAAGCAGCAGATAAAAAAGCATGTTAATTTACAGTAGTGACATCTTACATCATTGCAACCCTGTACATGTGACTATTAAACTTGAAATCTAATCTATATTTTTTTCCAAAATAAATTCACTTACATTTAGAATTCCAGTTAGGAAATGGAGGGAAATTTTCACTGGTAGGTTTCTCAAATTCATTCCTCTTACGAAAAACAACGACCTCTCAGAAAAAAGAAAGAAAAGAAAAAGTGTCTGACCAACCAAATCCCTTCAATGGCAAAAGAAGGGGTGCTAAAGCCTTTTGCTGAACGGACTATTTTCCTTCTGAACCCATGTCCTTTAGCTGGATGGAAGAGAGGAAAAACAGAACATTACAAAATACTGACTGCATTTCTTCCAATAGCAACAAGACTGGGTGAAACACAGATTCTAGGTGTATGTTGCTTACTCACCCATTGAGTATGGGTTCTAGTCAAATGCCATCTCCTGGCTTTTCCGTACACAGCAAGCCACCTTCCTCTTGAATTCACCATTTGGATCCTCCCTCCACTCTTTCTGTGGGACCAGCGCAAACTCCATTTAAAAATCTCAAGAGCACAGTTGTCCTTGTCACTTTGACAAAGGTTCTGGACGTACTTGGCTACTGTAACACACAGTCTGTGTTAAATACATGTATTATTACAACTCACCGCAGCATCCACATTAGCAGGCGATTCACTGTTTGGGTCGGCCAGCATGGAAATGACACTGATCATAATCGTCTCTACAGTGTGGATTGGAAGCCAACGTTCCTCTGGCTTCTCATAGCCAAACTTGTCCTCTCCTGGCTCATGCAGAATTGAGATACATACATCGCCATTCTTTGCCACTAAGAAAGAGATGAAAAGTCATTATATACATTAGCAAACATGGTAGGAGACACATAAATCCCACTAATGATTATAAAATATTACAGTGCTAGGTTTAGTAGGGCTCAAAGTGTTAACAGTGTGTTTACCATTAGGATGCCAGATTTCAGTGATGAACTTCAACTTGGGAGGCCGTAGAGGATAATCATAGGGAAAGGTCAAGTATGCTTTAAAAAAACCTCCTTCGCTGTAATAGAGAGAACAGAGAAAGCAAAGCAGTCATCCCCATCTGAGAGTACATTTAAAATATGTACTCCTCCTCTTCAGAATAGCAACCTGTGTCTTAACTTACAAAAGGGTGTCTTGTGGCCCTATGATGACAACCTCCCATTTGTATATATCGTCATCGTCTATTAGGCCAGCTGAAAAGCCCTCCACTGGGTTCTTATTGAGTTCTGAAATAGAAAGACACAAGGTAACAAAAACACAGAAAAGTGGAATGCTGTGTAGACAATGAGTGACAGGTACCTAATTGTCTGTGGTGCCAATTGAAAAAGTGGCCTGTATGTTGCCCACATCAGGTGCACATGACTATCCATTGGCTGAAATAATGTGCATGATGTCTAAGAAAAGAAAAGTTCAACCTGTTTTCTAAAATACAGAAAGGGAGGGGGTTAGTGTACAATTTAATTAAAAACGTGTATATCAGGCATCCCCAACTGGTGCCCCCTGAGTTGGTTTTATTTGAGCCCCCCCCTCAAAAAAAATAAACACACCAGGAAATCAGTTCCAAATATTCCCACACATAATAGAAAGACATATGTGATCGTATACAAATGTAAGCAGGGTTTGAAATTATCATGTTTATGTCAAATATATCTATTTGGGCTACTTGCTGTCAATTTGCAGTCTACAAATTATTTGTAATTACACTACATGACCAAAAGTATTTGGACATCTGCTTGTTGAACATCTCATTCCAAAATCATGGGCATTAATATGGAGTTGGTCCCCCCCTTTGCTGATATAACAGTCTCCACTCTTCTGGGAAGACTTGCTTCCATTCAGTCACAAGAGCATTAGTGAGGTCGGGTACTGATGTTGGGCGATTAGGCTTGGC
The DNA here is from genome assembly GCF_036934945.1 of Oncorhynchus masou masou. NCBI lineage: Eukaryota > Metazoa > Chordata > Actinopteri > Salmoniformes > Salmonidae > Oncorhynchus > Oncorhynchus masou. Next base: position 24,384,209 of record NC_088212.1, on the reverse strand, counting down.
TCGCAGTCGGTGTTCCAATTCATCCCAAAGATGTTTGATGGGGTTGAGGTCAGGGCTCTGTGCAAGCCAGTCAAGTTCTTCCACACCGATCTCAACAAACCATTTCTATATGGACCTCACTTTGTCCACGGGGGCATTGTCATGCTGAAACAGGAAAGGGCCTTCCCCAAACTGTTGCCACAAAGTTGGAAGCACAGAATCGTCTAGAATGTCAGTGTATGCTGTAGCATTAAGATTTCCCTTCACTGGAACTAAGGGGCCTTGCCCGAACTATGAAAAACAGCCCCAGACCATTATTACTCCGCCACCAAACTTTACAGTTGGCACTATGCATTGGGGTAAGTAGCGTTCTCCTGGCATCTGCCAAATCCAGATTTGTCTGTTGGACTGCCAGATGGTGAAGTGTGATTCATCACTCCAGAGAACACGTTTCCACTGCTTCAGAGACCAATGGCGGGGACCTGTTGACATTGCGCATGGTGAACTTAGGCTTGTGTGCAGTTGCTCAACAATGGAAACCCATTTCATGAAGCTCCCAACGATCAGTTCTTGTGTTGTTGTTGCTTCCATAGGCAATTTGGTACTCGGAAGTGAGTGTTGCAACTGAGGACAGATGATTTTTACGCCCTTCAGCGGTCCCGCAGTGAGCTTGTGTGACCTACCACTTTGCGGCTGAGCCGTTGTTGCTCCTAGACTTTCCACTTCACAACAACAGCACTTACAGTTGACCTGTGCTGCTCCAGGTGCCACATTGACAGTCACTGAGCTCTGCCATTCTACTGCCAGTGTTTGTCTATGGAGATTGCATGGCTGTGTGCTCGATTTTATACACCTGTCAGCAAAGGGTGTGACTGAAATAGCCGAATCCACTAATTTGAAGGGGTGTCCACATACACTCAAGAAAAAAATCGGCCCGCTGCTGAATCTAGTTGATGATCCCTGGTGTATATGCTAGCTGTTAACAGCTCATGGAGTTTGCTACAGTGATGCCATTGCCAGAACCAGTGAACTGGCTAATAATTATGTGATTTTCCCATCACTGACAAATGGGTATGGGGCTGATTATTCCTTTGTTATCTTGTCAGCTAGGTAGTAGCCTATAGCAAGCCAGATCATGTGAATCGCTAACTCGGGTTGTTATTTACAGCAGAGGTTTGTGTAAGATTAGATTAAGGCTAGATAACGCTAGTTATTTCCACCATAACTCGAATCAGTAACAAAAGGTTGATTTTCTAGCTAAATTAGCCAGCTAACGCTGCCTGGTGACGTTCTCACTAACAGTCAAAATGCTAATGATAGCTAACCTTAGTTCGCCAGTTTAGACTTGTTCAATGCATAACGTTAGATGGGGCTAGTGAAGTTGAATTCAGTCATCTTAACAAATATGATAAATTAGCGGAAAAATATCTAGAATGTGTTTTACAGCCGAGATAATTGGAGCGCTAATGTAATGTAAACAAACAATCATGACTGCCGTCGAGGAAGCCCGGCCATGGAAAGTTAGCTAGGCTAGCTTAGGAGTTATTTCTTTCTTTTAATCTTTGGTTTACCTGCCAATTGCTTTCGAAGAAGTAGTGCTGATTGTTCAGTCATGGTATGTGGGCTTCAACAAAAATAAATGCTTCGCCAAATAGACCGGCACAGTGGACGCGTCATACTACCCATAAAAACCTAGCGGTAAAACCCGGTAATGGTTCCAATCGTTTTTTCCCCATTCATTTTTTGCATCGGGAATTTTAGAACTACTTCATATAAGGTCTGTGTTTCGTGTAGATTTACCCTGGCGGACGTTTTGAATGCCATGCATTTCTCTATCGAACAGGTAGAATATTCTCAATAGATTGGCCTCAATTTACTCCCCCAAAAATCTAAATGCTAATAAGCAACAGAAAAGACCTCAGCAAGACTACACATTCTTGCAGAAAGCTACTGCATGTCATATCTAGCCCAAGCCATGAATTTGCTCCCCTTTCTCTGTTTTAGCTAGCCACTAACTACACTTTAGCTAGCTAGTTAGCAGAGCAGTAGATCAACAAATGGTTGTTTTACTTAGCCTAGATAATTGTTTGCACCGTATGTGACGTTGGTGTCTTCCAGACCTTATGGCATTTTTCATGGATGAGCATAAGAACATTAAAAGGGGAGAAGACCACTAAAAGTCTGGCCATGTGGAGAGGGGCAATTTACCGGTTTGCGTTTGGTCAGGGCCAGCATGAGGGATAAAGTTTATTGTGTCAGTGAGTCTAGCTATTAAGTTAAGTTTGAGCGTCATAGCAATAATGTTTTCTATACAGCGGTCAACATTCTACAAAGGAAAGAGCCACTTAATCAATTATATAATCATTAACCAGATACCAGACTGACGAGTGATAACTCAGTACTAGAATGCTGTCTGATGAGAATGAATAAAAAATATATATATTCAAAATTGACTTTGTTTAGACATCCAGCCTGTATTGTATTTTCATGACCAGAGACAGATCTTCAAAGGCACAGTATTTATTTATCCTGAGTGGTACATGCGTTCACACAGTCTTGATTTATAGGATCCTTCCCACTGTATGATTAATATGTCAAGTGATAAAATCCTAAATTCTCAATTAAGTTTATGGAAAAACTGCAATTGTCCTCGTGAAAATTACAGTTGATTAAATATTCTACAGCTGTAATGTCATCAATCAAATCAAACTTGATTTATATAGGACATTTCTTACAACAAATTCATTTCAAGGTGTTCACTGTCTTTGGATGGGGCGTTGTCTGTAAAGTGGGGCACAGATAACGAAGAGGAGGGCATCAAGGAATTCGAAATGGCTACAGGGATGGATGTGCAGTAGTCAGGGCTTTGGGTCACAGGGTCTGGGATCCTGGGTACCTCACCAGAGTGTCGGATGGGCACCACAGCAGTGGTGGAGGTTAAGTGTCCCTATGGTGCAAGGGACCTTACCATTGAAGAGGCAGTGAAGTCTAAGGATTTCTATATCAAGGAGGGAGTGTATTACAGTCTCCGTAAAGACCATCCTTACTGGCATCAAGTCCAATGTCAACTCCACATTACTGGAAGGGACACCTGTTTCTTCGTTATGTGAACATCCGTAACCTCCTTCACCAAAGCTGTTATGCTATAAATGCCATTATGCTATAAATTGTTATTTTATGGTTTAAGTGATCAAATGAACTAGCAAATATTTCATATTTGGCAATTACTACTTCAGTAGGGAATACACTTTATTCAGTGACCTTAGGTAAAGAAACTTTTTGATCTGATCAACACATTGTTCAAAAAATGCAATTGCTAAATAATTCCAATAGATGGAAGCATAAGACCACGAATGACATTTCAGAAAATTATTTTTCTCCTATCTTGGCCAGTCGGACCAACCTAACTACCTGGCCGCCAGACCTAGCTGCTTGGCCGACCAGACCTACCTGACTGGCCAAAATAGCATGCAACCAAAGATTATATGTCCCATGATTTTCAAAAAATGGTCACTTGTGACTTTACAGGTATTAGGCCTGTGTTGCTTTTTGAAAAAAAAAATATTATTCTGAACAAAATATAAAGGCAACATTTAAAGTGTTGGTCCCATGTTTCATGAGCTGAAATAGAAGATTCCAGAAATGTTCCATATGCACAAAAAGCTAAAATGTGCAGTTTTGTCACACAACACAATGCCACAGATGAGTATACATTTTGCAAGCTGACTGCAGGAATGTCCACCAGAGCTGTTGCCAAACAATTGAATGTTAATTTCTCCACCATAATCCTCCAACGTCATTTTAGAGAATTTGGCAAGACGTCCAACCGGCCTCACAACCACAGACCACATTGATAGCGTTGTTCCTGTACCCAAGAAGGCCAATGTAACTGAACTAAATGACTATAGCCTCGTAGCACTTACTTCTGTCATCATGAAGTGCTTTGTGCTTTGAGAGACTAGTCAAGGATCATATCACCTCTTCCTTACCTGTCACCCTAGACCCACTTCAATTTTTTACCTGCCCAATAGATCCACAGACGATGCAATCACCATCACACTGCACTATACCCTATCCCATCTAGACGAGAGGAATACATATGTAAGAATGTGGTTCGCAGATGACACAACAGTAGTAGACTTGATTATCAACAATGACGAGACAGCTTACAGGGAGGGGGTGAGGGCTCTGAGAATCTGGTTACAGGAAAATAACCTCTCATTCAATGGCAACAAAACAAAAGGAGATGATCGTGGACTTCAGGAAACAGCAGAGGGTGCACCCCCCTATCCACATAGACGGGACCTCAGTGGAGACGGTGGAAAGCTTCAAGTTCCTCTGCGTACACATCACTGACAAACTGAAATGGTCCACTCACACAGACAGTGTGGTGAAGGTGCAACAGCGCCTCTTCTACCTAAGAAGGCTGAAGAAATTTGTCTTGTCACCCAAAACCCTCACAAACATTTACAGATGCACAATCGAGAGCATCCTGTTGGGCTGTATCACAAGCTGGTAGGGCAACTGCACCTCCCTGAACTGCAAGGCTCTCCCAGAGGGTGGTGCTGTCTGCACAGCGCATCACCGGGGGCAAACGACCTGTCCTCCAAGACAACTACAGCACCCGATGTCACAACAAAGCCAAAAAGATCATCAAGGACAACAACCACCCGAGCCACTGTCTGTTCTCCCCGCTACCATCCAGAAGGTGAGGTCTGTACAGGTGCATCAAAGCTTGGACCGAGGGACTGAAAAACAGCTTCTATCTCAAGGCCATCAGACGAAACAGCAATCACTAACTCAGAGAGACTGCTGCCTACACAGAGACTCATATCACTGGCCACTCTAATAAATGGATCACTAGTCACTTTAAACAATGCCACTTTAATAATGTTAACATATCTTACATTACTCATATGTATATACTGTGCCTTATACCATCTATTGCACCTTGCCTATGCTGCTCGGCATCACTCATCCATATATTTCTATGTACATATTCTTATTCCATCCCTTTAGATTTGTGTGTATTAGGTAGTTGTTGGGAATTGTTAGTTTACGTGTTAGATAGTACTGCACTGTCGGAACTAGAAGCACAAGCATTTCGCTACACTCGCATTAACATCTGCTAACCATGTGTGTGTGACCAATAACATTTGATTTGATGTTGTGTAATTGTTAAATATTACTTGTTAGATATTACTGCACTGTCGGAACTAGAAGCACAAGTATTTTGGAGTGGGTCTAGGGTCTATGTTAGCCATATATCACACATCATCGTGCCTTATTGCTTAATTATGGCAGTCAAAACAAGTTACATCGACATCCATTGATGGAAAATGATCTGGAGAGTTTAATAAGGGCGATTGATCTTTTCTCTTGTGACATTCTTAAACTCGCAAGAATTATTATTTTGATAGAAAACCGAATTTTGCTTAATTAATAGCCTACGTCATTAAAAAAATCCATAATTTGCTCGATAACGTTATGGGGAAACAAACATTTATTGGATAAATGTGGCAACACCTCTCTTTCTGCGAAACCCTTTTTGGGGCAAGTTTTCAGATTTCATTGGGCTAGACATTTTAGTTGGACCTGACAACCCTGACAATTTTCCTGTTTGACCGCTAGGGTATTACAACTGTGGTACTCTATTCGCCTTGAACAGGACAACTTTGTGTCCGTTTAAGGTTTTAAAACGTATTACTTACATTTTTGTCATTTATACAGAGGATAAAAAACGGTCATATTTATGACACGTAGCAATGATATGTTTTTATAAAAGAAAAACATAATTGAATGGTCCTTCAACTTGCGGCGCCATATTTAATACATCGCAGTTTATGATGATAGCTAGCAAGTAAACTACCTGTCTGCAATCGTAAACTTTAGATTTTTATCTTAAAGCAAGCCATCAAACTACATCGAAATGAACGTCATAGATCATGTGAGGGATATGGCCGCCGCGGGACTTCACTCAAACGTTCGGATAATTAGTAGTTTACTGCTGACAATGAGCAATAACAATCCGTAAGTAACAGTATAGTATTAGCTAGCTGGCTGGCTAGCTACTGAACATCTCTCTGAGGTATTAGCTACCTAACTAGTTATTAGTTATTCACTCCGTTCGATCATCTTCAAAAGCATATAATTCTGTACAATTGATAACATGTCCTAATCAATGCATGCTTATCGTCACGAGCCAAGCTGACAAGGACGCAGTTGGTAGTATTTATATCTAGCTAGCAAGCCAACTAGCTTAAGATGGGTGTAAATGTACACTGAACAAGAATATGAACGCAAAGATTTTGTTGAGTTGCAGTTCATATAAGGAAATCAGTAAATTGAAGGAAAAAAAATGCATTAGGCCATAATCTATGGATTTTACATGACTGGGCAGAGGCCCACCCACTTGGGAGCCAGGTTAACTCACTGAGGATCCTGGGCAGGTGTGGTTACACATGGTCTGTGGTTGTGAGGCCGGTTGGATGGACTGCCAAATTTTCTATTACAACGTTGGAGGTTGCTTATGGTAGTGGAATTAACATTAAATTATCTGGAAACAGCTCTGGTGGACAGTCCTACAGTCAGCATGCCATATCCATGCTCCCTCAACTTGAGACATCTGTGGTATTGTTGCATGACAAAACAGCACCGGCCTTTTGTGCCCAGCACAAGGTGCACCTGTGTAATGATCATGCTGTTTTTCAGTGATTTTCTTTTTTATACACCACACCTGTCAGGTGAATAGATTATCTTGACAATGGGTAAAATGCTCACCAATTGCGATTTAAACACATTTGTGCACAAAATTTGAGGGAAATAAGCTTTTTGTGCATATGGAACATTTCTGGGATCAGCTTATGAGACATAGGACCAGCACTTTAGATGTTGCATTTTATATTTTTGTTCAGTGTAGTTGTATCTGGATTAATAATGTGACTATTTGTGAAAAGATTTTGTATGTTGATTGCTAATTTCCTTGACCACTTCATATAGTTATTGTCAGACAAATACTATGCCAGAGGGTGATGCATGTACCACATCTGTTCTTTCAGAGAACTGTTCTCACCATCCCAGAAGTACCAGCTGCTGGTTTATCATGCAGATGCCATCTTCCATGACAAGGAGTACCGTAATGCTGCTTGCAAGTACAACATGGCACTGCAGCAGAAGAAAGTGCTCAGCAAAACTTCTAAAGTGCGGCCATCTACAGGGGGAACTGCATCCTCCTTGCAGTCACAGGTGTGGAAGGCTCCCAACTCTGTCAATTACAACATATCTGGCTGTAGCAACAGGCATCCATGTCATTCGTTAAAAATAATGCACATTTGACTGAGCTGCTCTACAGACTATTTGTAATAGTGTACAATGTGCAATGCCTTCTGAATTGACCAAATGCCATTTTTCTTTATTTCAGAGTTTTCCCTCAGAGATTGAGGTCAAGTATAAGATTGCAGAGTGCTACACCATCCTGAAGCTGGATAAGGATGCAATTGCAGTGCTTGATGGGATTCCATCTAGACAGAGAACCCCAAAGGTAGGTTGCTGTTTTGAGGTCCCCTCCTGAAAGCCCCATCCTCTCTCAATGACACCCAAGCTTGCAGTGTCGTTTTATGACTATTTCAATCAAGTAAAGCAGCCCAGAGTCTTGTGAGGAATTTCCGAATTGCATATTTGTTTCTTTCCTCAGATCAACATGATGCTGGCTAATCTGTACAGGAAGGCTGGACACGAACGCTCTGCTGTCACAAGCTACAAAGAGGTCCTGAGACAGTGTCCCTTGGCACTGGATGCCATCATTGGTGTGGATTAGTTACTGGGATGTTTCTGTAGTGCGTCACACAGACATGCCAAAATCCCATGTTGTTGTGCTCTTCATTTTGAAGGGTTCTTTTAACTCGTGTCTGTTGTAGGTCTCCTGTCTCTGTCAGTGAAGGGTGCTGAGGTGGCGTCCATGACTATGGATGTGATCCAGAGTCTTCCCAACCTGGAGTGGCTCTCTGTGTGGATCAAATCCTATGCCTTCATACATGCAGGGGACAACCACAGAGCAATCAACTCCATCCGGTGAGCAGACCAGTTCCTCATCCCACCATGGGAGTGTTATTCATTTCATGAATCATAATCTCCGGGGTGTTGTTAAACTATGGCTCTCATTCTGGGTGTTGTGTTTCTCTGTTTCCTGATTCTCCTTCTCAGCTCCCTGGAGAAGAAGTCTCTAATGCGTGACAATGTGGACCTGCTGGTGAGCCTGGCAGATGTGTACTTCAGGGCAGGCGACACAAAGAACTCCATCCTGAAGTTTGAGCAGGCCCAGATGCTGGACCCTTATCTGATCAAAGGTACTGGACAGCAGACATCAGAAAACCCATCACTGACTAAATAAATCAGTTTCCTAGGACTCACTAAGCTAGTCTAGCGATTCTTATCTAAGACATTAACTATTAGGTTTTTATTTATAGTTGAACTAATTCAGTTATGTTGTCTTTACTTACTGTCAGGCATGGATGTATATGGCTACCTTATGGCACGTGAGGGGCACCTGGAGGATGTTGAGGTCCTGGGAGGAAGGCTGTTCAACATCTCAGACCAGCATGCAGAGCCCTGGGTCATATCTGGGTAATACGGCTGGGAATTGCCAGGATAATCACGATACTTAGGTGCTGATACGATATCTGTTGCGATTCTCATGATTGTATATGTATTGCAATTCGATGTTCCAAACATATTGCTCACTATACAGTGCATTTGGAAAGTATTCAGACCCCTTGACTTTTTCTACATTTTGTTAGGTTACAGCCTTATTCTAAAATGGATTAAAAACATTTTTTTTACCTCATCAATTCACAATACCCCCATAATGACAAAGCAAAAACAGGTTTTTAGAAATTGTTGCAAATGTATGAAAAAAAACAGATACCGTTTTACATAAGGATTCAGACCCTTTGCTATGAGACTCAAAATTGAGCTTGGGTGCATCCTGTTTCCATTGATCATCCTTGAGATGTTTCTACAACTCCACCTGTGGTAAATTTAATTGATTGGACAAGATTTGGAAAGGCACAAACCTGTCTATATAAGGTCCCACAGTTGACAGGGCATGTCGGAGCAAAAACCAAGCCATGAGGTCGAAATAATTGTTTGTAGAGCTACGAGACAGGATTGTGCCGAGGCACAGATCTGGGGAAGGGTACCAAAACATTTCTGCATTGAAGGTCCCCAAGAACACAGTGGCTAAATACATGTTCCTACCAATCTGGTTTTTGGTGGCTCAGATGTCACAGCTTCTACAGTAAGCGCTACTCCCGGGCCCTCTACCTGGGTGCCAAGGCCATCCAGCTGAACAGCAACAGTGTGCAAGCCCTCCTCCTGAAAGGGGCAGCACTGAGAAACATGGGCCGAGTGCAGGAGGCCATCATCCACTTCAGAGAGGCCATGCGCCTTGCGCCCTGCCGTCTGGACTGCTATGAAGGCAAGGGGACCTTCTTGTTCTGATCGCATCATTGTAATGAACATCTGTTTTCATCTTGAACCCCCACATAAAGCTGCAACATCAGATGTTGTTTTTTGTTTTGTTACTAGTATTGAGTTAGTCATGAGCCTTCTCTGTCCCCAGGTCTGATTGACTGTTACCTGGCATCCAATGGGATTCGAGAGGCAATGGGGATGGCCAATAACATCTATAAGACCCTGGGAGCGAATGCCCAGACTCTGACCATCCTGGCTACAGTCTGCCTGGAGGACCCTGTGACCCAGGAAAAGGCCAAAACCCTGCTGGACAAGGCGCTAGCCCAGAGGCCTGACTACACCAAGGCTGTGGTCAAGAAGGCAGAACTGCTAAGTATGTGGCTTGGTTGCAAACCCTGAAGTTCTATTAGTTGTTTTGCTGTAGAGATTTATAACCATTGTATTTTGTCATTTTTCTTTTACCGAAGATGTTGGGGACAAGAGTTGATATTGTGTTTTGTTTTCCCATTTAAGGTCGGGAACAGAAATACGAGGAAGGGATTGCTCTTCTCCGTAATGCCTTGGCCAATCAGAGCGACTGTGTGCTGCACAGGATGCTGGGGGATTTCTTGGTGGCGGTCAACGATTACCAAGAGGCTATGGACCAATACAGCATAGCACTTAGGTAATGTTACACCAAAGTCCAGGGTTTTACAGAACTCATGAAATGTTAATGCAGTGTCGCTCTTAGGCCTACCTTTTCTCAAATATGTAAATGGTGCACTTCGATCTTGAGACTGCACATGCTTCTCTATCATCTGACTCCATCTGTCTTTCAGCCTGGACCCGAATGACCAGAAGTCTCTGGAAGGAATGCAGAAGATGGAGAAGGAGGAGAGCCCTGCTGATGCCACTGTGGAGCTGGATGGAGATGACATGGAGGGCAGCGGGGAGGATGGAGAGCTGGAAGGCAGTGACAGTGAGGCAGCCCAGTGGGCAGACCAGGAGCAGTGGTTTGGCATGCAGTGACCCAGGCCCACTGCAGAGACGCCAGGTGCACAGCGGGGGGCTGGGGGAATATGCCACACATGGGCATCATGGGTTCCTGATGTAATGTTCCGGTGGACTCTATATGGGTGTATACAAGATACAGGTGTATAAACCCCCATCTCAGGGTTATTGACGTCATCATAGCAGCCACTGAGGTTTGGGGAGGATGCATTTTACAACCCAGCAGCCCAAAATTATAACCTGCCATTCCACGTCTCCTTCCCTTTGCGATCACTGATTAGTTGGTAGGTGAAAATGAACGTTACTAACCTATTTCATACCCATCAGGGGTCCAAGGGTAAAGGGGATGAGGTTATTTAGGATTGTTGGGCCATGGCCCCGGAGTTTCCTTGTTTGTTGGGTTAACACAAGATAATCTGAAGCCAGTAATCATTGAAATTGTTTTTTTGTGTTTGTAATATTTGCATGTATTAACACACATTGGTGTGAAACTTGTGACATACTTTCCCTTCTGAATAATCAGGTAACTTAAGACCTATGTGTCAATCATGGGGTCATTTAATTTGACACATTCTTTGCAAAGTAATGTTAGTTTTCCAATGCAGATGTTTAACTGTGTGTGTGTGTGTGTGTGTGTAGGAGATATAAAATCATGACGTCTGGTCTCATGCCTTGACATTTTATTGAAGTTTGTGGTGTATTAGTGATTTGAGTAACAGTTCTAGTCAACTTGTCCTCCAGTACCCCCAGACAAACGCATGTGATTCAATTAATTGAGGGCTTGATGATTAGTTGACAAGTTGAATCAAGTTTGCTTGTCTGGGGCTAAAATGTGTACCGTTGAGGGTACAAGGACTGGAGTTGGGAAATACTGCTCTAAAACAGCCTTGTATTTAGGCTAGAAGCAAGGTAGCTTCAAATGAATACACATCTCCAATCTGGCATATAGAAGATCGGCAACATATTAATGTAGAATTGCTTTATTTACCTGAAACCACAAGTCATGACTATACAATCGTCAGCTCTGAAATGAGTTTGGCACACGTGTGCCATTGAAGCGACTGACTTCCTTTCAGGGTAATGGATCTATCGCCACACCTTCGCCTTCCCAGATGCTTCAAAAATGTTGCACATTACAGCGAAAAGAAAAGTCTATTTGGTTATTTTACACATCCCCCCAAAAAGTTCCTTAGGAAAAGATAACATTTGTACTTTTGTCCATTTAATTTATCAATACATTAATTACACATCTGATCAAATGGCTGCTTCAGAGGACATGCATCATGGAAGTGTACATTAAGATAAGAGGAACTCTGTGTCTAGTTTGAAGGCTGCATTTACACAGGCAACCCAATTCTGATATTTTTCTACTTTTGCCAATAATTGGGCAAAAGACCAGAAATGGGCTGTCATGTGTAAACGCAGCCTATGGCTCTTCATGTTGTAAGGATGGAGGGAACTGGGATTGGTTCATTTGATTCCAAAAACATTTATACCCATTCAGTTAAAAAATATATACCATTTGATTCCTTTTTTTGTCATGTAATTGCTTATGAAATGTATCAATCATGTCTTGATAGCTCTTCTTTATTGACATGCAGATCTTGGAAGATGTGCTGCTCAAAACACATGCACAACACTAAAGCAGTTCCTACAAGGGATTTCTAGGAGGAGCGGGCTTACACGGCACTAGCTGCAGAGAGAGGAGAGAGAAAGACAGGGAGAAACCAAATCAATCATAGGACAGACAGAAACAAGGCATAGGTCAAAAAAGCAAAGATGCAAACAGACATGTCTCTCTCACTGGGAATTTAAAAAGGCATGGTGAACAGAAAGCCATTAGACATGACTGTAGGAAATGAAGCAGTAGATGACCTAGGGCCATGCCACGTGCAAACAAAAAGATGGGAATAAATGCAGTAAGACATTCAGTGGTGTAAAGTACTTAAGCAAAATTACTTTAAAGTACTAAAGTCATTTTTTTTTGTGTGTGTGTGTATATATATATCTGTACTTTACTATTTATATTTGTCAACTTTTACTTCACTACATCCCTAAAGAAAATGATGTACTTTTTACTCGATACATTTTCCTTGACACCCCAAAATACTCGTTAAAGTTTTGATAGCTTAGTAGGACAGAAAATGGTCCAATTCACACACCCTACTGCCTCTGATCTGGCAGACTCACTAAACACAAACGCTTCATTTGTAAATGAGTGTTGGAGTGTGACCCTGGCTATCTGTAAATAAAAACAAGTGTACCATCTGGTTTGCATAATAAGCCATTTTAAATGATACTTACATATCAAAAGTAAGAGTATTTAAAATCAAAAAGACTTTACTCAAGTAGTATTTCACTTTTACTCAAGTATGACAATTGGGTATTCTTTGCACCACTGATTGAAAGAAATAGCCGTTAAGTTTAAGAACACTCAAGCATTTACTGGCATGGTATTGGGAAAAGCATGCTTTCTAGGAATACCCATTACCTACAGTGTTTCTAAAACACGCTCAAGTAAAACTAGTGTAAAAGTTATGGAGCATCTTTAAAACTCTATACACATAGATACTATTGTGTTATATGTACAGACTCTTCTACAAGCCAGTCATTTTAGCATTGGGCCTATATACTATGGCCAAAGCAGTCTGCTTAGTGATCCACCCCAATAGGGAGTGCTGACCACAACAATCCCATCAAAGCATCCATCTTGTGCTAAACTGATAAGAAAATCCACCACTTGGTGTGTTTATACATATTAAAGTACAGTATATGCACAATATTTAATCTATAGAATTATTGTAATAAGACACTACAGTGTCCATAAATGAAGACCAAACATAAAAAAGTTCACCTTAATGAAAAGACAGAATATATTGTGTTCAAGTAAACGTGTTTAACGACAGGCTTGTCTATATTACAAAAAACTGCTTTGAATTGAACTAAGGTAACATTTACATATTTCTCCTAACCGCCCTCAAGGAACATCAAAAGAACACAGATTAACTTTAAAAAAGCAACATAAAAAGGCAAATGAGGGCTCTAGATTTCCTTATTCACAAGCGAAATGGCACATACCTCAACACTCAATATGACAATGTTTATGAAAAGCTTACTGAGGAAAACGTAGTAATCAATTGTGATATCAATAGTATTGAGGTAGCTGTGCTCTGACTAGAGCAGAAATAAACACAACAAAAAGCAAACAGGGGAACGAACAATCATTAATTTGGTGAAGAAATCCCCGTTATTCATGCCTGGGCAGAATACATGCAGTTTTGGTACAGACTTCTGATTCAGTGCAAATGATGGTCCTTACAGTTATGGCACAGCATAGTTATCTACAAGTTCTTCAGAGGTCAAAGTTCACACTGAAAACAAGTGAAACGTTTTGAGTTCTGTGCGCTGCCCCCCCCGCCTTCCCAAAGCTACAAAAATCTTAATTTTGATAAAATAGTGTTAATTCTCTGTACACAGAACAGCTCCTAAATAGCAGATTTTATTTATGCCCGTTCAAAAAGAATGGGGAGCAAAAAAAACAACAACCAAAAGCTTGATATTAAATTAAAAGACATGGCCAAATGACAAACAAAAAGCATTAAAAATATGAATAAAAAAGCGGAATGGTGAAAATGTCCTGGAGACGAACCAGCAGAGGGCTCACAGATTACATCTGTCATCAACACAGGTACAAATGTTGACTTGAGCTCTCACTGCAGTTGATGTGGTTGTTGTAGTTGATCCTGGTTAATGGGGGATTTTGTTAGACGTGTGTTAATCTCCACTCACACTGGTGCACTTAGAGGGTTGTGTGGTGTAGTCAGGACCAGAACAGGGCAGACACGTTAGTGTCGATGCTGTAGAGCCACAGCACCAGGGGGAGGGTGATGCCCACAAAGGGCCAGGAGATGCCCTCTGTGCATGCAGAGAGGGACCAGCCTTTGCTGGCTGACTTAGACTCTGGCTGGTTACCGGGTTCCAGGTAGTTCCTGGCCACGAACTTTAGCAGCTCATCCAGCAGGATGACGGGCAGGGAGATCTTCAGCACCACCAGCCACTGGGTCAGGTCCAGAGGGGTGATCTGGAAGATGACCTGGAGAGATAGAGGAGGAGAATGAGGGATGGAAAGAGAGTGAACATGGGGAACCTATAGATTGACCTGGTTGATATAAGTAAAGCTGACTTACGGGCAGTGGCTCCACATAGAGGATGAGGAAGTGGAGGGACATGGAGAGGCAGATGGCCCCCAGCAGCCAGATGTTCTCCCAGGGAGGCATACGCAGCAGGGACTGGTTCTCTGACAGGCTGGGAGAAGGTCACATTGTGGATCAGATTAGTCAAAACTATATATTCTATTCTTGTACTTACAAAAGTTGGAGCTGTCCTCCACTGAATGCAAATGATTTTTGAGGATGAAAGAAAGCTCATGTCACTGCAGGAGACTCACCTGTTAAGGGCATTGCACATCTCAATGGTTACAAGCACAGACAGGGCCATGGTCATGGGGTAGGGGGACTCAAACACATGACACTCCAGGTCTGAGAAGTCAGGGTTGTCAGGGGAACACTGCAGGAAGTGGCTCTGTGGGGGGAGGAGTCAGACACGAGAGACATAAGAAAGGCTGGGAGGTAAAACACCATTTGGACAGTAAAGATGACATCTAGGCGTTAGTCTCACCAGCTGGTACAGAGAAATCATAGGGCCATCCTCAGCAGCCACGAACCACCAGGTAGCGGCTCCCACTGTGGCAGCTCCCACATAGCCTGAGGACAGAGACACAGCTGACTGACTGGGACAGACTAGTTCTATAACTTGGAAGACAATGGACAGGCAGAGATGTGTACAAGAACAGTATGTGGCAGGGTATGCCAGTAGCAGTGAGCTTGAGAAAATGTTAAGATTGAGCTATCTGATATAGAATTGGAAACAAAGCACAACAGTCCCATTAACTCACAGCCGATGGCCAGGTATCTGAAGAAGAGCCATCCAGAGATGAGGGGCTCCTTGGCACTGCGGGGGGGCTTGTTCATGATGTCCAGGTCTGGGGGGTTGAAGCCCAGTGCGGTGGCAGGGAGACCATCTGTCACCAGGTTGACCCACAGCAGCTGAACGGGGATCAGAGCCTCAGGGAAGCCCAGAGCAGCCGTCAGGAAGATACTGCCCCCATAGAGAAACATCATTAACCTCCACAGGAGCACCATAAAACCACTAGAGACATCACTTTGGCAGGAGGAGGTACGTAAATGACAGACTCACCAGACGACCTCTCCCACGTTGGAGGAGATGAGGTAGCGGATGAACTGCTTCATGTTGTTGTAGATGGCTCTGCCCTCCTCCACAGCCGCCACAATGGAAGAAAAGTTGTCATCGGCCAGGACCATCTCAGAGGCCGACTTGGCCACGGCAGTGCCAGAGCCCATGGCGATGCCAATCTCTGCCTTCTTCAAGGCAGGAGCATCGTTCACTCCATCACCAGTCTGTGGGAGAAACAACAGATACTTAAGGGTGGATGGGAGGCTACAAGACAGCAGTAATAGATATAACAGCTTTGCATGTACAGTAAGGATGTGAGTGGGGGGGGGTCAGTGTACCATGGCTGTGATCTCGTCCATGGCCTGCAGGAACTCAACGATCTTGGACTTGTGGGAGGGCTCGACACGGGCGAAGCAGCGGGCGTTGATAACAGCATCGCGTTGGGCCTGAAGGGACAGGTCGTCAAACTCGCGGCCAGTGAACGCCATTTTGTCCACGTCGTCTTCCTCACCCAGGATGCCGATACGGCGGCAGATGGCCACGGCAGTGCCCTTGTTGTCGCCGGTGATCATGATGACGCGGATGCCGGCTAGGCGACACAGCTTGATGGAGGCAGCCACCTCGGTCCTGGGAGGGTCCAGCATGCCAACGCAGCCCACGAAGGTCAGGTCAGACTGGGCAGAGAAACACAAAAACAGAGTCACCATCAGGTTTCCTACTAGAACTTTGCACAATACATCCAAAAGTTATGCTACACTGAACAAAAATATAAAAACAGAAACATGCCACAAGATTTATAGAGTTACAGTTCATTTAAGGAAATCAGTCAATTTAAATAAATTCATTAGGCCCTAATCTATGGATTTTACATGACTGGGAATACAGATATCTGTTGGTCACAGATCCGTTTGAAAAAGAAGTAAGGGCCCAGATCAGAAAACCAGTCAGTATCTGGTGTGACCACCATTTGCCTCACGCAGCACAACACATCTCCTTCGAATACAGTTGATCAGGCTGTTGATTGTGGCCTATGAAATGGCTGTGCGAAGTTGCTGGATATTGGCGAGAACTGGAATACGCTGTCGAACATGTCGAACCAGAGCATTCCAAACGTACTCAATGGTGAGTATACAGGCCATGGAAGAACTGGGACATTTTCAGCTTCCAGGAATTGTGTACAGAACCTTGCGGCATTGAACTGTGCTTTATCATGCTGAAATGGTGGCGGATGAATGGCACGACAATGGGCCTTAGGATCTCATCACGATATCTCTGTGCATTCAAATTACCATCAATAAAATGCAATTGTGTTCATTGTCTGTAGCTTATGCCTGCCCTTACCATAACCCCACCACCACTACGGGGCACTCTGTTCACATCAGCAAACGGCTTGCCCACACGACACCATACATGCTATCTGCCTGGTACAGTTGAAACCGGGATTAATACTTGAAGAGCACACTTCTCCATCGAAAGTGAGCATTTGGCCGCTGAGGTCGGTTGTGACGCCGAACTACAGTTGGGTTAAGAACCTGGTGAGGATGACGAGCATGCAGTTGAGATTCCTTCAGACGGTTTTTGACAGAAATACTTTGGTTGTGCAAACCCAGTTTCATCGGGTGGCTGGTCTCAGACAACACCGCTGGTGACGAAGCCGGATGTGGAGGTCCTGGGCTGACGAGGTCCTGGGCTGACGAGGTCCTGGGCTGACGAGGTTACATATGGTCTGCGGTTGTGAGGCCGGCTGGACGTTCTGCCAAATTCTCTAAAATGACGTTGGAGGCGGCTTATGGTAGTGAAATTAACATGAAATTCTCTGGCAACAGCTATGGTGGACATTCCTGCAGTCAGCATGCCAATTACATACTCTCAAAACTTGAGATTTCTGTGGCATTGTGTTGTGTGCCAAAACTGCACATTTTAAAGTGGCCTTTTATTGTCCCCAGCACAAAGTGCACCTGTGTAATGATCATGCTGTTTAATCAGCTTCTTGATATGCCACACCTGTCAGGTGGATGGATTATCTTGGCAAAGGTGAAATTCTCACCAACAGGGAGGTAAACAAGTTTGAGCACAAAATTTGAAAGAAATAAGCTTTTTATGTGTATGGGAAACTTCTGGCCTCTTATTTCTGCTCAAGAAACATGGGACCACTTTACATGTTGCGTTTATATTTGTCTTCATATGATATTAATAGGATCCAGCAGTATAAGTTAGATATGGTATCTACACATAACAAATGCCTTTTAGCAAAATGCCTGTCAACTCCTACTCTATGCAGTGGTGATGAGTAGTGCTCACCTCATAATCAACGAAGCGGGCACAATCAACCAGCACCATGTCCTCCTTCCTGGGTGGGGTGTCCCGGGTGGCCAGAGCCAGGCAGCGCAGGGTGTCACGCCCAGTCCCGTACCCACGGATCGTAGACATGATCCTCTCTTTGATTCCCGGGGTCATGGCAACCTTGCAGGTGCCCACTCTGACATGAGTACATCTGTCAATAACTCCCTCGGGGGCACCCTGTGGGGATTAAAGTGTTTCAAAGGTTGACACACACATTCAAAACATGGGTGACTTAAAAACACTAACACTCGGTTCAATGTGAGTCAAACATAGCAGTTTATAAAAATGTGTGGATACCTTGACAAACATCTTTCCAAGTGAGGAGCGGGCCTTGTTGGGGGTGCAGTACACAGACATGGACTTCCTGTCTCTGGAGAACTCCAGGGTGAATTCCTTCTTCATCAGTTGCATGATCACCTGACAGACAACACACCACTCAGAAAACCTGCTGACAACCAGCTGTGGAGTACCACACCATTTAATTGTTCAATGGTTGAAGTTAGTGTACATACAGAGTTGCAGGCGTTGGCCCTGTCGATCTTGGTCAGGCCTTTGACATCGGTGTCAAACGCATTCATCTTCTCCACCAGGCAGGTGAGAGCCGTCTCTGTAGCCTCGCCAACCTTCTCATACACACCTTTGGCCTGACAACACAAACATAAGCCAATCAGTCAACGCTACTCAACATCCATATTAACGAGGAGATAGGCAGTCAGGTATGCACACAGACCTCATTGAAGTCCAGAGAGGAGTCATTGCACAGGGCACAGATGGTGGCAATCTCCACTAGACCATCATACGCAGAGGACTTCACTAGTCTGCCATCCTGGTACCTGGAGGGAGACACACAGGCCAGGAGACAAGATTAACTCCCTCCAACGTTTCATGTAATTGGAAGTAAATAAATAATTGTATGTTAAACGGACTGGCGTTAAGAGAGTATTTGGTACTTACACTTCTCCTTCAGGTGCGTAAGTAGAGCCAGTGATGGTGAACTCATTCAGAGAGCAACTGTTCCCGTCGGCCTGGTCAATGATGAACATCTGGAGGCCACAACACAGACAAGGAAAGTTAGGGCTGACTCACACACAAACTAATCATCTCACACCAAATTGTATTAGTCAAATGCTTACTTACGAGCCCCTAACCAACAATGCAGTTTAAAAAAATACAGATAAGAATAAGAGATAAAAGTAACAAGTAATTAAAGAGCAGCAGTGAAATAATAATAGCAAGACTATATACAGGGGGGTACCGATACAGAGTCAATGTGCGGGGGCACTGGTTATTTGAGGTAGTATGTACATGTAGGTAGAGTTATTAAAGTGACTGTGCATAGATGACAACAGATGGGGTGGGGGGCACTGCAAATAGTCTGGGTAGCCATTTGACTAGATGTTCAAGAGTCTTATTGCTTGGGGGTAGAAGCTGTTTAGAAGCCTCTTGGACCTAGACTTGGCGCTCTGGTACATCGTGCCATGCGGAAGCAGAGATAACAGACTATGACTAGGGTGGAGTCTGACAATTTTTAGGGCCTTCCTCTGACACCGCCTGGTACAGAGGTCCCGGATGGCAGGAAGCGTGGCCCCAGTGATATACTGGGCCGTTCGCACTACGCTCCGTAGTGCCTTGCAGTCGGAGGCCGATCAGTTGGCATATCAGGCAGTGATGCAACCAGGATGCTCTCGATGGTGCAGCTGTAGAACCTTCTGATTGGGAATAGGTTTTGTTGTGCCCTCTTCACGACTGTCTTGGTGTGCTTGGACCATGTTAGTTTGTTGGTGATGAAGACACCAAGGAACTTGAAGCTCTCAACCTGCTCCACTGCAGCCCCGTCAATGAAAACGGGTGTGTGCTCTTTCCTGTAGTCCACAATCATCTCCTTTGTCTTGATCACGTTGAGGGAGAGGTTGTTGTCCTGGCACCACACGGCCAGGTCTCTGCTCTCCTCCCTATAGGCTGTCTCATCGTTGATCAGGCCTACCACTACTGTGTCATCGGCAAATATAATGATGGTGTTGGAGTCGTGCAGTCATGAGTGAACAGGGAGTACAGGAAGGGACTGAGCACGCACACCCCTGAGGGGCTCCCGTGTTGAGGATCACCGTGGCAGATGTGTTGTTACCTACCCTTACCATCTGGGGGCGGCCCATCAAGAAGTCCAGGATCCAGCTTTGTATGCACCTCTGGGTGTGGAGTAAAGGTGGTCCAGAGTTCTTTTTCCTCTGGTTGCACATTTAACAGGCTGATAGAAATTTGGTCAAACGGATTTAAGTTTCCCTGCATTATAGTCCCCAGGCTACTAGGAGCGCCGCCTCTGGGTGAGTGTTTTCTTGTTTGCTTATGGCGGAATACAGCTCATTCAATGCTGTCTTAGTGCCAGCCTCTGACTGTGGTGGCATGTAAACAGTTAAAGAATATAGATGAGAATTATCTCGGTAGGTAGTGTGGTTTACAGCTTATCATGAGATACTCTACCTCAGGTGAGCAATAGCTCGAGACTTCCTTTAGACATCGTGCACCAGCTGTTGTTTACAGAAATGCATAGACCGCCGCCCCTCGTCTTACCAGACGCCGCTGTTCTGTCCTGCTGTTACATCATATAACCAGCCAGCTGTATGTTGATGTTGTCATCATCATTCAGCCACTACTCCGTGAAGCATAAGATGTTTGTTTTTAATGTCCCGTTGGTAGTTCAATCTTCTGTGTAACACATTGATTTTATTGTCCAAAGATTGCACGTTTGCTAGCAGAATGGAGAGAAGTGGGGGTTTATTTGATTGCCTGCGAATTCTCAGAAGGCAGGCGCACCTTCGACCCCTCTTTCTCAGCCTCCTCTTCACGTGGATCGGGGCCTGTTCCCGAGGAAGCAGCGTATCTTTTTCATCGGGCTTGTCAGAGTCGTGGAAGGAAAAAGAGGATTCTGCTCGTCTGTGGTGAGTAATCGCAGTCCTGATGTCTAGAAGTTATTTTCAGTCATAAGAGATGTATGGTTACAACATTACATTAGAGGCCGTTTATTAACTTACACTGTAGATGGCAGCAAACACCACATAATAGCTGTAGATCAGCTCTCACAACTATACTCCAGAACCCCCGACAGCACACATTTTTGTTGTAGCCCCAGACAAACTTGTCAACTAATCAAGCCCTGGATGAGCTGAATCATGAGAGTTTGTCCTGGGCTACAACAAAAACGTGTGCTGTTGGGGGTTCTGGAGGACTGGAGTTAGGAAACACTGCAGTAGACCCCTTATACTGTGTGTGTGTGTGTCATACTCTCTGGGCTGGAGGGATTTAGATGCCCTATGGCTGTGTGGGGGCTAAGGCAGGAGTCTAGCAGTGAGCAGTGCTTGTTTGGTTTAGTCCATAAGTAAATAGTGGAGGCCATCTGTCAGGGAGCCAGCATAAAGAGAAGAGTGCACTGAAGCCTGGAGGGCTGGGCCTTTTCCCACAGGAAGAACTGGACTGGTCCAAGCCTAGTAGTAGGCACGTGCAAACTAATACCACGTCACAACAGCCAGTCTGCTGGGACACGCCAGCAGTCTCGGACAGAGAGAAAGGAGGAAGGAAGAGTGATGGAAATCATTCATGTCCTTTTTCAGCTGGAGGCCACACTTCAGAGAAACCTGCTGACGTCACATGATTAGAAAATAGCATTACATCCTCTCGCTGAATACATTAGGCTTAAGCCGTGAATTCAACACAAACTATTTTGTGGAAGATTTTCCAAGCATCACTGACAGATGAAATGGGAGATGGGGGTTGATTGGTGGACACTGGGTAGTAACCTGAAAAAGGCATGGTTCTCTTTCAGCTCCGAGCCTCTACACCAGAGATCCCATTCTCAAACTACTGGGATAGATGAAAGCAAAGTGGAGAACTCGTCACAGCCTAAAACATGTGTTACTTAAACAAATGTCATCATCACTTCATGGAAACAATGAGATAGGTACAGTAGGATATGATATAATTTACTAGTGTATTATGGCATCATGCATCCTAACAACAACTGCTCCCTGGGCGCCGATGACATGGACATCGATTAAAGGGATACTTTAATTACTTAAATTACTTTATTTTTTCTTCCCCAGAGTCAGATGAACTCATGATACCATTTTTATGTTATGCATCCAGTATGAAGGAAGTTGTAGTTTTGTGATCCAATGCTAATGTACGTTAGCACAATGGCTGGACGTCTATGGGTATCCGCTAGCACAGGGCTCTCCAACCCTGCTCCTGGGAGTGCTACCATCCTGTAGGTCCAACCCCAGTTGTAACTAACCCGATTCAGTTTATCAACCAGCTAATTATTAGAGTCAGGTCTGATAGATTAGGGTTGGAGTGAAAACCTACAGGATGGAAGCTCTCTAGGACCAGGGTTGGAGAGTCCTGTGCTACCAGATACCCATAAACTTCCAGCCATTGAGCTAACTCTAACTTCATACTGGACACGGAGACATAAAAATGGTATCCACGAGTTCAGACTCCAGGGAAGTAGATTTTTAAAAAGCCTCGTTGTCAAAATCCTGAAGTTTCTGATTCAGAAGGGTTGGGTTAAAAATTAGAAGACAAATTTCAGTTGAATGCATTTAGTTGCGCAACGAACTAGACATCCCATTTTCCCTAATAATTTCAGTCTGCACCAGAGGTGAAAGGAAGTGACTACAGAGGGACATACATTAAAACAGACCAGAGACCCATGGAATGCTAGTTCAAACTAAATGTATTATGGGAAATAAATGGCCGCTACCAAATAAAGAACCTCCCATCCAGAAACATTTGATAGACCTACTAAATAATGCAACAGGTCAAAGTTTAAAGGAGTGGAGTCAGCAGTTCCAAAGATCTGTGCATATTCACCAAAAAGAGAATAAACATGCTCATGAATAATGAAATGTCTCTCTGCTCTGGGAAAGAGCTGTAGGTGTGTTGGGGTGCCACTCAGAAAGTGGGAGGGACTGGATGCTCCGCAGAGCGCTGACGCAAGATCAGTTATGCAAGAGCACCGCGGATGAACACCTAATGGCTGACTGTCTATCAAAGCCGCAGCGCATCGCTGCCTCACCACCTCTTTGTAACACATCTCACTCTTGATTATCCACTACAAAAGAGCCTTCTGCACACATACACATATTCTGAAACAGTATCACAGCAAGGTAACGCAACAGAGGCAGACTTCCCTGTCCAGTCAGCATGTAAAACAACCAACCAGACTCACCCTGCAGACAGACATCTGGTTGGTGGTGAGGGTGCCGGTCTTGTCGGAGCAGATGACAGAGGTGCAGCCCAGGGTCTCCACAGAGGGTAGGCTGCGGACGATGGCGTTCTTCTTGGCCATGCGGCGGGTGCCCAAGGCCAGGCAGGTGGTGATGACAGCAGGCAGACCCTCGGGGATGGCGGCCACAGCCAGGGCCACGGCGATCTTGAAGTAGTAGACGGCGCCGCGGATCCAGGAGCCTCCGTGGACGGGGTCGTTGAAGTGGCCGATGTTGATCATCCACACAGCGATGCAGATCAGGGAGATGACCTTGGACAGCTGCTCCCCGAACTCATCCAGCTTCTGCTGCAGGGGGGTCTTCTCCTGCTCAGTGGCTGCCATCTCATCACGGATCTTACCAATCTCAGTGTTCACGCCCGTGGCCACCACCACACCAATAGCCTTGCCAGACGAGATGTTGGTGCCCTGAAAACACAAAGGTTGAACGTTATGGCCACACAAATCACACACGCTTGAGGGGAGCCGACTAGATAGAATATTCTAACTATATTTACAAACCAAAATAAAATAGCAGGGTCTGTATTTTTAAGTACATTTTTGATATTGAGTGATGCTGGCATAATTTGTTAATGACGTTTAGGAAAGTTAAGGGATACCTGCATCAAGCATGTTCTTCAACTCCATTGAGCTTGACTGAAACAAGTTACTTGAAGGAGAATCTCAAACTACGAGCTGATGTTGGAGAGTTCAATTATCACACAGCCGCTACAAGGAGCAGTAAGGAGTGAAGAGAGAAGAGTGTTGCTTACAGAGAAGAGCATGTTCTTCTTGTCCTGGTTGACAGCTCGAGGGTCAGGCACTGGGTCCGTGTGCTTGATGACAGAGACAGACTCACCTGGAATCACAGCAGAGAGCAGCGCAGGTCACGTATCACACTGATTTCCCTTTGGCTGTGTCTAAAGCCTCGGGGAAAAACTCTATCAACTTCAAATCATAGACTCCCACTCCACAATCAATGTGTAACATTCATGGCTCTTGGTGCGCATGGTGCAGGGCACAGCCTCTGATCAGAATGTGGATCAAGTGGAAACCCTGGCTCTAGGCTCAGAGGAGATGAACTCGGTTAATTAACCGGTGTCATGATATTCAATTATTAATAAGTCTTATTTTGATAAGCTAAAGTAAAACAAACTTTTGTTGTGAGATGGGGCTGAGCAGTTGGGTTTGAACTGACTCCTACATTCCTCGCGTATTACAATATTACCAGTCTATGGAGGTGATGTGTTAGGGACACGACTCTCCAATCAAATAATATATAAATATAATATATCCCATTTAGCAGACGCTTTTGTCCAAAGCGACTTACAAGTCGGCTGGGGCCACTACTTTTACATATGGGTGGTCCCAGCGGGAATCGAACCCACGATGCTTGGCGTTGCAAGCGTTGCAAGCGCCATGCTCTACCGACTGAGCCACACAGGACCCACAATATGAAGTTTGGAATAACTTGGTTCTGGAGGAGGAATAAACAGTTCAAGTTTGCCTACATGGAATACAGGCAAATAAACATGTGGCAGACGACAATTAAAAGTGAGTCATACAATATGCTTGCAGGCTCTGAGGAGCTCATACTGTCAGCAAAGACAGCTGTAGAACACCTGAAATTAGCATACAATGTCATTACACAGGAAGAGAGTTTTGTTATGCTTTTGGAGTAAGACAGTTTGTCTATTTTGACTAGAGATGTAGAGTAGCCTAAGTTTGTTCGGTATAGAAAAACACAGTGCAGCAAACAGCAGTGTGTCTTACCGGTCAGGATGGACTGATCTACTCTCAGGGTTGTAGATTTGATGGATGTAAGACGGATGTCTGCAGGAACCTTGTCTCCAACTAGCGCAGGGGAAACCAGACATAAAGACAGAATTAGAGGCACACAGATTAAAAAAACATCATAGACGGACAATTATGCATTGCACATTTTGCAAGCAGGGAAAACTAGACAGATAATTCACATGACCTCCATAACTTCTGCCCATTACGTTGAGTCATTGTAGCAGCACACAACAGATACTATACAGTTACAGGTCTCAAGACAAGTAAACTGGTTGTGGATGTGCAAAGTCATATTCAAGTCAAAGCCAATAATAAAAGCAGAACATTATAAAAAAATACCGATCCTGCAGAGTGCTTAGATTATTGGACCTTGAAAACCACCCAGCCGTTCTCTGAAATAGACAAGTCATTTATTCAGCATCAGTGTTAACTGACAGACTATAGCTCATTTCAGGGTTGGTTGCTGTGCCACACAGAGGCAGAGTACTGGGCTTCTATTGTAGCGGAGAGAGGAGAGCCAGAGCAGCATGAGGAAACAGAGGACCGGTGAGCCATAAAAAGGCCCTTCCCAAAAGAGACAGACAATTTGGGCCACATCTGAATTGTGGTGACCTGATTCTGCAACCTATTAGTACATAAACGCTGCAGGGCACAGTTCTACTGAAAAACACATATATTGGCTCTCACAGACCTGGAGACTTAACATGGTATTAAAATGTATTCAATGTCCTTCAATCATGCCCTTTCTTTTCAAGACACACAGTGAGTATTGGAATAATATGGCCAATCTGGGTGATTGAGGGAGACTGGTGGAAGCCAGGGAAGAGAAACATGTTCATGAATGTCAGAATTCCTTTTCAGGACTGAACAGACAGTAAACTAATCCGATCCCCCTGTGCCCTTGAGAGGAGAGAAAAATAGCATGGGATGAACAATACGCACAGCCAAAAATGGGAAAACTATTTAAATATGTTCCTCCAATGAGCTGTCCAAACGATCTGGCCTTAATGGCCATGTATTGTTCTAATCTCCACCTGGCACAGCCAGAAGAGGACTGGCCACCTATCAGAGCCTGGTTCCTCTAGGCTCCTGCCTTTCTAGGGAGTTTTTCCAAGCCACTGTGCTTCTGCACTACTTGCTTCTTGGGGGTTTAGGCTGGGTATCTGTTTCAGCACTTTGTGACAACTGCTGATGTAAAAAGGCTTTATAAAATATTTGATTGATTGGTTTAAATGCCAGCTACTTTCCTGTCCTCCCTACTGCACAGGAAGAGGTGGAGGAGATAATACCAGCTGCTGTCACTCAGACATGGAGCCCCATTTTCCAAAACTCATTGACGCAACAGGAGTGGCGCTTAGCACACGCTTTAACCTCAAACTCCTTGTTTTCAAACCTTCAAATTAACAAGCGGGTGTCCCTAAGCTGTCACATATTAAAGCTAGACACACAAGCCTCAACACCAACAAGGCCTTGGCTCAGAGAGAGAGAAAGAGAGAGATGCGAGCAGTTGGGTGTGTGTGTCAGGCCGTATTAATGCTGACACTGGTGCCAGGAGTTCTGGACCATCAGTGGACATGGGCCAATCATGAGAGAGAGAGAGAGAGACAGACCACTTTTCTCATAAATAATTGTGGAGAGCTCAATGGCATCTTTCAACTGTCTAAATGTGGAACAATGCGTTTCACTTCTGAAAAGGTCGGGAGACCTAACTCACAGAGGGAAGTATGCAATGGATTGGCCTTGGATGGGATGCAACATCAAATTATCATCAGGCTCACTTGAAAGCTATTCAGACAAAGGCAAACAGTTACAGAATATTATCTACAGGCCAAAGAAAGATAACACATTTGGGAGGAGTTTCAAAATACAATCTGACGCCAAGCTGAACTGAAAGAAAACATGACCACAGTCAAACGTTTCCCCCCATAACGGCCACATCCTTAGGGTTGCGCAACACTTCCTGTCCCAAGACACATTCAAATGTTTTAAGAAACGCTGGTGACTACAGGGAGTAAAGCCAATTACAATAACACTTGATGTCCTTATGGGGGTACAAAACACGTAAGATTGTCCTGGTGCAGTTAGCCAGGTCTGCAGGCCTGCTCTGGATGAAGTGTGTGTGAATACATCAGCTATCCCTTTAAGTCAACATCCTACTTGGTACCAGGCCAAAGGTCTCCTCAAACATGAACACCTTTTCACCCCAAGGCTTGCCAACAAGTGATTCTCCACGCCGAGGAGATTGAGACAGGCCGCGTAGCAACAAGCGGCACAGACACAAGAGTCTGTGAACCGGTGCCAGACATGACTTCCAGGGGTGCCCTTCTTTACAACTGTGGAGTGGGTCCAAGCCAGGCTGCCACACCAGGAAGACAGAGCAACTGCTTTCGCTGACAGACTGACACAGGCCCTGCTGTGTATGACTGCATGACACGGCAGGTTCTCTGTGGACAATCCTGAGGGTGCAGGTGCTTATGGCAGCTACAACAAAAGGTTTAAATAGCTCATTCTGATTAGGCTATTTTAGAAGCACTTGACGGCGAACTACGTCCTAGAACTGTCCAAGTGCTCTTAAACAGCTGTTCTTGTCTAGAAAGCGTTCACCACTAACCAAGTGTACAGTACACTAACAATTCAAAAGGCCAAAGAATTAGATGAATCAGAGAAAATTAGAAAAGGAAAAAAAAAAAAAGAGTATGTGAGACCATGAACACTAGCCTAAAGCTAGTTGGAGTAACAACGATGTGTCTGGCTTTAATCTCTACTTCCTGTTTTCAGTGGGTGTACTGAGATCTCCAGTCTCCTCTCATAACCAACAGAACAGGGCTGTGTGTAGGACAGTACAGTACACTACAAACAGACCACCATGTCCTGTCCTGGGCCAGGTTTGGTTGCGGTGGCAACAGGACACTGCGACGGAGCCACGTGACACCTAGATTAAGACCAGCGGCTTATGCTGTGTGAGATGTAGACCAGATGCTGCCCGACAAACAGCGTTCTGCTGGGAGATAGGAAGGAAGAACAGAGGTCAGGGGTCAACATGCCTTCAAACTCTCTATGGCCTCTATATGCTGGGACACATACACGAGACAAAGATTTTTATTCAGATGTTGAAATGGATCGCTAAAGACCTCTCTGGATGTCCGGTCCCAATGCGTTCTGTTGCCATTAACACCATGAAAAGGTTGTAATTAAACCCTCTATGTAGCTTCATGAAAAGGGTGATGATAACTCGTCCTGCCTTCCCTCTCCACACAGCAGTCTTCTTAATATTCTAATGCACTGTTCCACATGTGGCCATGAGAAGCTGTGTACAATGCTACAGTCTGACCACAGTAATAATTTTCTTAAAGAAGAAACTTTGAAGGGTACTAATGTTTCCCGTTGTCTGGAGGTCAGCCTCTTCCTTGTTAGTGGCTCCGCTTAAGAGTCTCTCCAGGGTCAGACCAGCATGTCTTCCCCTTTTCCAACAATTCTAGAACCAGACAGCATAGCGCAGATTCCCAGCAGTCAATGCAGGACATGCCTCAGGATTAGCTGCCACTTGAACGTGAGGACAATGTAAAAACAACATTCAGAAAATTGCAGTGGCTTAATAACTGTTGGTTGATACCAGACCTGGGTTCAAATACATGTGTATTTGAGTATCTAGTATTTAAAATAATCTGTGTTTTTTTGTTGTTGTCAAGTACTTTTATTTGAATGGTTTGTAAAAACAATTTGGTAGACTCTCTGTATCCCACTCATAATTATCTTTAAGGTCCCTCAGTTAAGCAGTGAATTTCAAACAGATTCAACCACAAAGTCCAGGGAGGTTTTAATGACTCAAAGGGCAGCTATTGGTAGATGGGTAAAAATAAAACAAGACATTGAATATCCCTTTGAGCATGGTGAAGTTATTAATTACACTTTGGATGGTGTATGAATACACCCAGTCACTACAAAGATACGGGCATCCTTCCTAACTCAGTTGCCAGAGAAGAAGGAAATCACTCAGAGGCCAATGGTGACTTTAAAACATTTAGAGTTTAATGGCTGTGATAGGAGAAAACTGAGAATGGACCAACATTGTAGTTACTCCACAATACTAACCTAAATGACAGAGTGAAAAGGACACCCGTACAGAATAAAAATATTACAAAACATGCATCCTGTTTGCAATAAAACACTGAAGTAAAACAGCAAAAAATGTGACAAAGAAATGAACTATGTCCTGAATACAAACCGTTATACTTGGGGTAAATCCAACACATCACCGAGTACCACTTCATATTTTCAAGCAAAGTGGTCGCTGCATCATGTTATAAGTATGCTTGTAAATCGGCAAGGACTAGGGAGTTAAAAAAGAAACCGCATAGAGCTAAGCAAAATCCTAGAGAAAAACCTGGTTCAGTCTGCTTTCAAAACAGACCAAATTAACCTTTTAGCTGGACAAAAACCTAAAACACAAGGCCAAATCTACATTGGAGTTGCTTTCCAAGAAGACAGTGAAGCCTCAACGTGTTCCTGAGTGGCTGAGTTAGTTGTAACTTAAATCTGCTTGAAAATCTATGTCTAGCAATGATCAACAATCAACTTGACAGCTTGAATAATTATTTATGTGCAAATATTGTACAATCCAGGTGTGCAAAGACTCACAGCTGTAATCGCTGTCAAAAGGGGATTCTAACATGTATTGACTCAGGGCTGTGAACACTTAGTGGGGCAAAAAAGTATTTAGTCAGCCACCAATTGTGCAAGTTCTCCCACTTAAAAAGATGAGGCCTGTAATTTTCATCATAGGTACACTTCAACTATGACCGACAAAATGAGAGAAAAAAAATCCAGAAAATCACATTGTAGGATTTTTTTATGAATTTATTTGCAAATTATGGTGGAAAATAAGTATTTGGTCACCTACAAACAAGCAAGATTTCTGGCTCTCACAGACCTGTAACTTTTTCTCTAAGCAGTGCTTTGTCCTCCACTCGTTACCTGTATTAATGGCACCTGTTTGAACTTGTTATCAGTATAAAAGACACCTGTCCACAACCTCAAACAGTCACACTCCAAACTCCACTATGGCCAAGACCAAAGAGCTGTCAAAGGACACCAGAAACAAAATTGTAGACCTGCATCAGGCTGGGAAGACTGAATCTGCAATAGGTAAGCAGCTTGCTTTGAAGAAATCAACGGTGGGAGCAATTATTAGGAAATGGAAGACATACAAGACCACTGATAATCTCCCTCGATCTGGGGCTCCACGCAAGATCTCACCCCGTGGGGTCAAAATGATCATAAGAAAGGTGAGCAAAAATCCCAGAACCACACGGGGGGACCTAGTGAATGACCCGCAGAGAGCTGGGACCAAAGTAACAAAGCCTGCCATCAGTAACACACTACGCCGCCAGGGACTCTACGTCGCCAGTGTCCCCCTGCTTAAGCCAGTACATGTCCAGGCCCGTCTGAAGTTTGCTAGAGAGCATTTGGATGATCCAGAAGAAGATTGGGAGAATGTCATATGGTCAAATGAAACCAAAATATAACTTCTCGGTGAAAACTCGTCGTGTTTGGAGGACAAAGAATGCCGAGTTGCATCTAAAGAACACCATACCTACTGTGAAGCATGGGGGTGGAAACATCATGCTTTGGGGCTGTTTTTCTGCAAAGGGACCAGGACGACTGATCCGTGTAAAGGAAAGAATGAATGGGGCCATGTATCGTGAGATTTTGAGTGAAAACCTCATTCCATCAGCAAGGGTATTGAAGATGAAATGTAGCTGGGTCTTTCAGCATGACAATGATCCCAAACACACCGCCCGGGCAACGAAGGAGTGGCTTCGTAAGAAGCATTTCAAGGTCCTGGAGTGGCCTAGCCAGTCTCCAGATCTCAACCCCATAGAAAATCTTTGGAGGGAGTTGAAAGACCGTGTTGCCCAGCAACAGCCCCAAAACGTCAATGCTCTAGAGGAGATCTGCATGGAGGAATGGGCCAAAATACCAGCAAGTGTGTGAAAACCTTGTGAAGACTAACAGAAAACATTTGACCTCTGTCATTGCCAACAAAGGGTATATAACAAAGTACTGAGATAAATAAGTATTTGGTGAATAATAGTTTTCCACCATAATTTGCAAATGAATTCATTAAAAAAATCCTACAATGTGATTCTCTGGATTTCATAGTTGAAGTGTACCTATGATAAATTACAGGCCTCTCTCATCTTTAAGTGGGAGAACTTGCACAATTGGTGGTTGACTAAAGACTTTTTTGTCCCACTGTATGTAAATTTGTTATTTTTTAATAAATTTGCATTTTTATTTTGAAAAACACGTTTTCACTTTGTCGTTATGGTGTATTGTGTGTAGATTGGTGAGAAAATCTATTACTTTGAAGACACTATATATTTAAATAATATTTAAATACATTTCATGTTCAATCAATTGAGTTCTATTTTGCTAATTGTAGGCTACTGTATAAAAATTGCCTCAATACATTTCATGATGCGTAACATGCGCGCAAAATTGTGCCAAATCTTGATTTAGTGCATTATTATAGGCTAAGCATTAGAATAAGCCACCTCAATATTTGAAGCCATAGGTGATAATATCTCTAGGAGCTTATTCGTCATCAGTATTGTGGCACAATTCTAATGCTAAGGTAGGATTTGAATGGAGAAAGCTGATCTGATCTTTCGATACTATCAGTAGCTACATGCTCCAATGACTCACTTATTAAACACTCTCTACGGGGTGTTTATGGAAATGCATGTTACATCTTCAGCCCTTGTAGGAAAGGTGCATTGTTAAAACACTCCCTAAGTTCCATCACTATCGGGAAACCGGGCCCAGGGCTAAATGAACAGCAGATTGAACTTGAAAAGAGGATGCTGATGCAGTAACATACAGATCCCTCCACCTTATTCATCTAAGTCCCAGACAGCCATTGTGCCGCCTGCAGACAAGCTGGGGACAGCAAATACCTGGTTGGACCAGACACTTGCCAAAAGACCCCACAGCAGGCCACACAAAATGCCATGCTGAGTGTCTGGAATCCCAGGCCATGGAGAGTGGTGATGGGTAGGGTCTCTGTGTGTTGGGCTTGGAGGTGGGCGGGGGTGAGATCGCGATCCACCACTGACACAGACTTCCCTACAAGGTCATCTTGCTGTCCAAACAATAGAAGCAGCTGAGACCCCCCCCCCCCATCCCACCCCACACAGACTTGCCCCATCAGTATCTGGGCCCTTACTGTACTGAACATACACCAGCCAGGGACCAGACCAGACCTGACTCTCCTCAGTCCTGTGGAACTGCAACAACTCAGGCTATAGACACATTATGTTGATGACTACTAGCTATGTGTAATAAACACATCGACAAGTGGAGCGGGAGGCTGGCTGTGTCAGGGCACACAGCGGTACCCTAACATGCAGGGCCAGAGATTGGCCCGTTTAGTATTCTGCTCACAGCTCAGCCAGTCAGCGCAGCCTGCGTCCTCTGCCTCAGCAGTAAGCTGGCATCTGCGTCATGACCAGCCTTCCTGCATGGCAGGGGGTCACACTGGGGATTTGGGCAAACATTCAGAAAGGAGCCTCACAGAAACCAATCTGAAAAGGCTCTGCAGGATTTCCCCAATGTGCTCTCTAAGCTTAGGTGACATTCTCAATCTCCACCTGACAGCCTCCACAATGCATCACTCTGACAATATCTGCTTTGCCAACTGTTCCCTTGAAGAGAGTCTGGTTTCCAAGCAAGGCTGTTAGCCATTTTCCTGAGTAAACATACAGCAAAACCATAAACGACCTTCACTCTACACAACTAATGACGGCTATACTCAATCATATTTTTACACAGCAATGACCAGCCAAGGATTTCTGTGCAACAAATGAAGGCAAATATACAGAACACACACTAATACATCCAGGATCCACTTTGATAACCATACCATCA
Organism: Oncorhynchus masou masou; assembly: GCF_036934945.1. NCBI lineage: Eukaryota > Metazoa > Chordata > Actinopteri > Salmoniformes > Salmonidae > Oncorhynchus > Oncorhynchus masou. The sequence continues at coordinate 24,351,190 of NC_088212.1, read as the reverse complement.
TGAAGGTATTGTTAAACATTAACCCCCAAACCAAATGTTCCGTCACTCTAAAACAATAGGTTTCATAGAAACGAGCAAGCAGCAAATGCACTGTGCTGCCGATGCCCTTCTCAAGGTGAGTTAGGAGTCCCACGTCATACACAGCATCACTTTTCCCCAGAAAGGAACTACCGTCACTGTCTGCTATAAATAAATCATGATTCCATAATCTAGACAGGCTAAAAATAAAACCCACCACTATGCACAGAAAAACCCAGTATCACCTCAGTGGTTTAGGGTTAAACCAAGTATCATGATAACATTAGCGCTTCAAGGACTCCAGTATTTTACTGCACATCAGTTGACTACATCTATGTCCATCCCCTGCTGCCACATGCTTTTTCAGGACACAATTCCTCTGAAAATCAATCAGAAACGTCTCTCTCGCTGCTAAAGTCACCGACTTTGGGTGAGTCATACCAGGCTCTTTCATGAGCTGCATTGAGGAAACGTGAGAGATGAGCCACTCCGAGGTTCAGTTTACCGGCTCCAATGGGAATGTGCTAGCATGGTGCTATGGTTGAACACAATGGGAGCCTTGTCAAGGTGGTGTGCCGTGTACCTTCGTGAGTTTAGCACCCTAGGAAACATGCTCATGTGTTTCGAGAGGTCCTTAGCACCACTAGTGCCTAGTCCTTTGGGACAATGGGTTAATAGAAACATCCCAAAATACACCTCTCATGTAGGGTGTCACCTCTGCAGTGGGACTGGGGGAGAGGGCAATTTAAATTAGATTTCTCTGTTAAAATGGAAGCCTAACCATGCCTGGATTCACGAGTCCAGTTAAAAATTAAATGTACCCGAGTGAGGTGTAAAACTATGCTGGTTTAAGTGAAAATAGATTAGAAGGAGTGTCCTTTTTTTCCTAACGAAGACTAACAACTGTTTTTGCTTCAATCTTAAATAATGGTTATTCATAAGCCAAATTACTGAATCACCAAAAATGATGTGGGTTTAATGCATCCTACAGCACTGAGAAAGACAGGGCCAACTTACCAGCAACCTCCACGATGTCTCCAGGCACGATTTCTTTAGCCTTGATCCTCTGAACGGTCTTCCTGTCCTGGCGGTAGACCTTGCCCATCTCAGGCTCGTACTCTTTAAGGGCTTCAATGGCATCCTCAGCATTGCGTTCCTGTGTAGATTAGAAACGTTGACTGTTTGGTTACATATTACATACCGAAATAGATGATCTGATGACATTTTAGAAGCCAATTCAAATCAAATAAGCCTATTTGACTTTTCACCATCCCACAAACTACAGATACGGGACTTCTTTAAATGGCACAATATGTCACTTCAACAGCCTAACCATGCCACTTTGTTTCATTAACTCTGATGGATGTGGCTGTAAAAATGTAACCACAAAGTCATAGACAGCACGAAATATTTTAGAGATCGTGCATGACAAGGACCAGGGGATTCCCTTTGCATATTTTACACTCTGAAAATAGTCAATTTCTGTACTGATTATGCTTAAGAAAACAGAAGTGTAAGTTGTTAACACTGCGTCATAGGGAATGTCACATTTATGAGAACAGCAGCTAAATAAGAAAATCCACACACTGTGCCAATGTCACGTTTGTGTTTACTCAATAAATTGGAGGAATAGAATGCTTGGTTCTAAAGTCCAAATTTCCTGACCAGCTTCAACATATAAGTGCTTCTGCATTGCTTGCTCTTTGGAGTTTTAGGCTGGGAATCTGTATAGCACTTAGTGAAAACAGTTTATGTGAAAAGGGATTTATGAATTACATTTTACTGATTGATATAAGTTAATAAAGAGCCTATAATTGTCTATTGAGCATGGTAATTTAGGGCTACAGGGACAGATGTTAGAGTCTACTCCATGGCACACAGTGGTTTGGAAATTCCTCCTAGGAGCTCCCTGACAGTGTAGGCAAAGTCAACCAGTGTGACAGACATTCTAACTGACACTAGAAATTGGGCATCAAAACTGAGTAAGAAAGACAACTATGAACTTGTTGTTTGAAACAGAGTGATTGACAATATTTTATGCTCATTCTTTGGCTGCGCATAAATGCTTTATGGATTAGATTCAAATGTTCAAGGTCATTTGCTCACAAACATGCCATCTATGTTGACAGACAGCTGAGGAAATGTAGCCTAGTTCTCCTGGGCGAAAACACGCAGGCCAGAAATATGCATGAGTTTAGACTGAATTAATAAATCCTAAGGCAGCATATAGGCTTTTTGTGTTGCTACAGGCTGAGTTTTCTTTGCAAAAACTGCAAATATGGATTAGAGAATGGCTAAGAGACCATTGTGTATAATCAACAAAGCAACAGACATGTCAAGGCTGGGCGAGGGGGGTTGTCACTTTGGTCTCATCTAAACTGTCGCAAATGTTGTCAATGACCCATTTCCTTCCTCTGCCCATTTACTTTCTATTGAAAAGCATGACATTAATAAGAGTTAAGCGTAAAGTGGACATGTGACCAGCATGCAGAATGTTTGAGATTTGTGGATACTCCTACCTGTAACTTTTTAATGGTGGCCTGTTTTGCCTATAGTCACTAGCTAGCAGCATACAAGCAAAACAAGAGTTTCTAAATACTTGTCATTGCAGCTCCACACGGACATTCAAGATACTGTAAAAGAGGTCAAAATGACGTAATGTGAGTTGCTCACCTGCCACACACCCACTATGGCATTGGCTATAAGAATGAGTAAGATTACAAAAGGCTCCACAAAGGCTGTGATTGTTTCTTCTCCATCCTCGAATAAGGCCAAGACCTAACGGTAAACAAGACAACGAGATGATCCATTATTGCACAGAGTACAGGAGCACGTACCAACATTATTCCCCCTGGATACTTACAACTATGAATTTAAATAATCGTGTTAAGAAAGCTATGATTGAAGTATGTTGTGAAATAAGGTTGTGCTAAAAGTCATGGAGAAAGCATAGCTGTTAAAAAAACAGACAAACTTCATCCATGCCTGCCAGTGGACCCAAACATGGTAGAAGTACACAATCTGAAAGGACTAATTAACTTAGCAGTGGCAGTCACATTTATTTTTTTTAAATGTAAAAGCTTTGAGCTAATAAGTGCAAAATTAACCATTAACCTAATTTTAATCTAGCAACATGATTTAATTTGAAACTTTTCTTCAACAATGTGCAATATAAGGAGGTGATTATTGAACCAGAATTTAATTAAATCATGCTGCCAGATTTAATTGAGGTTTATGGTAAATTTTGCACATAAATTGCATTTGCACTACAAAACTGTCAATCAAACACAGAAAATATAGTAAGGATACAAAGTTTATAAAAGATGGCCTGGATTTGTAATGCTGTATCATTGTCAGCAGATCACATAACAGTACATTTGGCTAAATTAATCAATGGCCCTCAGTATCATACACAGTATGCATATCAAATATGAGCAGTTGAAACCAACAGACAACCATCTTACCACCTCAAACCAACCCCCCACAAACATTAAACCAGTTACTAGGAGGACCACTGCTTCTGTAATCAATCACAACCCACGCATTGTGCATTTAGTAAAGCTCTTCTCCAACTCAGCACTCCTCCTCTCTCACAAACAGGAGATAAAAACACTCTTCTGGGAGTGGGACTAATTTGAATAATGTCCCTCTTAACTGCTGAGAATAAGAGCACACAAATTCACTTCAATGAGACAATGCTGCATAACACAGACACCATCATGAACAACCTGCTGCACCAGTTTATTTCACTGTCTTTTAGCCTATTACTCCCACAATCAGATCTGACCACCGACCAAAAGTATGGGAGTGAAGGGCATGGTGCATTCATCTGGCGTGTGCCCTCCCACTGAAGGTAAGAGCCCAAATTTGGTCTTCAGTGGTGCCCTGTCTCCCGGACAGCAGCCACTGACACCTTCATATCGCACGGCTGGGCACACTACATACCAGCTCCTCTATAACACACACACACACACACACACCAGGGATGATAGATTCCAGCTCTTGAACCCTCCATATTGGCCTCAAAAAGACCACATCTCATCAAATCAATGTGCATGGTATCTGACATTATATTTTCCAATGCAAAAACATCCGTCTGTCCACTACCTAAGAACATGAATAGTAAACAGATGTAGCAGTACACTGATAATACTGTAGGACTATGGAATTTAGGCTAGATCACTGCAAACCATTTAGCTTGTGTATAGGCAACTTACTACTAATAACGATGTAATGTTAAATGTCAAAACACGAGGCGAAAGGCAAACTACCAGTGAGGACCCTGATAGAAGTGATTACGCTAAAGACGACTCAAATGTCTTGTTAGACACATGGTGATAGCAACTCGATTCAAGCAACTGCTGTTGTCACCATTCCTCAGGTGTAGCTAGCCTTCTCAGCTGTTTAGCCACCTAATCTATGAATGTAACCTCAGCAGAGGCATAAAAACAGAAGACATTTGCACTTGCTGTCCACACCTCATGCCAAGAGGCCAAACAAACTTTCCCTTTCCATTAGACAGCCCACTCCTACTCATTAGCTTTTTTCAGCAACTCCAGACAGCAAGCATAAGATCAGATGATTTAGGTGTTTGCTTATAAGAGGATTGACACAGCTACATAATAAATCAAAGCAATCAAATGCATTCAAAAGTATATTAATTTAAACCTTTACGGTGACGGCAAGAATACTGTGACTAAATTCCCCAGAGTGACATGCTTCTAATACAGACATCAATCTATACTTGTCTAATGTAAAATGTTGGTTGATTGATATCAAGGGCTAGCCTATTAAAAGGGGGAAAACTGACCCATGGCAAGCAGAAGCAGCACCAAATGTAGTGTGCCCTCAACCCCGTCTCAGGAAGAAGAAAAATTAATTGTCCAGGTGATATACTTACAAAAGATATACAAGCTGCCAGCAGAAGAATTCTTACAAGTAAATCTTCAAACTGTTCAACAACAAGCTCCCATAGAGACTTCCCTGTAGAATGAAAGGTGTTAAATTACATGAAATCAATACAAAAATGATGCATCACATAGGCTGCGTTTACACAGGCAGCTCATTCTGGATATTTTTTCACTAAATTGGCCTTTTGACCAATCAGATCAGCTCTTTTGCAAATAATTGGAGAAAACATCAGAATTAGGTTTAATTTTTACAACCAACTATTTTTAACAAGTGTTACCTTCTTCAGCAGGTAGCTCTGAGATGGTCCAATCCAAAGTGCATCAGGGAAAAGAGAACACACCATTAGGGAAAATGGCTTAGTAATGTTCTTACATTCTGACAATCAATCATGACATGGCATTGCAATTTGTTGATCTCCCCTCGGCTTTGACTACCACCGACCCCAATGACTCCCACTAACCCCCTATGTCCTGGTTTAGATTGCCACCAGGAATTTGAAAAACAGGGACTTCATTTAATTGCATTCACTGCGTGAAACCACAGCCTTGAGTTTGGCTGAGTCATTAACGGTAGCAAAAGCATAGAGGGTAAGAACATTGCCCACTCAATGTTTGAATTCATGGTGGTGTAGGGATTCTTTTTAACCCATCTTCTCAGAGGTCACCTTGAAAGTTGTCAGACATCCAATATATAATCTTGTGTATATATCTCTGACCTCCTCCCTATATGCGGTCTCATTATCGTCGGTGATCAGGCCTACCACCGTCATGTCATCGGTTGTGCCCGGCCAGGGAGTACAGTAAGGGACTAAGCACGCATCCCTGAGCGGCCCTTGCGTTGAGGGTCAGCGTGGCGGATGTTGTTGCCGCCTACCCTCGCCACCTGGGGTCAGGAAGTCCAGGTGGGAAAGGGCAGTGTGGAGTGCAGTAGAGATTGCGTCGTCTGTGGAAAAAAACTACTCGATTTATATTTTCCATGTCCAACCATGTCCTGAGAACACATGATATTACAGTTCTTCAGCTCACATTGATAGGATAGTCTTGATGGAGCTTGCCCAGTGTATTCTCCAGTGACTGCACGTTCGCCAATACAACGGAGGGTAGAAGCGGTTTATCCACTTGCCGACGCAGTCTCGTCAGGTATCCCGCACGTCAACCTCTAGAACGCTGCTTCTTCCTTTTACGAGTGTCTGTGATTTGGGCCTGGTCTGGGATGAGCAGTATGTCCTTCGCCGCTGACTCATTGAAGTACAAATCTTCATCCAAATCGAGGTTAGTGATCACTGTTCTGATGTCCAGAAGCTCTTTTTGCTCATGTTTTAAAAAATTAGTTAAGATCAGCAACAACAACAAAAAATACAAAATAGCACAATTGGTCAGGAACCGTAAAAATAAAACTTTTATTTTGAAAGTTTACACAAATTAAAGGTATGTGGACTACAGAAAACCGAGGGCCGAGCACACCCCCATTCACATCGACAGGGCTGTGGTGGAGTGGGTTGAAGGTTCCTCTGTGTTCACGTCCCTAAGGACCTATTATTGCCCAAACACACCAACACAGTCGTGAAGATGGCACGACAACACTGTTCTCACCTCAGGGGACTGAAAAGATTTGTCATGGGTCCGCACATCAAAAAGTTCTACAGCTGCATTACTGAGAGCATCTTGACTGGCTGCATCACCGCTTTGTATGGCAACTGTTTGGTATCTGACCGCAAGACATTATAGAGGATAATACGTACGGCCCAGTACATCACTGGGGCCGAGCTCCATGCCATCCAGGACCTCTATACCAGGCGGTGTCAGAGGAAGGCTCTAGAAATTGTCAAAGACTCCAGTCACCCAAGTCATAGACTGTTCTCCTGGCTACCACACAGCAAGCTACACCAGAGTGCCAAGCCTACTGGACAGCTTCTACCCCCACACACACTTTCACATACGCTGCTGTTTATTATCCATCCTCAGTGCTTAGTCACTTTTACCCCTACATACATGTACATATCATCTCAATTACCTCATACCCCTTGTATATAGCTTTGTTATTTTGTGTTAAAATTCCTTTTACAAAAACTCGGTATTGTTGGGAAAGGGCTCGTAAGTAAGTATTTCACGGTAAAGTCTACACCCGTTGTATTCGGCGCGTGTAACAAATAAAATTGTACTACGTTGAAAGCCATTGTGTTGGCTACATTTTAAGAAATGCACTTCATAAAACACATGTTATTGGAATTACTTAATAGAGCCTGCAAAACTTTAATTGGTCTCATGCTGGGCAACAGGTATAATACAGAGTGGGGGTAACTCCTTACTCCACCAACTCCATTTACTGCAATGCAAAACACTCTATATGGAATACTTATTGGGATGTGGAGAGAGAGAGAAAAACATTACTAACTGTTTCAGATACACTGGGGTGAAAAATACTCAGTAGGGTCTTTGCTAACCAAATGTGTGTAGTTTTGGAGGGGGACTGTGTCATACATATCCAGCAGCACTTTGTTCTCCACCTCCATCATAATGCACTGTAATAGACTTTAAATGGGGTACATATTGGCTTGTAGAGAGAAAACAGGTCTCAGCTATGGATGGGGTGGAGAACGAAGTGCTTCTGGATATGTATGACACATTCCCTTCAAAAACTACATATATTTGGTTAGTTAAGATCCTACCGAGCATTTTCCAATACACTTTAGTTGAGACAGGTAGAAAAATTCTCTATAGCCCAAAGTGTCAACATATTATTATTATTTTTTTACACCAATAATGAAGAAGTTAAAACATTTGTTTTAATAAATTATTTCTTCTTTTGTTGGCAAAATAAGTTGCCATTGACTAAAATGCTAATTCTTTTTGAATGAGTTACCCACATTGCAATACGGACTTTTATTCTGAAGGTTTCCTCATTACAATACACACATGACGTCATAATATGTGGTGCCACCAGAATACTACTAAATAACCATCTAGAAAAACGACAGACCACAGGATCCTACAAACGAGCTTTCGTTTTAGCTAACGATAGTTAGCCAGCCAGCATCGTTATAGCTAGCTACATGGGCCTGTGCGGGCGGTTATCCTGACCAAATGCACAGGTCAGCGCAGCGGTCTTGCTACCTGGTTTAAACACCCTTGAAATGAACTAATTGGACAATTATCCCGTGTAACTACTTCGTTCAGTAAAATGTGTAAATGTAAGATTGAAACCCACAAGGTAGTATACAATGACGTCTACCAATGACCAAGCTGGGTGTGTGCTGACGTTTAGCTAATGACGCGTTCAAAATAACTGAACTGGGAAATATCAGACCAGTGGGAACTCGGGAAAAGAACGAGCTCCATCTGGGAAAATTCGTGTTGAACGGTTATCCAACAGAATTCCAAGTCGGGAACTCGGGCCTCTTTCTAGAGCTCCAACTTTCAGACCTGAAGATCACTGACGTCATAATTTGACCTATTTTTTTCCCCCCGTTGCCTTGAAAGCACCATAACAAATGACCGTACGTTATCTAGACAAGGGTTACCCAAACTTTAATTATTTGAATCAAACTGTAGTGCTTGGACAAAAACCAAAACGTGTACCAGGGGAGTGCCAAGGACCGAGTTTGGGAAACCCTGATCTCGTTCCCTTGCGAGTGAAATATAGTTAGCTTAAATACCGGTACCAGTAGTAAAAGTGTAGCTAGAGGATCACGTACCGTTCGAGCCCCATTTCTCCTTCTGACGTTTCACCTGGTCCAAACCAAGTCCTGTGCTTTCGTTGACAGAAAAATCGCTATAAACTTCTTCAACACTCTTTGTGTGAGCGTTATCCATGGTGGACTATCGGCTCCTTATTTCGTTTAACGTTACTCAGCCGCCTCAGTCTCTTTAAAAGTCAACAATTTCAGAAGAAAAAATACAGCTTGCCAACTATGAAATATGCATTCAGATAACTGCCTGATGACACGAATAGTAAATTGTTAGTCTTATGAACGAAACATGACCCTTCGACGAATGTTCACGTTACTTTGGGTGTCCTCTTATCTCCCCAAAAATGGTGGAAAAGAATGCCGCAATCACCACTGTTGAGGGCTGCATTCACCCAGTCCAATCCTTGCGCTACCCTCGGTTTGCGTTGGTCTACCCTCTCAGCTTCAGTGGTAACACACTGTAGTGCTCATCTGTTTTGTTCAAAAGTGCCTCAACACTGCCCCTTGCATGTTCAGTATGTGGACTACTCTCATTGGACGGAAGTAGTCCGGAAATGTTCTCAAAAGTAAGGATTTACCAAGAGTTTGATATTAGCAGTCAGTGACAAACACAGCCAAACAACAATACTCTGTAGTAATCTGAAGATGATGCAGAAAATCTGGTTGATGCATTTCCCTTTCCCAGGATCAGTAGGCCCTAGTTCAGGCTTCTCCAACTCAAGGTCCAGAGGTGTCGACCTTCAAGCTTTTATTCCAGTGCATCATTAACAGACCATGTTAAAATAAAATGTAGCATGGGATTTAGTCTGGGCCATAATTAGCTGAGTCATAGGGCTGTTATATAAGCCTGCATGCTCTCCAGTGCCAGAGTTTGCTCTGAATTGTTAAATTAGCAAAATAAAAAGCCATTGACTATTTACTGTGAACTATATCAATATACTTTGACATGGGATACTGACCAGGCTGGATATTGTCTATGGAAGGTCTATGTACCAGTATAGATTGTGATCCACACTGAGTTTGCATACCTAGCCACAGCCATTATTTACGTACATTAGTATGACCAACAACAATGAGAGTGACTGGACCCTAGCAGCATGCATATATTTGAATGCACTCACCTCACCTGACCTCACTTGAAATCATAATTTGATGTGAACAAAGGCAGCATTTCTTTGTCAAACCAAGTGATGCAAAGCAATCACAGGCAAACTACTATGATGGCTTGAACTATGTCAGCGAAAGGCACAAGGTTAAGATGACACCCCCACTGTGTTTATTAGGGGTAATTATTGTAACAGGACTGGCATGTTTAAACTGTTGACACTTCTAAATGAAGCCTTCAGTGGGACAAGGCCGATCCTGTTGTTCAGTTATAATTCTATCCCAACCAGTTCCGAGTCAAGCTGCCTTCTGGAATTCACACGTGATCCATCTGGCACAGGGAGGGACCATTAACTGTGGCTGTCAGGACAGTCTGCAGTATATTGAGTTACACTACATGACAAAGTATGTGGACACCTGCTTGTCGAACATCTCATTCTAAAATCATGGGCATATGGAGTTGGTCCCCTCTTTGCTGCTACAACAGCCTCCACTCTTCTGGGAAAGCTTTCCACTAGATGTTGAAAATGTTCTTCCATTAAGCCATAAGATCATAAGTGAGTTTGGCTCACAGTCAACCTTCCAATTCATCGCAAAGGTGCTTGATGGAGTTGAGGTCAGAGCTCTGTGCAGGCTAGTCAAGGTTTTTATTTATTTAACTAATCAAGTCAGTTAAGAACAAATTCTTATTTACAATGATGATGTTGTTGTTCAGGAGTAGAGCAACAGATTTGTACCTTGTCAGCTCAGGGATTCGATCTAGCAACCTGTCGGTTACTGGCCCAACGCTCTAACCACTAGGCTACCTGTCATCTTCCACACAGATCTCGACAAACCATTTGTGTATGGACCTGGCTTTGTGCACGGGGGCGTTGTTATGCTGAAACAGGGAACGGCCTTCCCCAAACTGTTGCCACAAAGTTGGAAGCACAAAATCTTCTAGTATGTAATTGTATGCTGTAGCATTAATATTCCCTTCACTGGAACAAAGGGGCCCAAACCGAACCATGAAAAACAGCTCCAGACCATTATTACTCCTCCACTTAACTTTACAGTTATCACTATTCATTGGGGCAGGTAGCCAAACCCAGATTTGTCCGTCGGACTACCAGATGGTGAAGCGTGATTCATCACTCCAGAGAATGCTATCCCACTACTCCAGAGTCCAATGGCGACGAGCTTTACACCACTCCAGCCGACGCTTGGCATTGCACATGGTGATGTTAGGCTTGTGTGTGGCTACTCGGCCATGGAAACCCATTTCATGAACCTCAGGACGAACAGTTCTTGTGCTGACGTTGTTTCCAGAGGCAGTTTGGAACTCGGTAGTGAGTGTTGCAACCGAGGACAGACGATTTTTACATGCTATGTGCTTCAGCATTCCCGTTCTGTGAGCTTGTGTGGCCTACCAATTCGTGGCTGAGTCATTGTTGTCCTTCACAATAACAGCGGTGAAAGTCACGGAACTCTTCAGAAAGGCCATTCTACTGGCATTTTTTGTCCATGGAGATTGCATGGCTGTGTGCTCGATTTTATACACCGGTCAACAACAGGTGTGACTGAAATATCAGAATCCACTCATTTGAAGGGGTGTCCACATACTTTTCTATTTATAGTGTATATGCTATACCCAGAGGAAGGAAGGAGAGGGGGGCTGAAATTACCATGGGTGCCCCCTTCAAGTCCCCAAGCTATAGTCAAAGCTAAGACTTGGGTACGGCAAGTGACAAGTCCCCTTACTCACATCAGCATTTATAGACAGGTATTCAGAATGATTGATTTGTGAATAGGAGATTTATTCTAAGGATGACCGGTCAGTTTGATTTATCATTGATTGTTTTCCATCCCCTTTAGAAGGTTGTGACTAGTCAGACAGAAATACAACCAAATATCAATAAACTTTAAATATCGTATTAAATACATGCTCCGGAACTTTGGTGACTACTAAGTATTTTTTAAACCTCCCGCTTTGGACTGGATGTATCAATGTGTAGTTCAGAAATGCATAATCTATGAGCAGAATTACAATCTTACCTCAATTAGCCACGAAATCCCTAGTCTGAAAGCGACTGTTTTTCTGAACAATGTGACATTTCTGTACATTTTCCCCCACATGGTCCAACACCCTAGGAATTCGAGTTCTCGTCGATGAGCTTCAGCTCCTCACGAATTGAGTGACAGCTAGCAAGATGCACACACAGCAGAGCGAGAGCAATGACGTGGTGTACATATCTGCACATATGTGACGTAGTATGCAATTTTAATGAACCACTTTTGGCTCATGTGGCCTACTTTCAGAACTACTCGCTAATAAGTATACAAAAGTTCCAGAGAATCTCTATAAGTATATATTTTTATGAACAAAGAAATGAGAAGTACAACAGGATATTATGTAACTCATATAATATATATACTGAACAAAAATATAAACTCAACATGTAAAGTGTTGGTCCCATGTTTCATAAACTGAAAAAAAAAAAACATTTTCTTTTTCATACGCACAAAAAGTGTATTTCTCTAAACTTTGTGCACTAATTTGCTTGCACCCCTATTAGTGAGCATTTCTCCTTTGCCAATATAATCCATCCACCTGACAGGTGTGGCATATCAAGAAGCTGATTAAACAGCATGATCATTACACAGGTGCACCTTGTGCTGGGGACAGTAAAAGGCCACTCTAAAATGTGCAGTTTTGTCACACAACACAATGCCACAAATGTCTCAAGTTTTGAGGGAGCATGCAATTGGCATGCTGACTGCAGGAATGTCCACCAGAGCTGTTGCCAGAGAATTGAATGTTCATTTCTCTACCATAAGATCCCTCCAAAAAAACAGAGAATTTGGCAGTACATCCAACTGGCCTCACAACCGCAGACCACGTGTGTCCACGCCTGCCCAGGACCTCCAAATCCAGCTTCTGAGTGGAGGGCGGTGGTGCTGAGGAGTATTTCTGTCTGTAATAAAGCCCTTTTGTGGAGAAAAACAAATTCTAATTGGCCGAGCCTGGCTCCCCAGTGGGTGGGCCTGGCTGCCAAGTGGGTGGGCCTATGCACTCTAAGGCCCACCCATGGCTGTACCCCTGCCCAGTCATGTGAAATACATAGATTAGGGCCTAATGAATTTATTTCAATTGACTGATTTCCTTATATGAATTGTAACTAAAATCTTTTAAATTGTTGCATGTATATTTTTGTTCAGAATAATTTATGGAACAAATAAAGGTTACATAGAGGTGTTACAAAGAAATATACTTCACCAAAGTACAAGATGCAAGAAAATGATGCTTGATTAGTTCACTCTGCACTGTTCCATCTGAACCAGAGGCTCAGTTGAATTCCAAAACTGGCAAGCTCCTTTACCCAAGGTGTGGCTGTTGTTTCCCAAAATAACTGAGTGCAGCTGCGTCCCAAGTGCAACACATTGTACGCTGTTATCTTTAGACACATAGATTTAAACTGTATTCTTAAAATGGAGGCTGTGGATTTGTTTAAAGTCAGAGGGCCAGAGAGAGTTAAACATCTTATCTGGCTGAAACCTCCTGGTACATGTGTCCCTTTCGTTCTGGATTCATCAGGCAACTCTCACAATATCATCACCAGAAAGGTGTTCCTCACAGGAGATAAATCAGTTAAACTAAATCCTACTTTGGGATTATTTACAAACAACATAAATCGCTAACTAAACCAGGATTAACACAGATTGGATGAATGGAATCCTTTTAACTGTAGGCGATGAAAGCAGAGTAGTTTTGATACACGAAGAGTAATTATCTCACCTAAAAATATATATAATGCAAGACAAACAGAACAGATTAATGAACTATAATTGGCAAACTAAGTCCAGTAGTTAGATGAGTGAGAAGTCCTGGTCATTGTGGTACAGCTTAGTGTACCAGAGTTGGCCCTGCTTTAATATTCTCCTCGTCCTCACAGCACCAGCCTATCTTCACCGCCCTCCTGGATGACCTGGCCAATGGAGGCTTGGCTCTGGGCCTTCAGGAAGCACTGGCGCTTGCACTCCATCAGCTGTTCCAGGTCGCGCCACATCTTCACCTGCTTCATGTTCGGCCCATGGCTCTCCCTCACAGTCTTCTGCTGCTCACGCAACTTCTGTTGTTGTCCAAAGGGAAAGACTACAAATTAATGTCAGCCCAACATGCATACAGTGTATGATCAGCATTGTTAAATGGCCTTTTTTCAGTTGAATACCTTTTCATTATAAGTTGCAAGGCAAGCCATCCTTTTATAAATTAACAGGAAGCTTGACCAACCAAATACTTACTACTTAGAGGAATTAGCATATAGCCTATTCATAACCCTAAAAAGAAGTAGCTTGTCACGAATGTGACAGGGGTGGGGAAATGTAGATGAGTGTAGATGAGGACTAGGACAGAGCTAGGGTAGAGAGAAATCAGCATGCATCCCTCCAGCCGCTCCAGTGATGAGGATGGACATTGTGTTATACAAGCTGCACCTATACTGTGTGTAGTAAAAATGTTTGTATGAGCATGGTCTTATTATATATTACAGCATATTGTGTAAGTCTATAGAAGGGGGTGAGAACCATGAGCCTCCTAGGTTTTGTATTGAAGTTAATGTACCGAGAGGAGGATGGAAGCTAGCTGTCCTCTCGGCTATACCATGGTGCTACCCTAGAGAGTGCTGTTGAAGCTACTGTAGATTTTCATAAATAACAGTGTTTTAATCTATTATTTTTGACGTGAATATATTTAGTATAGTTTTATTTAAAAAGGATTACTTTTAATGTTTCACAATTTTTATGAAATTTACTGAAGAGGTTGGTCCTCCCATTCCTCCTCTGAGGAGCCTCCACTGCTGGTCTACTGCAGCAGCACATCTACATTACAGTTTGTATACTGGGCCAAATGGTTTAGCAGGAATGCAGCTGAGCCCCTCTGCCATACCCTTCCTCCTCTCTGGCATCCCTCTTATCAGGGTGAAGAAGGAAGGAACCCAAAGCATGGTGCCTGTGTTTGCAGGGGATCCATTTCAGATGCCAGTGCAGCACAGGATTGGCACCGTGCCTGCACCCTGACAAAGCACAAACAGCACCTCTGCTCACCTTGCCCAGGGACTCCTGCTCTACAATGTTCTTCATGTACTGCTCCCTGTGAAACAGCCAGAGGGTCAGAGTTCATGTGAGCCTTTTCACTTTCGCATGCTCAATGCTGCTATTATGACATTACTGTGAGTTTTACAAGGAAAATACTACCTAGTAGTTGAATAACAACATAGCAAACATCCATAATATATTTTATTAAACCAGTAATATAAATAGATATACATATTTTTCTATAGCAAAGCAATACTTCTGGACACACTTGGAAACGAGGGTGACCTATGAGGGTGAATCTACTAACAGACTACTGTAAGTGTGTACTTTGAGGGAGGTATAGGGGGAGGTGGGTGGCAACAGTAGCATACAGTATGCACCCATTGTGTTGTAATCGTAGCATATGGAGGTGACTGTAGTAATAGAAATCCTAAGCAGCTGGCAGACTCACCTGATGGTCTTCCTCCTCTCTTGCGGATCAGGAGACACGTAAGCCTTCATCTCCTCTGCTGCTCGCTGCATTTGCATCTCAATGATCTGTGAAGAGAGAGAGAGATGGACAGAGAGAGAGAGCTCTGGTTGACGGTCACAGAACAGGTGTTGGGGGAGGGGTTGTTTGCTACCTGAACCCCTTACCTCTTTCATGCAGTTGATATAGTGGTATCGGTTTTCCTCCTGAGCCATCTCCTCCCTCAGAGCTCTCACCTCCTGCAATGGAGGTGGTGAATGAAAACATGTGGCAATAGGAAACTGAAGCTTCAGGCCTGAAGCATCAGATGCTTGTTGCTATGGCAGTACTGAACTGGTCCTCGCGCAGAGCACATTCCAATGATGTAAATAGAGAAGATTTGATATGTGGTGATATGCTGATCTGTTGGGTGTGTTGGTAGATAAACCAGGGGTCTACACATAGCATTCATATTATACCTGCTCCAGTTTGGATCGGTTACTCTCCAGACCTGCAGCACAGCTGTCATACTGGGCCTTCTTTTCCTCATACTCTTGAGTTAGGTCCTGTCATGAAAGAAATACCCATTCACAGATACATGAACCCAAAGAAATACACATTCACAGATACATGAACCCAAATAGATACACATACATGGACATATTCAAAATCATTTAAAAAAGACAGAGTACAATGACAACACTTTTCACCATTCTAGTATGTTATGTATGCATAAATTCTAGTTTCCCCAACCCCTTTCATATCATTATCAGATCAAAGCCCATGTATTTGCACCGTTTTACTTAAGCCTAAGCTCTAGCTGAGTATATTCATACATTTCTGTAACTTTTCATCATTAGTAAATGTTAGCCAGTATGATGGTCAACCAACTCAGGGAACACAATCTGGAAAATATGATCCCCAGCTTTAGCTGAGAGATGTGAGGTGCTCTCCCTGTCGTACACTATGGACACAGACTATGTTTCAATTATCGTTAATGGACTCCACAACAATCCTGCATGAAGTCAACAGCAGCTGGCTGATGCCTCAGGGTTTTCCCCGCTTCTTTTGTCAAATCTCTTGGCCTCATGTCATGATTTGTAATGCTTTTTAATCTGTGGTTGTACTGTACCTGTCAATAATTGACACACCTACTAATTCAAGGGTTTTTCTTTATTTTGACTATTTTCTACACTGTAGAATAATAGTGAAGACATCAAAACTATGAAATAAACATATGGAATCATGTAGTAACCAAAAGTTTTAACAAATCAAAATACATTTTATATTTGAGATTCTTCTTCAAGTGCAGTGGCAGAAATTATAAAGCGCTATGATGGAACTGGCTCTCATGAGGACTGTCACAGGAAAGGAAGACCCAGACTTACCTCTGCTGCAGAGGATAAGTTCATTAGAGTTACCAGCCTCTGCACACTCTTGGCATTCTGTCAACCAGCTTCACCTGGAATGCTTTCCATTGCTCGTGTTTCTTGGCCCAAGAAAGTCTATTCTTATTGGTGTCCTTTAGTAGTGGTTTCTTGACAGCAATTCAACCATGAAGGCTTGATTCACGCAGTCGCCTCTGAACAGTTGATGTTGAGATGTGTTTGTTACTTGAACTCTGAAGCATTTTTTTGTGCTCAGCATATGTGGGAACTTCTTCAATACTCTTGGAAAAGCATTCCAGGTGAAACTGGTTGAGAGAAAGCCAAGAGTGTGCAATCTGTCATCAAGGCAAGGGGTGGCTACTTTGAAGAATTTAAAATCTATATAGATTTGTTTAGCACTTTTTTGGTTACTATATGATTCCATATGTGGTATTTTATAGTTTTGATGTCTTCACTATTATTCTACAATGTAGAAAATAGTAAAATAAAGAAAAGCCCATGAATGAGTAGGTGTCCAAACCTTTGACTGGTACTGTAAATTTAGGTTATTCTATAGACACAGATATGTGTAATTACACAATTTGAAGATGAAACTGCAGACAAAGTTTTATAGCATGTGACGTTCACCTGACACTGCTGTCTCAAAGGCCTCAGTTCCTTTATTATTGGAGCAAGGGCAGACTTTTTCTCCACTATCGTTGAGTTCAGTTTCTTCACCTGAAAAAAAGCATCACATATTTCAACCCATCTGCCAACACCATGATTTGGTGGGAAAAGTAATCCACATAAATGTCAGTTAAAGATGACTATGACCATAATAATCATTATAAACTCAGCAAAAAAAGTGCTCAGACTGTGCAATAGGCTGAGAGAGGCTGGACTGAGGGCTTGTAGGCCTGTTGTAAGGCAGGTCCTCACCAGACATCACCAGCAACAACGTCGCCTATGGGCACAAACCCACTGTCGCTGGACCAGACAGGACTGGCAAAAAGTGCTGTTCACTGACGAATCGCAGTTGTGTCTCACTAGGGGTGATGGTTGGCTTTGCGTTTATCGTTGAAGGAATGAGCATTACACCAAGGCCTGTACTCTGGAGCGGGATCGATATCGTCATGGTCTGGGGCGGTGTGTCACAGCATCATCGGACTGAGCTTGTCGTCATTGCAGGCAATCTCAAAGCTGTGCGTTACAGGGAAGACATCCTCATGTGGTACCCTTCCTGCAGGCTCATCCTGACATGACCCTCCAGGATGACAATGCCATACTGCTCGCTCTGTGCGTGATTTCCTGCAAGACAGGAATGTCAGTGTTCTGCCATGGCCAGCAAAGAACCCGGATCTCAATCCCATTGAGCACATCTGGGACCTGTTGGATCAGAGGGTGAGGGCAGGGCCATTCCCCCCTAGAAATGTCCGGGAACTTGCAGTTGCCTTGGTGGAAGAGTGGGGTAACAGCTCACAGCAAGAATTGGCAAATCTGGTGTAGTCCATGAGGAGGAGATGCAATGTAGTACTTAATGCAGCTGGTGGCCACACCAGATACTGACTGTTACTTTTGATTTTGTTCAGGGACACATTATTCCATTTCTGTTAGTCACATGTCTGTGGAACTTGTTCAGTTTGCGTCCCAGTTGTTGAATGTTGTTATGTTCATACAAATATTTACACATGTTAAGTTGCTGAAAATAAAACGCAGTTGACAGTGAGAGGACTTTTTTTTTTTTTGCTGAGTTTATGTCACCTGTGTTGTACACAAGCAGGGGCCTTAAAGGGTGTGCATTCAGAGGCAAAGCTATCTAAGGCCAAAGATTGTGAAGTGAGTGAACGTCAACTTTATGGCTACAGCCAGGAATGTTTGAATCATTGGCAGCAGCACAAGTGTGCAAGCTGCCAGCTTTAACCACAAGCCCTGACTACCCTTTAAATAATTTCAAAAACATCTTGGACTGGGGCCTAAACGGCTGCAACTGGTTCTATTTGGACTTCAATGCAATGGGATGACAGATTGTTTTATCAGAGTGATTTGGTGATCCAACTTGGCTTAAAACTCAGCAATTACTCTTCCTTTCCCCACAAAAAGACAGATTAATTACACACAAGTGGTATTTCAAAAGGTATCAAGTCACTAAATCAATGCAAATAAATCAAAGACACAAACAAAACAGGACTAGGACACTTCTGGTAAAACAAATTGTGCTGTGTTTGTGTATCCCATTAGAAGGGGCATCTGAACGCAATCAGCATGATCCTGTGACTGAGTATGGGCGGTCTGGAGTGGGGAAAGATCTGTCGCTGTGGTAAAGTGAGATGCTACTCAGATAGTGGCTCCGATCCCGATATAGTCACCATTTCTGACATGTCATCCAGCGAGCGCCCCTTCATCTCGTCCAGTTCACTCTTGATGGCTGACACTCTCTCCAGTTCCTCCTGAGTGTCACTGTACCCAGAGATCCCCTTCTGTGCCTCCATGGATTGCTAAATGGACCACAATAAGAGCATGAGAGGGCATATGGGGTGACACATCAGTAACTACACCAAATATGACAGCCTTGTAATGCAACAGCATAAAATGATGCGATTGTATCCAGTGTTAGAATCCTGAGGCAAATGTTTAGGGACTGGACCTGGCAAGAGTTCACTAGAAACACCTGGCATTTGAGCAATGTAGTCTACACACCCACATGAGCTGCAAGGCAGTAAGATGAAATCAGTGAATTCAAGTTAATAATTTGAAATGAGTAAACCTCCATGTAATGTATACAGTGGCTCACCTGACTTAATTGTTAATGATTCATTTGCACCATGTCAACAAATGTAAGCCTATAGCGATGACTCAGAAACGGTGGTTGAGGAAGTTCCGCAGCATTATCAAGGACCCCACACACCCCAGCCACGGACCATTCAATCCCTTAGTCAGACAGACGGTGTCGGAACATGAGGTCTGATACCAACGGGCTCAGAGACAATTTATCTACAAGCCATCAGACTGCTGAACACTTGAACTAGACTGACCACCTGCACTGACTTTCCACACATGCACACAGACACCCACCCACACAGACATCCACACATATATTCATGCTACACACACATCACAACTGCACAATTTAAACACTTGGCCCCAATCCCCACTTCCCTGATACATGTGTAAATATTGGACTATAAATTGTGTCATCCTATATTATGCTTACGCTAAAAATGTACTATTCTACTCTACTGCCATTTACTTTATGTTTGTACTCGTATCTTTTATTATTTCTTATTGTTGTTGTATTGTCGAGAAGGAACCGGCAAGTAAGTATTTTGTTGGACGGTGTTTACCATGTACATCCTGTACATATGACTAATAAAACTTGAAACAGTGACTGAGTTACCCCCTCTCTGTCTGGGAGGATATATAGCAGCATGGAGCCTAGTCCTGAAATGACCCCTGGTGCCTGTGCTCTAAGCACTGTGAAGGGTTGTGTCCACACAAACAGGCAGGGGTCAGCTCAACACCTGGGAGTAGAGGCCACTTTGTTCTCCAAGAAGAGAAGATTAAATGCGAAGAGATAGCAGGACGTGTGTGTGCTCTATTATATGAGTGAGAAATCTGTGATCTATGAAAAGAAACACAATTTCCTTCCCATGTAGCACCAATCCCTCTCTTGCAGATCTGTTCACAGATATAGACAATGTAAATGACCTCATTAAATTACATTATAATATTTGGTTCTGATATGAATAGTTCACAGTTGCAAGCAGGGCTTCTAAGTGAGTTTTGGGTTATACAGTAGGCTATAACCAACATTGTTGCAGTAAATGGTTCATAGTTGTAGGTTGAAGGGGTAACAGTTGGACTGGGGTGACTGAGTGATTGGAACAGGAATGCAGGTGGTGAGAGGAGAGAGGGCTCAGACACTAATAAAAAAATACCAGCGTCAGACAGAGAGAAGAGCAGATTCAGCCATCACAAATAGCAGCAGCCCAGCCCTTACTGTGTCAGCCAGGCTATCAGCAAGTCAAGAAGCTGGGAGGGAACGGAGGTGTGAAGTTATTTCCAGGAAGGTATGTCACTTTACTGTTAATGTACATTGCATGAACAAGGGCAGGATGGAAAGGTAAGTGTCCCACTATACACATACAGGGGCTTCTATGAGGTATGGAGGGGAGCAGGTAGGGTGGATTGCTGCGAAGGGGATTGCTGTGGTGCATAGTTACCAGTTGCTGTTGGCCGACCTCGTGCCTCTGTTTTAGGATTTCCTCTGTCCGCTGCAAGACCCCATACTCAGCTCTCAGCTCGGTAATCTCCTGACGCTTCTTCTTGAACACCGTCCCCTTGCTGCGCAGTTTCCCCACAAAACGTTTAAACTGAGAGGAATCGAGAGAGACTATTGTCATGAAAGATATGCTAAGAGAAATGGAACAAGACAGAAATGACAACATTAAAACATTTTTTTTTTTTTTTACTTTCTTCCCACACAGATCAAACGTCAGTGAAGAAAAAGTAAATACACAAGGGAAACCACATCTTGACGCCAGGTCATCCCCTTCAGTTTCTACTGAGACAGACATGACCCATGTCTGAGAGAGTGAGTTAGGGAGTGTGAAAAAGAGAGAGTTACTGTAATGTGGCTTAGTATCCAGCAGTGATGGAACAATGTAAAATGTTCTTGGAGAAGACAAATGCTGAGGGTGAGGCAGTACGGGGGGGGGGGCATGCATGGCTTGTGCGCAAGAATGTATGGTTTGTTTTATTTTGGGACATCAAGGGACATCAAGGGCAGACAAGTTTGAGAGGGAATTAGCAGCCAGAATAAGGCTGCGTAGCATTCCCCCGTCACATACAATATGTCCCAAAACAGCTGCAGAGGATAGTTCTGGAAAATGCAGCACATTGGGATAGTTAAGCAGTAAGGCCCGAGGGGGTGTGGTATATGACCAATATACCACGGCTAAGGGTTGTTCTTACGCACTACGCAATGCGGAGTGCCTGGATACAGCCTTTAACCATGGTATATTGGCCATATTCCACAAACCCAGAGGTGCCTTATTGTTATTATAATTTTTTTTGCCATAACCATGGTATACGGTCAGATATAACACGGCTTTCAGGCAAATCAGCATTCAGTGTTCGAACCACCCAGTTTATAATAGATAATAAAACATTGTGCCCAGACAGTATATGCACTGAGCATATTTATAAATAGCAGTAACCTACTACATGTGAAATCCATTTTGGCAGGGTGAATAGCTTTTCCAGACTGAGCAAACATCTGTTATTTACGTTGGGGGAATTTGGGGTGAAAGTGAACAGAAAGCATTATTATTTCCATGACAGACTGACCTAGTGATGTCACTTGTTAAATCCACTTCAATCATTGTCAATGAAAGGGAGAAGACAGGTTAAAGAAGGATTTTTAAGCCTTGAGACATGGTTTGTGTATGTGTGCCATTCAAAGGGTGAATGGACAAGACAAAGGGTTTACGTGGCTTTGAACGGGGTATGGTAGTAGGTTTGTGTCAAGAACTGCAATGCTGCAGGGTTTTTCATGCTCAACAGTTTCCTATGTATATCAAGGATGGTCCACCTCTCAAAGGATATTCAGCCAACTTGACACAACTGTGGGAAGCACTGGAGTCGACATGGGCCAGCATCCCTGTGGAACGCTTTCGACACCTTGTAGAGTACATGCCCTGACGAATTGAGACGGTTCTGAGGCCAATAACTCAATATTAGGAAGGTGTTCTTAATATTTTGTACACTCAGTGTATGTAATGATGGAACACTAGCAACATGGTGGACTAGTTTGTAGTGGGTGTAAAAGCAAGCTCACTGAGGATGAGCAGTTGCTGGGTGACATGTGATGACATGTTAGCAGCATAATGGAAAATACCTCTGATAAGGTGCTCATTTCCACCATGACCCATGGACCCGTGGAGAGACAGATAAGCCCAGTGTGACTAGACCCTTTCCATTTACCATAAATCCCCTGACTCCTCCTCCATCCGGTTCTCACCTACTGTTACCATACTGAGAAAAAGTCAGGTTTAGAGTTTCCTTTCACATCAAACACACTCACTCATTATCCAGAGGAGCAGATGAAACCACACACATTGAACAGGGCACGGAGGAGAGCAGGTAGATAGTGGATGCTATTTCAGACATGCAGCTCCTGTGCTTCGCCAGCCTGTCCAGCTGTCAGCGCAATGTTTTCACTGAGTGTGGAACGCCTGCCCATAAACCACTCAGACAACATATGGGTACAGCACATGCCCTATGCATCAGCTATCACCACTATATAGACCTGTTAATGGCCGAAGGTCGCGCTGCAAACAGGAACAGGCTTAGTCTGAGATGTGAAGAGTGGTCGTTCTCTTTATCCTTGATCTTACAGAGCCAGGCACAGGGTGTGTTGACACACAGGAGTGATGGCTCCTGGCACTATGTTGCAGAGGCAAAAAGGCACTCAAATTTGAGAGGCCTTTCTCTGCCAATGGTTTATACTAAGTGATCTAACCAAACATGGCGTCAAAGCACGCATGGCTCTCAACCTTTGCCTCTCCCGAGTCCGTAGGGGAGTTGGAGCGATGGGACAAGACGAACTACCAATTGGATATCACGAAAAAGGGGTAAAAGTACAAAAATATAAACAAAACCTCATGTCAGTTTGTTTTCTTTGCGGTAAAATATCCTCCATAGATGTCAAAGTTAGTTGAAGGATTTACACTGAAATAGTTTGTTTTGCTGAATTAATTAAGAATATTTACACAAGAGATATAAAAATAAAATACATTTCAGACAGTTTGTTAAATACTGTCCTGGTTCCGGGTAGCCCCTGTTGTGGTCTATTTTTAACCTTGCATGGGAAAGTGGGAGAGTGAGGGGAACAGGGATAAGTAGCATTAGCCTGTAAGCTCCACTATGTTTACATAAGAGCAGAAATAGCGTCTCATGTTTACTGGGATCCACAACTCCCGCACGTCACCCTTATCAACAAAGATTATGTATCGGAGTAGACGTAAGCAAACAGTAGAATGTTTAATCAATCTACCCCTAAAGATGGAAAATATATGATCTCCGATGCATTTTACTATCTTTTGAGAAAGTTTGGATAGTGATGTTCAGTTTTGAGTGGTGGGCAATTGTACAATGTTGCATGTGAATACTGAGCAGATTGTATATAGTGGTAGCAGTCTTTTTGCTGCAAAATGACAATATTTCAATCACCCCAAAAAAAGTATATGACCCTATTCCACAAACATTGACTGGTGAGAAAGGTGATTGCTATTGGTGTGGATGATGATGTTCAGACAAGAGTATTGAGCTGTGAGAGGCGGTTAGTTACTGTAATGTTACCTCATCTCCCTGGATGACCTCGTCTCCGTCCTGGTCTCGTGCCAGGCTGTTCTTCTGGTTCAGCTCTCTGTCTAGTGCAGCTAGCTCCTCCCGCGCCTCCTGCAGCTCCTCCGCCTTCGCCTCCTTCTTACGAGTTATAATCGATGCCTGAAGAGCCACACCAGTCATATTATTACAGATACAGTCAATACAGATACAGCCAGTATATATATACACACACGGTGCCTTCGGAAAGTATTCAGACTCCTCAACTCCTTCAACATTTTGTTACCTTACAGCCTTATTCTAAAATTGATTTAAAAAAAATGTTTAACTCAACAATCTACGCACAATACCCCCTAAATAACAAAGCGAAAACACGTTTAGACATTTCCGCACATTTATTTAAAGTGAACAACAGAAATACCTTATTTACATTAGTATTCAGACCCTTTGCTATGAGTTTCGAAATTGAGCTCAGGTCCATCCTGTTTCCATTGATCCTCCTTGAGATGCTTCTACAACTTGATTGGAGTCCACCTGTGGTAATTTCAATTGATTGGACATGATTTGGAAAGGCACACACCTGTCTATATAAGGTCCCACAGTTGACAGTACATGCCAGAGCAAAAACCAAGCCATGAGGTCGAAGGAATTGTCGGTAGAGCTCCGAGACAGGATTGTGTCGAGGCACAGATCTAGAAAAGGGTACCAAAACATTTCTGCAGCATTGAAGGTCCCCAAGAACACAGTGGCCTCTATATTTCTTAAATGGAAGAAGTTTGGAACCACCAAGACTCTTCCTAGAGATGGCCACCTGGCTAAACTGAGTAATCGGTGGAGAAAGGCCTTGGTCAGGGAGGTGACCAAGAACCCGATGGTCACTCTGACAGAGCTCCAGAGTTCCTCTGTGGAGATGGGAGGACCTTCAAGAAGAACAACCATCTCTGCAACACTCCACCAATCAGGCCTACCAATTATGGTAGAGTGGCCAGACGAAAGTCACTCCTCAGTAAACGGCACATGACAGCCTGCTTGGAGTTTGCCAAAAGGCACCTAAAGACTCTCAGACCATGAAAAACAAGATTCTCTGGTCTGATGAAACCAAGATTGAACTCTTTGGCCTGAATAGCAAGTGTCACCTCTGGAAGGAACGTGGCTCCATCCCTACGGTGAAGCAAGTTGGTTGCAGCATCATGCAGTGGGGATGTTTTTCAGCGGCAGGGAGACTAGTCAGGATCGAGGCAAAGATGAACAGAACAATGTACAGAGAGATCCTTGATGAAACCCTGCTCCAGAGCGCTCAGGTCCTAAGACTGGGGCGAAGGTTCGCCTTCCAACAGGACAATGACTCTAAGCACACAGCCAAGACAACGCAGGAGTGGCTTCAGGACAAGTCTCAATGTCCTTGAGTGGCCCAGCCAGAGCCCAGAATTGAACCCAATCTAACATCTCTGGAAAGACCTGAAAATAGCTGTGCAGCAACGCTCCCCATCCAACCTGACAGAGTTTGAAAGATTCTGCAGAGAAATGGGAAAATCTTCCCAAATACAGCGCCAAGCTTGTAGCGTCATAACCAAGAAGACTCGATTCTGTACAGTAATCGCTGCCAAAGTACTGAGTAAAGGGTCTGAATTCTTATAACATTTCAGGTTTTAATAAATTAGCCAAAATTTCTAAACCTGTTTTTGCTTTGTCATTATGGGGTATTCTGTGTAGATTGATGAAGAAAAAAATGTATGTAGTCAATTTTAGAATAAGGCTGTAACGTAATAAAATGTGGAAAAAGTAATGGGGTCTGAATACTCTGAATACGTCAAGTTTGGACACACCTACTCATTCATGGGCTTTTCCTTATTTTTACTATTTTCTACATTGTAGAATAATGGAAGACATCAAAACTATGAAATAACACATATGGAATCATGTAGTAACCAAAAAAGTGTTAAACAAATCTAAATATATTTTAGATTCTTCAAAGTACCCACCCTTTGATGACATTTTGAAATTTTTCACATTGACTGACCTTGTGTTAAAGTAATGATGGGCTGTCGTTTCTCTTTGCTTATTTGAGCTGTTCTTGCCATAATATGGCCTTGGTATTTTACCAAATAGGGCTAACTTCTGTATACCACCCCTACCTTGTCACACAACTTATTGGCTCAAATGCTATTAACTTTTAACAAGGCACACCTGTTAATTGAAATGTATTCCAGGTTACTACCTCAAGAAGCTGGTTGAGAGAATGCCCCCCCAAAAAGAAAGAATTAACCCCTTTTTTCTCCCCAATTTCATGGTATCAAATTGGTAGTTAGTCTTGTCCCATCGCTGCAACTCCTGTACGGACTCGGGAGAGGTGAAGGTCGAGAGCCGTGCGTCCTCCGAAACACGACCCTGCCGAGCCGCACTGCTTCTTGACACAATGCCCGCCTAACCCGGAAGCCAGCCGCACCAATGTGTCAGAGGAAACAGCGTGCATTGCACCCGGCCTGCAACAGGAGTCGCTAGAATGCAATGGGACAAGAACAACCCTGCCGGTCAAATCCTCCTCTAACCCGAACGATGCTGGGCCAATTGTGCGCCGCCCCATGGGTCTCCCGGTTGCGGCTGATTGCGACAGAGCCTGGACTCAAACCAGGATCTCTAGTGGCACAGCTAGCACTGCCTTAAATCACTGTGCCACTCAGGAGGCCCTACTTTGTAGAATCTCAAATCTATTTTGATTTGTTTAACACTTTTTGGATGTAGTAACATGAATTCCAGGTGTTATTTCATAGCTTGATGTCTTCATAGCTTGATGTCTTCACTATTATTCTACAATGTAGAAAATAGTAAAGAATTAAGAAAAACCCTGGAATGAATAAGTGTCCAAACTTTTGACTGGTACTGTGTGTGTGTGTGTGTGTGTGTGTGTGTGTGTGTGTATATATATATATATATCCATTTATTCTAATTCACACAAAATAACCAAGCAGAACATGCGCACATTTCACAGGTATAGAACAGTGACAAAACCAGAGCAGTTCATCCTAGATCTGCCTCACCATAGCAAAAGAGACAACAAAACAAAGTATTACAATATCAATATGATAACATGAATAAATATGTTGATGAAAAATAAAGTTGCCTCACTACATCAGACAACATCAATCATCCACAAAAGTTCAAACAGCCAGCAAACGCTTAACCATACACAAACAGCCAGCTCATACAAATTCATATAGCTGACAAAGATGTCTAATTTAAACTCAGCAGAAAAAGAAATGTCCTCTCACTGTCAACTGCGTTTATTTTCAGCAAACTTAACATGTTTACACATGTTAAGTTCTGAAAATAAACAAAATATAATATTTGTATGAACATAACAAGATTCAACAACTGAGACATAAACTGAACAAGTTCCGTTCAGACATGTGACTAACAGAAATGGAATAATGTGTCCCTGAACAAAGGGAGAGGTCAAAATCAAAAGTAACAGTCAGTAACTGGTGTGGCCACCAGCTGCATTAAGTACTGCAGTGCATCTCCTCCTCATGGGCTGCACCAGATTTGCCAGTTCTTGCTGTTAGATGTTACCCCACTCTTCCACCAAGGCACCTGCAAGTTCCTGGACATTTCTGGGGGGGGGGGGGGAATGGCCCTAGCCCTCACCCTCCGATCCAACAGATCCCAGACATGCTCAATGGGATTGAGATCCGGGCTCTTCACTGGCCATGGCAGAACACTGACATTCCTGACTTGCAGGAAATCACGCACAGAACAAGCAGTATGACTGGTAGCATTGTCATGCTGGAGGGTCATCTCAGGATGAGGGAGGAGGATGTTTCCTTGTAACGCACAGCGTTGAGATTGCCTGCTATGACAACAAGCTCAGTCCGATGGCGCTGTGACACACCGCCCCAGACCATGACGGATCCTCCACCTCCAAATCGATCCAGCTCCAGAGTACAGGCTTTGGTGTAATGCTCATTCCTTCGATGATAAACGCGAATCCGGCCATCACCTCTGGTGAGACAAAACCGCGACTTGTCAGTGAAGAGCACTTTTTGCCTGTCCTGTCTGGTCCAGCGACAGTGGGTTTGTGCCCATAAGCAACGTTGTTGCAGGTGATTTCCGTTCGAGGACCTGCCTTACAACAGGCCTACAAGCCCTCAGTCCAGCCTCTCTCAGCCTATTAGTCTGAGCACTGATGAAGGGATTGTGCGTTCCTGGTGTAACTTGGGCAGTTGTTGTTGCCATCCTGTACCTGGCCCACAGGTGTGATGTTCGGATGTACCGATCCTGTGAAGGTGTTGTTACACGTGGTCTCCCACTGCGAGGACGATCAGCTGTCCGCCCTGTAGCGCTGTCTTAGGCGTCTCACAGTACGGCAATTTATTTCCATGGCCACATCTGCTGTCCTCATGCCTCCTTGCAGCATGCCTAAGGCAAGTTCACGCAGATGAGCAGAGACCCTGAGCATTTTGGTGTTTTTCAGAGTCAGTAGAAAGGCCTCTTTAGTGTCCTAAGTTTTCATAACTGTGACCTTAATTGCCTACCGTCTGTAAGCTGTTAGTGTCTCAACAACCATACCACAGGTGCATGTTCATTTATTGTTTATGGTTCACTGAACAAACATGGGAGACAGTGTTTAAAATTTTACAATGAAGATCTGTAAAGTAATTTTGATTTTTATGAATTATCTTTAAAAGACAGGGTCCTGAAAAAGGGACGTTTCTTTTTTGCTGAGTTTAGCATCAATGACAGAATATGGCATTCTGAAATGTACACAACATTCATCCTAGGTAATTGCTGGTGTTATGTCATATAATAATAACGCTACTGTATCTCTGAAGAATGTGATAATAGAAAATAAGAAAAAAAATAATAATCACCTGTTGTCTGAAAAGAGACAGTTTATCATCTATGGGGTCGTTTCGCATCATTCTTTTCTCAATCAGCAGGTTTATTTCAATGTTGTTTTCTCGAATCTGGACAAAGTGGGGAACAGTCAAACTTAAACTTTCAATTTGTCAGAATCAAACTTTTTGGCTATTGTCAGTCATTCTTGTTGTAATATATGTGAACCAAATTTACAAAACTTGCAAAGCTCAATAGCGTAATTGCTCAGGTAGGTAGAGATATCTCACCTTGTCCTCTAGTTCTCCAAGCTCAGCTTGGCCCATGGCCGGCTCAGACACCACCTTCTGCAGGTAATGCACCATCCGCCTCTTACTCTCCAGCTCCTTGGGCAGTTTGTCAGACACCATGTAGGAGTTGAACTTGATCTCCTCTTCAAGCCTCTTCATTAAGCCTGAGATAGTGACAAAGACAAAGCTCATTCTTACACCTTTGATCAGGATACCTCATTCTTTGAAACACAATGAGGCACACCTGCTCATTGAAGTAAAGGAGGGTGATATGCACATTTTAAACTTGAGACACCCGTTTATCAAAATCAGATCAAGAGTGTATGCATAACACTGTCTAAATTAACTATCTCAACGGCATGTAACCTCAACATAGATTGTGCTCTTAAATGCTGCTGTTGAGCTCTGATGCACAGTAGGCCTACTGTATATGAGACCGAAAACCATTACAAAATAGTCACATTAGGAAATGTTTTGATATGTGAAATTTTGAGTCATTGGATTGTCAAATTCTTTGTTGGTGTGCCACATCTTTGCTTTCGTCAATTTTTAAACTGTAAATGTGTAAATCTCCTGTGTGATTGTAAACATGCTACTAGTAGATCAGGACAACAACAACAGAGGCAAGTCCACATATGGTGAGCTCTAATGGAGCACATAAAAGATCAGCATGATTACAGGGCCTTAATACAGGTGAAACAATTAACAGAGATTCAGCCTGACCTGATGTGTCCCTGACCTTTCAACCAGCTGTGGCGTTGAGGGTGATGCAGAACATGCCTACTCACTCTCTGGCTTGGCATCTGCTGCTGCCTGTCGCAGGTCCTTCAGCTGCTGCTGAGATCTCTGCAGTCTCTGTTCTGCCTGGAAAAGCTGAACATATCCAAATGGCAACAAACACTTATCAGCATCTAAAAAAAACAACATCATGCTGATAAATCTACTTGTAGGTGAATTTGGGATATCTAATTGACATCCATCTGTGATAACATGTAGACCTTTCCTCTAAAGTCTGTATCACTTATTTGTACTCTGTATGCAGTAAAGTTGATCATATGGATAACAAAGCCTGTAAATTGGAAAGGTAGACAAAACAGGATGTAAACTAGACTAAGAAAAGTCCATTCATTACTTGGTTCTTCTGCTCTTGCTTCTGCTGAGCCAGAGACTCTTCTCTCTCCTTTTCCACCCGTAGTTGTCTGGCCAGTTCCAGCATCCGCTGGTGGTTGGACACTGACTCCACCTGTTGGACACATAATAAACTGTGATACTGTGCCGGCATCTGAGTTTCACCTCACACGACTGCCAGGAGCCACTGCTGCCACTGACTCAGTTCCCCCTTCTGGCATGGCTTAAAAGTATGACCCCTAAATGATCACTCCATTACTCATCTGCCCTGTAAAAGGGTGAAGCATTGAGCCTGTCAGATGCCTGTCTAGTCTCATTCCCACAAGGAATCATTTGGCGTGTATGAGAGGTCATGTTTTCATTACTCTGTGAATGCCTGTGAGTTCCAGGATTATGACAGGGTGGGCTTCCTCAAACAGACTGCCTGTCCGCCTTACCCTCTTCTTCAACCTCTCCACTCGCTTGATCAGCTGGTCCTTCTCCTCCTCCATAGCACCAATGTCCTGAGGTTAGGGAAAAGATTGTGTTTTAGCACTGTGTCTGTGCACATATCACCATCTGTGGCTTAACTTAAGAGAATTCCATATAATACTAAGTGATGAGTGGAAAACATAAAATGTTGTTCCCGTTTTTACCTTTCTGATCTCTGCAGTGGAAAAGCCAGAGCTTTTCAGTTGCTCACACTCCTTGTGGTAGGTCTTGAATCCTTCCACTAATTCTTCATACTACAAAAACAGATCAAACACTATGAAACTATGAATCATATTTCTCAGTTATGCACATAGCAGCTGTCCGAAATGCAGTGACCTTTAAATAATGGTTTTAACTTTCTCTTTAGTCTAGCAAGAAGAGGAGCCAAGATCCCATGTTAAATATTATGCTGCATTCAGAACCTAATGGGAAGGTGGCATTTACCATGTATGACTAGGAAAAATCTACTTGAACATCCCTCCAACTGGTAATTACTAGTGGGAAACGAATCTATGATCCCTGAGCTCTGACTTCTCACACATGCTGACCTCTGATATCACGTACTAAGGTAGAACAGCTTTTTCGACAGTTAAATGAAACAGCAAAACATTTATTTTTATAAATAATCTATTAATATGTTTTTTTAAACACAATAATTTGTTTGCAACCATTATAGCAGTACTTTTAGTTTATGGTTGATGCAGCTTGTTGGCCATGAGCTAATACGTGTTTCTGAATGAGTTGAAAACACGTGAATGCATCACCTTCCCACTTGGTTATGAATACAGCATTATGCTTGCACCTTGAAGTCAGTGGGCAAATTATTTTGCATGGCGGGCCAACGAATTTGCCCAATGTTAAACAAACCTGGTGATAGGTGTCAGTGATGACATCATCCTGCAGGAACTCAGCAGGCACCTCCAGCTTAACCAGGAAGCGAGCCAAGTAAGCTCTCTTCTTCAGCTCTGTGATCCTCTGCAGCAGCCAGTGAAGGATAGGGTGTATCACAGGCTTACTGCCCGTCACCAGGCCCTGTCTGAAACTGCTCCTGTATTTAAAAAGAGAGGACAGTAAAACACTCTGTTTTCTAATGCTGACATCTGCCTGACGAGTAGGCAACAACACGTCTGCTACGCTGATCCTTAACACTGTATTCCCTGTTCACCCATGATTGCGTGGCCAAACGCGACTCCAACACTATCATTAAGTTTGCTGACGACACAACAGTGGTAGGCCTGATCACTGACAACGATGAGACGGCCTATAGGGAGGTGGTCAGAGAACTGGCAGTGTGGTGCAAGAACAATAACCTCTCCCTCAATATGAGCAAGGCAAAGGAGCAGATTGTGCAATACAGGAAAAGGCGGGCCGAACAGGCCCTCATTAACATCGACGGGGCTGTAGTGGAGCGGGTCGAGAGTTTCAAGTTTCAAGATTTGGCATGGGTCCCCAGATCCTCAAAAGGTTCTACAGCTGCACCATCGAGAGCATCCTGACCAGTTGCATCACCGCCTAGTATGGCAACTGCTCGGCATCTGACCGTAAGGCGCTACAGAGGGTACTGTGAACGGCCCAGTATGTCACTGGGGCCAAGCTTCCTGCCATCCAGGACCTATATAATAGGCGGTGTCAGAGGTGTCAAACCCCAATATTGTCAGAGACTCCAGTCACCCAAGTTATAGACTTCTCTGCTACCGCACAGCAAGCGGTACCGGACCGCCAAGTCTAGGACCAAAAGGCTCCTCAACAGCTTCTACCCCCAAGCCATTAGACTGCTGAACAATTCATAAAAATTGCCACCGGACAATTTACATTGACCCAACCCCCCTCTTGTACACTGCTGCTATTCGCTGTTTGTTTGTTACCTATGCATAGTCCCTTCACCCCCACCTACATGTTCAGATGACCTCAACTAGCCTGTACCCCTGCACACTGACTCGGTACCGGCACCCCCTGTACATAGCCTCGTTATTGTTATTGTGTTACTCTTTATTATTACTTGGTAAATATTTTCTTCTTCTTGAACTGCACTGTTGGTTAAGGGCTTGTAAGTAAGCATTTCACGATAAAGTGTACACTTGTAGACAAATAAAGTTTGATTTGATCAGAATAATACTTACGGCTCAGACATATTCCCAGGTGGTTTGTATTTCAACATCCCCAGCAGAGTGAACATTCTCTTTGCTGTCTGGTCAGGCATTTCTTCACGGATATCAATAGTTTGCTGAAATAAATAAACTATGATTTACATGTAATTCACACATTTTACACACACTTTGGGTGACTGATAAACACAATAGTAGGGGAGCTCCAAATGGGGCAGGTGTCATCATCAAGATAATATAATTTTAGGCGTAATATCAACTGGGACAACTATATACACCACTGGACAACTCGTGATCA
This sequence comes from Oncorhynchus masou masou, assembly GCF_036934945.1. Taxonomy (NCBI): domain Eukaryota; kingdom Metazoa; phylum Chordata; class Actinopteri; order Salmoniformes; family Salmonidae; genus Oncorhynchus; species Oncorhynchus masou. Next base: position 24,318,112 of record NC_088212.1, on the reverse strand, counting down.
AGTATGATGTTGTTGTGTACATTGCAAAACATACATTGTCTCACCTTAGGGTCTATTTCGGCCAGAACATCGTTGAGAATTTGCAGAAGTTGCATTGGCTCCAGTGAGTCAAAGGTGATCAGGTTAAAGTTTTTCTTGAAGGGGTCTTTATTCAGGTGCTCAACAATAAATTTAAGTTGCTCGCTCATCTTGAAATCAACTGGTCAGCTAATGTTATTGCGAGGTAAAGAACTTTAGCTGCTAGCTAGTGAAGACGATTAGCTAGCAAAAAGTGAGAATCAACCTTAGCATTAGCTTGCTAGCTATTTACTAGCCAAGCTACCGTTACTTTCCGAGGTGGATAGCTTAAAGCATAGCTAGCTACACGCTGACAAGCCCGTTCGTATGCACGAAGTGGCCAGCTGGCTTGTCCCCTTGTTTCTTTTGAGAAAAAATAGTTTTAAACCGCTAAGACAACGTGTACAGTCACAAGGCAATCCGTCTTGGAAACCAGACACAAGCGTCCTCGAGCTGGTTGCTAACAGGAAGTATTTCGGCTTGTTCAAGAGGGTCAGCCTGCAGCGGGTTCAGCCTGTGGAACATGCTGCGCAAGATTCTACCAAGTGCACACACAGAGTTGCATGCGGGTTCTTGTCCGTCTGGATTTCTCTTTTGTACCAGTAGATGGAGACAAATATCATTATTTCAGGCGGTTTGTAGCCTACTTACCGTAATAATACAACATTTCTGTTTTTAATCTTTCAAAATAGCAAAAGATTAGTCTACATTATTACTTACATAATATAGATAGACCATATAATCCTATTTTCCAGAGTTGTTTTGCAGCTTGGCTTTATCTTTTGTGTTCTCGACGTGCCTGCGTCTTTAAAACTGGACACATCAAAGTCCCTCCCTCTCTTTTCAGCACCAACTCAATAAAGAAAATGACCAAAACACAGTAACCGTAGTTAGTGTGCGATCTGACGAAGTGTATATAATGTCTAGTGGGTGTAAGGTTAACGAGAGAACATTCAAACTAACTTTCAATCGGGTGCAGGATAACGAATTACCGGTAACATTAAAAACATCTATTACACTGGAAATGTTTAATTGTTCTTGGACTTTCACTAAATCATTGAATGGAACTTCTGGATAGGACAGTGATTCTGCTTTTACGATGAATGAAGAGCAATTGTTTGTGACCGACATTACAGAAGATATGGAAGGACACTTATTCTTTGTTATTCTTTTGTTGCAGGTATCTGAACTGGCTCGTTTTGAGAACAGGCCTCATGTCATTTTCACTGGTGCCCGTAAACACTCGATCTGACTATAATATAATGGTGCATGATAAGTAGACATTTTTTCTTGTCTTGTGAAAAATGTATTCAGTCAGTGGAGTGTGGAAATAGCTTTTAATGGCCATTATAAGTCATGCTTTAGAAATTATTTTGATTGGAAACACATCATATAGTTTAGTAGAAACTTAGTTTATACTCTTATTACTCTATTCTCAGTGGACTAGGTAAAACAAAACAAACTATGGTTGAACCAGTAGGTTTTGTGGAGGCTTGGAAAGCCCAGTTCCCTGAGTCAGATGCCCCAAGCATGGAGCTGAAATCATTGGGGGATATTGAGCAGGAGCTGGAGAAATGCAAGTCATCTATCAGGCAGCTGGAGTTAGAGGAAAACAAAGAGCGCTTTCAGATGATCTACCTGCAGACATTACTGGCCAAGGAGAGGAAGGCTTATGATGGGCAGAGATGGGGCATCAAGAGGATGTCCCTAATGAATATTGGAGACCAATCCAGTTTTTCAGACACCCAGACATCCCACATAGATGAGGAGCCTACAGTGGAGAGCAGCCGAGAGAGGCAGTCGACACAGGGAGCTATAAACAGTATCCAGAGGGTGAGATAGATGGGGTGACTCCCTTCGAACAGAGGGGTGAGTTGTGCCCCCACATGCCTACTGTGTGTCCCCCAGACACAGATCTGGACAGGGACAGGGTGGGCATGAGCTCAGTAGCAGCACTGAGGTCCACCTTCGAGCGCATCAAGATAGCCAACTCTCATACAGCTGGAGATGGGAAGGGGGTTGGAGGGACAGAGAGACCCTTCTACGTGAACATGGAGTACCACCATGAGAGAGGCCTCGTGAAGGTCAATGACAGGAAAGTCTCAGATAAGATCAGCAGCCTGGGCTGCCAGGCCATGCAAATGGAGCGCAACAGGTCCATGCACTCCCTGCCCGGGAACCTATCCACTGCTATGGGGGAGATCCGCAAATCTGTGCTCAGATGCAGGTCCACAGAGGGCGGCTGTGGCTACAATAGGCTGTATGATGACACAGAGGTGAACCCACATTTCCTCAAGGACAGTGTGATCCGATCCAATGGGGGGAGACAGCCGGCAAACTGTCAACCCTACACCAGTGTGTATGTTGGGGGGTTGATGGCAGAGGGGGAGGGGAGGGTCATTCACATCAGGGACCACAGTGTGGAGGAGGACTCACGCCAAAACTGGCCAAGGCGCTCCTACTCACCTGGCAGTTTTTACGATGCTGGGGGCGGCTACACCCCAGACTGCAGCTCCAATGAGAACCTGACGTCCAGCGAGGAAGACTTCTCCTCTGGCCAGTCAAGTCACATGTCCCCAAGTCCTACCACCAATCACATGTACAGTCAGAAAAGTCATTCACCTTCCCAGATTTCCCAGCAGTCCTTTGACAGCAGCAGCCTGCCCTCCCCACTGTCTCAGAAACGTCTGAAGCAGGAAGTGTTGGTGTCCGAGGCCTCCATCGTGGGTGTCCGTAAAATAGGCCAGATCTGGCCCGGTGATGGGGACTCCACTACGTCCAGTAGGACCTCGCATGACAACCATGTCCATGGAGATCTGGGTAGGTCTACAAGGCCATAGTCTCTATACTGTCCTTTTGTACTCAAGTCTTTTGTTTATAATTTATGTAAAAAAACACAAGAACTGTTAATGCATCCTTAGGGCTCAATAGCCACTGCCATTTCATGTGTTTATTAGAGATGCCTGTACTTGCCCTAACCTTGATCTCTCCTCATGCAGCAATGTGCTTATATGTGCAGCTGCAACATGGTGCGATAGTGTACTATAGCTCTGCCAAATTTGTTTACATATGATTATATGAAACCATTAGCTCAGCCCACCTTTGCAAAGCACTGTAGTGATTGTGTGGTTCTTTGTGGATTGTATGACTGTTTTCTTTTTACTTTGTAAGCATGCCTGCCCCCTTTCCCCCTTCTGTTCTCTACCATTGAGTGTTGTAGTGCTCATCTAGAGATGCCCTGATTGAGACCGTTTTCCCCTGTCCACCCGGAGTGTTTTTGTGTCAGCACACATCAACATTGTTGTCCTTGTCTAGGAGTAATTCACTTAAAAGGGTTTGTGTAGCGTGATACGTTTAGGGAGGCTCTTTGTTGGCGGTGGGGAGGGAAAGGGCTGATAACTCTCACTAAAAAGAGGATGGCGGGCTCATCGTCAGATGGCTTCCCATCAACATTTCAGTCCTCAGTGTTTCCTGTTGTGATGTGTGAACACAATAGGAGAGTCACTCATGTCGAACGTATTGACACTGCAACAATGTTTAAGTGGGATAGGGTGGTACTAGGTACTGCAAGGACAGAGAAGAGAGAGTTCAATGCAAAATATTTATTTAAGCATCAATACATGACAGGGTGTATGTTTTATAAAACACTTTGTTCCAGACAGCTGAGGAAAAACAGACATGTTCTCCCTCTCTTATTAAGCCTGTGCTTAACTGCTTTGATCTGGTCTTGAAAATATTATTTTGGTGGAGATGAAAAAAGCCAAATGTTGATTTCCTCTCCGTTAGTCTTTAGAACTGATTTCCTTAGCCACAGACTGACAGGGAAAGGTCACGATTTGATATTCTGTCTTCTTCCCTGTGTTGTTCTTAGTCTCTAAATGAACAGTCATTGAGATATTTTTGGTTGCTCAGGTCTATGATGACTCAAATAGGTATAGACATGTCTAAGTGAATGGCTGACTCAATGCCACATATTTCCTCATATCACATGATTTCACTGAAGTCATAAAAGCAGACTCTCAGTTGTAGTAAATCAGTCAGGATCATTCATTGTCTTCCATTTCCGACATGCTAGGCTCAACTAATAAAAGCTATGATAATTCAAATGAGAAGAGCAGCAAACGTTTTGGTAGCAATTGTTGAGAATAGGCGGTTATGAAAGGTGATAGGCTGGAAAGCATAGGATTGTAAACCAAATGTGCAATGAACAAGCAAATAATCTGGGAAATAATCAGCATGAGAACAGTAAGCCAGTGTGTGGCTCTTCTGACAAAGTACACAAGTCCGTGAGACTTGTGGTCAAATATTTTGCTTTAGGACAGTGCAATAACACTGTAATGTGTGGTTTTCCTCATTGTCTTACCATTTGATTGTTTCTTCACAATAACACCTATTTACCAATGCAGCTTGACCTGTAGAAAATAGGGAAACCGGCTGTCAGATACAGAGAAAGTTGCGATTGCTACAGCTTTCTGATGAAATGTCCAGCAAAAACACTGAGCCTGTCCCTGGAGTGGTTGTCTTAAAGGCCATGTTGCTGAGCCTGTCCCTGGAGTGGTTGTCTTAAAGGCCATGTTGTTGTCCCTTGGTTGTCTTAAAGGCCATGTTGCTGAGCCTGTCCCTGGAGTTGTCTTAAAGGCCATGTTGTCCTGTCCCTGGAAAGGCCATGTTGCTGAGCCTGTCCCTGGAGTGGTTGTCTTAAAGGCCATGTTGCTGAGCCTGTCCCTGGAGTGGTTGTCTTAAAGGCCATGTTGCTGAGCCTGTCCCTGGAGTGGTTGTCTTAAAGGCCATGTTGCTGAGCCTGTCCCTGGAGTGGTTGTCTTAAAGGCCATGTTGCTGAGCCTGTCCCTGGAGTGGTTGTCTTAAAGGCCATGTTGCTGAGCCTGTCCCTGGAGTGGTTGTCTTAAAGGCCATGTTGCTGAGCCTGTCCCTGGAGTGGTTGTCTTAAAGGCCATGTTGCTGAGCCTGTCCCTGGAGTGGTTGTCTTAAAGGCCATGTTGCTGAGCCTGTCCCTGGAGTGGTTGTCTTAAAGGCCATGTTGCTGAGCCTGTCCCTGGAGTGGTTGTCTTAAAGGCCATGTTGCTGAGCCTGTCCCTGGAGTGGTTGTCTTAAAGGCCATGTTGCTGAGCCTGTCCCTGGAGTGGTTGTCTTAAAGGCCATGTTGCTGAGCCTGTCCCTGGAGTGGTTGTCTTAAAGGCCATGTTGCTGAGCCTGTCCCTGGAGTGGTTGTCTTAAAGGCCATGTTGCTGAGCCTGTCCCTGGAGTGGTTGTCTTAAAGGCCATGTTGCTGAAGTGGTTGTCTTAAAGGCCATGTTGCTGAGCCTGTCCCTGGAGTGGTTGTCTTAAAGGCCATGTTGCTGAGCCTGTCCCTGGAAAGTGTTGCTTGTCTTAAAGGCCATGTTGCTGAGCCTGTCCCTGGAGTGGTTGTCTTAAAGGCCATGTTGCTGAGCCTGTCCCTGGAGTGGTTGTCTTAAAGGCCATGTTGCTGAGGTAACGGTCCTGCTGCAGGATCACTTCATGCAAACCGTGCTTTGTGGATTAACAGAGATCTGGATTTATTTTCTGATGTTGTAGGAACATTATTGCATACATTGCTGGATCAGTGCTGTGATAAGCAGTCGTTTTGAGGCAAGCAGGACAAACTGCAGTCCTCTGTTGTGGACACTGACTTTTTAGAGTGTGGGAAATGTCATTTTTGTTTTGTCATAAAACTCCTTGCAGCATTCAATAAATTCCATGTAATCTGTTAAAGCTATTTTATAATGACAATGTTATAAAGGGCCACTGTGCTCTAGTTACGTAAGCGTTCTGGTGAATATTTACTGTAGCTTTAGGAGGGTTCGTATGTTCCTTTCAGGTGGCACTGCCTTCATTTTAATTAGTTCAAGTTGCAATATGTCATTGCTACATTTTAAGAAAAAAAAACAACTCAGCGATGCATTTTTTTTCTGTGACTGCATGAGCAAACAGCCAGTCAAACATGGGGTGGCATTGACTACCCAGCAGACCTCTAGTGTTTTACTGTCTGGCATTGTGGCATACTTTGGGTCTGCCTGAGGAGGAGGAGGAGGAACAGCCCTAGTATTGGGTACAGTACTGAATGGCATAAATGGGCCTCTGTCCTTGCCACACTGACTCTACAAACCCTGCTACACCTCCCGCTTGTAATCATCGGAAAACAGCCAGTCTAAAATGTACAAATCTCTAAGGTCTCTTTTTTCCTAGAATAGCCTAGGAATTAGAGAATGAGCACCAGTCTCGTCATATGTGGAGATCTAGGCCAATTGTCACTCCTGGCTGTGAATAGAGCTGCTGGTTGGCTGTGAATAGAGCTGCTGGTTAGCTGTGAATAGAGCTGCTGGTTGGCTGTGAATAGAGCTGCTGGTTAGCTGTGAATAGAGCTGCTGGTTAGCTGTGAATAGAGCTGCTGGTTAGCTGTGAATAGAGCTGCTGGTTAGCTGTGAATAGAGCTGCTGGTTAGCTGTGTGGCTTAAAGGAAGCCACTTCCATGGTTTGTCTGCTTTGCTATAGTTAATTATCACTATAACATAGGCATATGCCAGTGGCCAGTACTTTGACTCATGGCTAATCATGAGTACATTATAAAAAGGTCTACTGGGGATTGTGTTGTAAGAATGTCTGCACTTTGAGTGAACCTGTGCCAGGCCAAGAGGAGCTTCCACTTAATATCAATTAGACAGGTCTGTATGTCTCATTTGACACTAATGAAAAGCTTTCACTCAGGTGGTCTGATAGTGGTCCTATCTGTCAGCGTGTCTGGCCTCAGTCCAGGGCTGTATTTGCAACCACAGGAGAAATCACAGAGGCGGTGGTGGCCCACCCTCCAGGTTTACGATCCAATCATGAATATTTCAGAGCTCCTGATGAAGCTCACTTTTGTTTCTTTTTTGTACCTGAATGTCAACATTCTGAGCCTTTAGTGGTTAAGGAAGCAAACATGATTTCACCTCTCCCTCCCATTGAGTTTACATACAAGATACGTGTCCAACAATTTAGATGAAGTGGTGCCAGCACAGAAAAGGGAAAGAGCTCTTGTGCACCCTGACTGAGCTCTGTGTTTCGTGTCACCTGTCCTCTCGGGTGGGTGACTTGGTAAAATGGTACAGAATGGAGTGTGCCTGGAGAGCTGGCAGGGGATCATAGCAGCAGGCCAGGGACCTGCCAACTGCAGTCAGATGGAGCGAAGGGACAAACACACCATTAATATCTGAAATAAGCAGGCCCTATCCAGTTCAAGTTACGCCAGCATAGGGGTTAACCATTGGGAAGTAGCCTACTTGCGCAATTTCAACCCTTAACTCTGAAACATGAGAAATACTGTCAAATTGAACAGCACATCTGAAAGTATTTGTGTCTACCCCAGGCTGTTTTCCATATCCATATATTTTCTTACAGATAATGGTAAAAATGCATGAGAAATGTTTGATCTTTTGGCCCTCCCTCCAGGTCTCCTCCTCCTCTCTAATCCTCCCTCGTGCTCTGTCTCCGTCCCCTTCTGGTCCCCTGGTCTTAGCTCCCTTTACAGGTCCTATTCAAAGGGCCCTCTGTGCTGCTGGCTGGCAAGCCACGTGTTTATGGAATGTTTCAGCTGCTTGTGGGGTGTGGGGGAACATAGTGATGGTAATGTGCTATATGAGATGAGCTCACCTCTGCACAAACTGCCTGGGCCATGTTAGACAATAATTAGTTTGTGGATGACGCTTCTGGCAGACAGTACTATTTCATGTATTTACTTTAACAAGATGTACTGTAGAACAAATACGCATATCTACAAGCATGAGTCCTTAAGAAGATTCCTCCTGGAAGCTAAACAGCTTTTCTTGAAATTGCTCTGAAAGCACAATTATAGGGAATAATCATGTTTAGTTCCTGGTCTCTGCTCCCATTTCCTGGTTGTCCACAGTGCTGAGTGGAAAAGCCTCTAAACCTGGCCTTCTGTGTGTCCAACTCTTAGACTGTCTCATGTGAGTGCATCTGTTTGGGTTGAATTTTGTGTGTGTGTCTGCAATCTGTTTTTCTTGTGGTTTATTGGAAAAGAGAAGATAAGACACGGGTGTTGAGATCTGAATAACTTATGATATAAAGGGAAAACACATTTTGTGTTGGTTGCCTCTTTTCTCTCCCTCTTTTTCAGCTAGTATCACACCCTCACTGTATCAGTCAAGTTTGTGTGTGGACCCACACACAAACACAGTACCAGTACCAGTCAAAAGTTTGGACAGCCCTGCTCATTCAAGGGTTTTTCTTTATTTTGACTATTTTCTGCATTGTAGAATAATAGTGAAGACATCAAAACTATGAAATAACACATATGGAATCATGTAGTAACCAAAATTCTCTCAACCAGCTTCATGAGGTAGTCACCTGGAATGCATTTCAATTAACAGGTGTGCCTTGTTAAAAGTACACTTGTGGAATTTCTTTCCTTAATGCTTTTGAGCCAATCAGTTGTGTTTTGGATGATTTGGACTGCAAAGTGAAGGAAAAGCAGCCAACAAGTGCTCAGCATATGTGAGAACTCCTTCAAGACTGTTGGATAAGCATTCCAGGTGACTACCTTATGAAGTTGGTTGAGAGAATGCCAAGAGTGTGCAAAGCTGTCATCAAGGCAAAGGATGGCTACTTTAAAGAATCTAAAATATATTTTGATTTGTTTAACACTTTATTTTGGTTACATGTGTTATTTAATAGTTTTGATGTCTTCACTATTATTCTACAATGTTAAAAATAAAGAAAAACCCTTTAATGAGTAGGTTTGTCCAAACTTTTGACTGGTACTGTTTATCCTGTAGGTCACAGACTGGAGCAATTATTGAACCTTGATATTCTGTTATACAGAGCATTACTGTGACCACCCTGAGCTATTTCAACACGCTGATTAGTAAGTGTGGTGGGCTGGGCAGCTGAGTTCTGACCTACACTGCTCAATGGCTGGTGCTAATTTTAGGCTGTCCCATAACCGATCTGAGCAGAGCTGGTGGGCCTCACTACTCCTACTGGGCCTGTGGTCGGGCTCCCTCCCACTTCAACAGGGCACTTCAATTGTGCCAGAATGTGCTGATGGTTGGTTGGCTCGCACTCTGCTGATCTGCCCGAAACACCCAGTCAGCTTCTTTCAGGGCTGCAGTGCCACCGCCCCGTTGCAGGTGCCACGTTTTCAGACCTGTTTCTTTTCAACCTGATGGGTGAAGCTCAGTCAGAGAGAAACCAGATGTGCTGAACTGAAGTGTATGCAGTACTGAAAGATCTCCACCCAACCCATCCCTTCCTGTGTTAGCTGTGAGGGATGAAAAGACCCCTTCGTAGTAGTGGGATTGAAGTGCAACTCTTTGTAGGCTGAGGATTAGTAAAACAGATTTGTATTGATAAACCTGTATAACTTTCTATTTGTACATTCCATACATGCTGGATGGTAAAAGTCATTGTAACACCTGTTTCCTCTCGGTTCGCTGACAGATGTCTCTCCATTGATCACACGATCAGGATGAGAATCCATTTAGTGGAGGCAGAATGTTTCCAAAGCTCTTAACAGCATCATTTTTAAAATATAAAAAAATGTTTAGAAGGTGCCATATCTTTTCTAATCTATAAGCATGCTGTCAGAGGTGACAGAGACTCATTGTGCTACACTCAATACTACAGTTATTATTCCTGGACCATAATGTCCCAAATAATCAGTCTTAAAGGGAATATTAGCCCCTTCTTTGGAGAATCCTTTAACATTTGTGTCTCATTTTAACTGATTTTTAATCTAAATTCTGGTGGTCAATTGAGAGGAATCGGTGTACTCTGTTTTGTCCATTGCATCCCGTCCCGGTTAATGCGTGTCCAGATGGGACTGGCAGGATCTCTACAGGCTGTCACTCTGATCACTGTCTGGACCATTTCCTCCTTTTAGTTATTTCCAGAACAAATGCAGAGTTCATCCTTCTCTCCATAGAAATATTTAAAGTGTCCTTTAGCCAATGCAGTGAAGTGTGACAGTGCTTTGATGCATTACATGGAGATTCTAAAAGCAGCAACATTCAGCTTCAACACAATCAAGCTCTCGTTCTTAATCCAAGGGAGAAATAAAAGGGAACTATATCTTCAAAACAAGTCTTTTTGTAAATGTATTTTTTAGCATTCATATGGATATCCTGTATCCCGCCAAAACTGTGTGAACCCTGCTCTAAGCAAGGTCACATCACAGTTGTGATGTTGAATTTCTGTGTTTATGATTCTGTGGATTTGTCCTGCTAACACATCTGTCATTCCCCTTCTCTCTGGGTCATAGTCGGTTCATCTATCTATACATGTGGATTAGGATTACAGGTCTGTGAATATGTCCTTGATGCTTTTGTTGTGTGTGTTGCGTCAAACCTCTCATCACTCTCCACAATTGTTGCATCCACAGGGACAGAGTGCATGTTGACAGTGCACAGGTTATTCTCTGTACTAGGATTTAAAAGCATGTTAACCTGTTATGTTTGGAATCCTAGCAGACAGCTATTTATAGGTCATCCTTGTCCTATTGTAAAAGATAAAAGAGAAGCGGATTTGTAGTAGTGTGGCCAAATGGCTCCCTCGGGAACTACTAACTTGTACACTAAACAAACACAACTTCCAGATCCAGCCAAAGCTTTTCTGAGCCTGATGAACTTTGGCTTCCTAAACCCAAAGATCAGAACACTGGCAAATTCAATAATGCTGAAAGAACCTCTAAATTCTGCAGGATTCTCTACTAAAAGTCCAGAGAAACGTTGTCCTTTGCTGCTACATCAAAAACCCTCTCAGCCCCAGCTGTTAGTTTGAGCACTGTTATGCAATGTTATTAGAATATATTTGTTACAGCTCTATTGCACATTAGTAACCATTTTGAGGTTAATTGAGGGGAGACACAGATACACTCTACCACCATTCAACCACATAGTGTTTAAGAGTAAACCCCTCTGCTTTCACTATTACTAGGGAAGCTGTTTTAACATACAGTTATTGTTGTTAAAATGTCATTAATATATATTTTTATTTATATGATTCAACAATATAAAAATGACAATTTTGGATATCAAAAATGTAATTATTGATAGCAATTATTCACATTTTTGATAGCCACAATAGCATTTATATTTTGTTATTTACAGTGGGGCAAAAACGTATTTAGTCAGCCACCAATTGTGCAAGTTCTCCCACTTAAAAAGATGAGCGAAGCCTGTAATTTTCATCATAGGTACACTTCAACTATGACAGACAAAATGAGAAAGAAAATCACATTGTAGGATTTTTAATTTATTTATTTGCAAATTATGGTGGAAAATAAGTATTTGGTCAATAACAAAAATGTATCTCAATACTTTGTTATATACCCTTTGTTGGCAATGACAGAGGTCAAACGTTTTCTGTAAGTCTTCACAAGGTTTTCACACACTGTTGCTGGTATTTTGGCCCATTCCTCCATGCAGATCTCCTCTAGAGCAGTGACGTTTTGGGGCTGTTGCTAGGGCAACACGGTCTTTCAACTCCCTCCAAAGATTTTCTATGGGGTTGAGATCTGGAGACTGGCTAGGCCACTCCAGGACCTTGAAATGCTTCTTACGAAGCCACTCCTTCGTTGCCCGGGCGGTGTGTTTGGGATCATTGTCATGCTGAAAGACCCAGCCACATTTCATCTTCAATGCCCTTGCTGATGGAATGAGGTTTTCACTCAAAATCTCACGATACATGGCTCCATTCATTCTTTCCTTTACACTGATCAGTTGTCCTGGTCCCTTTGCAGAAAAACAGCCCCAAAGCACAATGTTTCACAGTAGGTATGGTGTTCTTTGGATGCAACTCAATCTTTGTCCTCCAAACACGATGAGATGAGTTTTTACCAAAAAGTTATATTTTGGTTTCATCTGACCATATGACATTCTCCCAATCTTCTTCTGGATCATCCAAATGCTCTCTAGCAAACTTCAAACGGGCCTGGACATGTACTGGCTTAAGCAGGGGGACACGTCTAGCACTGCAGGATTTGAGTCCCTGGCGGCGTAGTGTGTTACTGATGGTAGGCTTTGTTACTTTGGTCCCAGCTCTCTGCAGGTCATTCACTAGGTCCCCCCGTGTGGTTCTGGGATTTTTGCTCACCGTTCTTGTCATTATTTTGACCCCACGGGGTGAGATCTTGCGTGGAGCCCCAGATCGAGGGAGATTATCAGTGGTCTTGTATGTCTTCCATTTCCTAATAATTGCTCCCACCGTTGATTTCTTCAAAAAAAGCTGCTTACCTATTGCAGATTCAGTCTTCCCAGACTGGTGCAGGTCTAAAATTTTGTTTCTGGTGTCCTTTGACAGCTCTTTGGTCTTGGCCATAGTGGAGTTTGGAGTGTGACTGTTTTCGGTTATGGACAGGTGTCTTTAATACTGATAACAACTTCAAACAGGTGCCATTAATTAAACAGGTGCCATTAACGAGTGGAGGACAGAGGAGCCTCTTAAAGAAGAGTTACAGGTCTGTGAGAGCTAGAAATCTTGCTTGTTTGTTGGTGACCAAATACTTATTTTCCACCATAATCATCAAAAATCCTACAATGTGATTTTCTGGATATTTGTTTTCTTCTCATTTTGTCTGTCATAGTTGAAGTGTACCTATGATGAAAATTACAGGCCTCTCTCATCTTTTTAAGTGGGAGAACTTGCACAATTGGTGGCTGACTAAATACTTTTTTGCCCCACTGTATTATAATGAACTTCATGGGGTCCAGATTACATTTGCATGCTCCTACATACAGTGCTAGTAAAAGTCTACAAACTCCTTGCACAGTTTTCACATTTTGCTGCCTTAAAATTTTATCTAAAAAATATTACATTTTATATTTTTCGTATTGATGTACACAACCTACTCCACATTTTCAAAGTAAAATAATATTGATATAGGAAATTCCATTATTAATATAAAACGTGATGAATATACACAGTTTATTTTGGTACACCTATCTAATACTGGTTCAATCCCCCCGTTTCCTTCAGAACAGCTTGAATTCTTTGGGGTGTTGACATTGGTGTCAAGCGACCTAACGTGTGCCAGGAAAACATTCCCCACACCATTACACCACCACAACCAGCCTGTACCATTGACACCCGGCATGATGAGGCCGTGGACTCATGCTGCTTACGCCAAATCCTAACTCCGCATTTGCATGACCAAACAGGAACCAGGATTTGTCGGGCCAGGCAATGTTTTTACACTCCACAATTGTCCAGTGTCGGTGACCGCGTGCCGACTGGAGCTTCTTCTTCTTGTTTTTAGTTGATAGGAATGGAACCTGTGTGGTCTTCTGCTGCAATAGCCCATCCGTGACCTTGACCGACGAGTTGAGTGTTCCGAGATGCCGTTGTGCACACCACTGTTGTACTGCATCATTATTTGCCTGTTTGTGGCCCGCCTGTTTGCTTGCATGATTCTTGCCATTCTCCTTTGAACTCTCATCAACGAGTTGTTTTCGACCACAGGACTGCCGCTGACTGGATGTTTTTTGTTTGTCGTACCATTATTGGCCAACCCTAGGCACTGTCATGCGTGAAAATCCCAGGAGGCCGGATGTTTCTGAGATACTCGAACCCGCGCCCCTGGCAACGACGATCATACTACTCTAACTACTAAGTCACTTACGTCACTAGTTTGGCCCATTCTAACGTTCAATATAAAAGTAACTGAATGCCTGTCTGCCTGCTTTATATAGCAAGCCATGGCCTTGTGACTCACTGTCTGTAGGAGCGAACCATTTTCGTGAACTGGCCACTGACTATGTTAAAACGGCTTTCCATACTAATACTGCACAGAGGAAACTGCATTAGCTCTTTGGTAATCCCACAGAGCTGTAGCTGATCTTCTTTGTTAAACGTTTTACCATGATTTAACTTAGGAAAAAGTCAATGTATTAGACAACTCACAGGGTTGGTTCAAGGACAGCAATCCCAGAGTTGATATATGATATTTAATATTAATTTAAATGTGTACGTGTGGGAGGAGGGGGATGTTTGTGTGAAAAGGTGACCGTGTGCAGAATGTCTGTTTCCTGCTCTGAAGTTGATGAATTTGCTCAATGTTCTGGACAGACCTGCCTGGACACTTCCTTAGCAACAGGCCTTGCAGTCTGAGAACTAAGCTGTACTGTGGAACTAGCCTATTGTGAAATCTTCTTCACTCAATGTTGGGTAGCTTGCCTGCTTTTTCATGCTACCATGGATAACTATTCTACATTTAAAAAGCATGGTTTTCCCAGAGCCATGTAAATAACTGTCTCTGTGAACATTATTTTAGTTAATATCAATTAATGTAAGAAATAACATTTTAAGACATGTTTTATAGTTTATGTCCATTTTACTGAGATATATTTGTGTCTGTATGATTGGTCAGTGTGTGTCCATTGACCGTGATTTCCAGGCCTCTGTGGCTGTGAGAGGTTGTTCACCCAGGATCACTGCTGTTGTATAATCTGACAGACACACAGTGTGGCCTTTCACATTGACTTCCCCTGTATTTCCCTTGCCTGCTCCTCCAGAGTAAACACAGTGGTTTCTCTCTGCACGGCCCAGTGTGTTTGTTCAGGTTCTCTGGGGGTATCCCACTGTCAGCCTGACTCAACCAGCCCCCGGCCACTCCACATGGCTGGGTTCCATCTGCCTTCCTTGCTTCCGGAATCCTCTCTTTCCTGTTTTCTAGCAGAGGTGAACTACACTGAGCAAAAATATAAACGCAACATGCAACAATTTCAAAGATTTTACAGTTCCAGTTAAAGTAAGGAAATCAGAAATAAATGAATTTGGCCCTAATCTATGGATCTCACATGACTGGGAATACAGATGTGCATCTCTTGGTCACAGATACAGTACCTGGTGAGAACACCATTTGCCTCATGCAGCACGACACATCTCCTTCACATAGAGTTGATCAGGCTGTTGATTGTGGCCTGTGGAATGTTGTTCCACTCCTCTTCAATGACTGTGTGAAGTTGCTGGGTATTGGCGGGTACTGGAACACGCTGTTGTACACGTCGATCCATAGCATCCCAAATATGTTTAATGGGAGTATGCAGGCCATGGAAGAACTGGGACATTTTCAGGTTCCAGGAATTGTGTACAGAACCTTGCAAAATGGGGCCGTGCATTTTCATGCTGAAATGTGATGGCTGTGGATGAATGGCACGACACTGGGCATCAGGATCTTGTTGCAGTATCTCTGTGTGCATTCAAATTGCCATTGACAAAATGCAGTTGTCTTTGTTGTCTGTAACTTATGCCTACCCATACCATAACCCCACCTCCACCATGGGGCACTCTGTTCACAACGTTGACATCAACAAAACGCTCGCCCACATGATGCCATCGCTGTCTGTCATCTGCCCAGTACAGTTGATGCCGGGATTCATCCGCGAAGAGCACACATCTTCAGCATGCCAGTGACCATTGAAGGTGAGCATTTGCCCACCAAAGTTGGCTACAACGTTGAACTACAGTCAGGTCAAGACCCTGGTGAAGATGACGAGCATGCAGATGTGCTTCCCTGAGACAGTTTGTGCAGAAGTTCTTTGGTTGTGCAAACCCCCAGTTTTATCAGCTGCCCGGGTGGCTGCTCTCAGATGATCCCGCAGGTGAAGAAGCCAGATGTGGAGAACCTGGTTTGGGGCGGTTACACGTGGTCTGCTGTTGTGAGGCCGGTTAGACGCACTGCCAAAATCTCTAAAACGCCATTGGAGGTGGGCGTTCCTTCAGTCAGCATGCCAATTGCACGCTCCCTCAAATTGAGACATCTGTGGCATTGTGTTGTGTGACAAAACTGCACATTTTAGAGTGCCCTTTTATTGGCCCCAGCACAAGGTGCACCTGTGTAAAGATCATGCTGTTTAATCAGCTTCTTGATATGCCACACCTGTCAGGTGGATGGATTATCTTGGCAAAGGAGAAATGCTCACTAACAGGGATGTAAAAAATATGTGCACAGAATTTGAGAGAAATAAGCTTTTTGTGCATATGGACATTTTCAAGGATCTTTTATTTCAGCTCATGAAGGGACCAATACTTTACATGTTGCGTTTATATTTTGGTTCAGTATAGTTATCTCTGTGTCCACTTCTGAACATACAGTATTTCAGCTACATTCAGCTATTTTAACACTGAGGCCTCACAGACAAACAAACACCACAGCTTGTATCATTACACTGATGGTGCTTGTGCTTCTGCCACACTGATACTGACAATGATGGTAGATGTTGTTGATGAGTCAAAGTGACAATAAAAGGGATTGAACTGTTCTTGATGCAAAACTATATAGATGAATAATAGCGGAAACAACTAGACAACAGCAGCTAAAACATCAAGATAGACCCCTGTGTTGCATTGTGTCTGCAAACACTTCCACCCAGAATGTCTGCTTTGCTGTGATTGTGAATAAAAGGGGCGTTTTCTGGTCTGTGTCTAACACCTACAGTACAAACCAGAGAGCAGGAAGAGCTGCGGTTAGTCCTCTCTCTCTGTAACGAGGCGGTCTAATGTAGCCTTGGCCACTTCCCTACACCTTGGATTTATTCACCAAGAATGAACTTGAAAACCACACAGCCACAATCCGACATGGTTGAGATGGAAGTAGAGGAGAAGATATGATGACGAGTGGCGGAACTCCCATTGTCCCAAATATCTGTCCAACAGGCTACTGGTTCACCTATGGCTAGTGATCATTAAGAAGGAATTCAAATCAAATTTTATTTGTCACATACACATGGTTAGCAGATGTTAATGCAAGTGTAGAGAAATGCTTGTGCTTCTAGTTCCGACAATGCAGTAATAACCAACAAGTAATCTAACTAACAATTCCAAAACTACTGTCTTATACACACAAGTGTAGGGGGATAAAGAATATGTACATAAAGATATATGAATGGGTGATGGTACAGAGCGGCATAGGCAAGATACAGTAGATGGTATCGAGTACAGTATATACATATGAGATGAGTATGTAAACAAAGTGGCATAGTTAAAGTGGCTAGTGATACATGTATTACATAAGGATGCAGTCGATGATATAGAGTACAGTATATACGTATACATATGAGATGAATAATGTAGGGTATGTAAACATTATATTAGGTAACATTGTTTAAAGTGGCTAGTGATATATTTTACATAATTTCCCATCAATTCCCATTATTAAAGTGGCTGGAGTTGAGTCAGTGT
Organism: Oncorhynchus masou masou; assembly: GCF_036934945.1. NCBI lineage: Eukaryota > Metazoa > Chordata > Actinopteri > Salmoniformes > Salmonidae > Oncorhynchus > Oncorhynchus masou. The sequence goes on along the minus strand of NC_088212.1, from coordinate 24,300,841 downwards.
GTTGGCAGCAGCCACTCAATGTTAGTGGTGGCTGTTTAACAGTCTGATGGCCTTGAGATAGAAGCTGTTTTTCAGTCTCTCGGTCCCAGCTTTGATGCACCTGTACTGACCTCGCCTTCTGGATGATAGCGGGGTGAACAGGCAGTGGCTCGGGTGGTTGTTGTCCTTGATGATCTTTATGGCCTTCCTGTAACATCGGGTGGTGTAGGTGTCCTGGAGGGCAGGTAGTTTGCCCCCGGTGATGCGTTGTGCAGACCTCACTACCCTCTGGAGAGCCTTACGGTTGTGGGCGGAGCAGTTGCCGTACCAGGCGGTGATACAGCCCGCCAGGATGCTCTCGATTGTGCATCTGTAGAAGTTTGTGAGTGCTTTTGGTGACAAGCCGAATTTCTTCAGCCTCCTGAGGTTGAAGAGGTGCTGCTGCGCCTTCTTCACGATGCTGTCTGTGTGGGTGGACCAATCCAGATTGTCTGTGATGTGTATGCCCTCCCTCGAGTTTTTATTGTCATCGAGTTGATATGTAAATGAAGCATTACTATGGTTAAGCTCCTGTTCAGTATAGCTGCCTTGAACTGCTTCTGCATCTGTACAGTTAAAGTATGTCATGTACAGAGAGTAGAGGGACTGACTAATGCTTCTCCTCACCACACAAGTGAATCAGAGTTTTTGCTGCGATTCTCCTGGCTTATCCTCTGCTGTGGGATGGTCCCTGTGTGTCTGGCACAGTCTCTGAAGATCAGAGGGGATTTGAAGCACAGAGACACAGAATGTATTGGAATAGAGCACATTAGAGTTTGAATGACAGAGCTGTTTTCATCAGGTCATTCTAGTTATTTTGAATGTACAGTAGCTTTTATATAATACCATTGATATACAGATATGAATAACTTTTATTTTAGTAATATTTTTCGCCCTTGTGTTTGATGTAAGACCTATTTTGATTCTTTTTGAGTCTGCACCATATTCTCGTCTCAACAAAGGATTATTGTTTTTAAATAAAAAATATATATATATTTCAAAGAGCAGATGAATATAGACACATGTTTTTTTGGAGGGAGGTGATGTTCCCAGTCAAACTGGTCATGACAACTGATCACACATTTCTATCTTCTTTCACTGCCTGTTCAGTGGCTTTAATGGTGTTTTTAGAGGAGAAGAGAGAATGTCTTGCATGTGAAGGGTGTGAAGTGTCAGAGAGAGATTCACACAGGGCCACTGTCTTGGAACCTACTTTACACTACCACACCTAATCCCCTCCATCTGTCTGTAATTATCCCAAAAGTCCCCTACAGTGGGACCCCTCCTTCCTATGGCTATGACCTGGAGCAGGCGGAGGAGCACCAGCAGCACCATGACCTCCTGCCTTTCAGCACCTCACCCTCCTTCTCACCTCGCCTCCGCTCCAAGAGCTGCAGCAGCCAGCACACACACTCCTCTGGCTCCCTGGAGTCCACCCTGTCGGTAAGGTTATTGCCAGTTTATCATACACCTCCATCTTCTACTCTTAAAGCCCATGATTTTTCCACTCAGTGCAGCTGTCTGTTAATGCCCCCGTCCTCTATAAGTCTGCCTTGGGCTCTCTGAGTGTATTTAATAGAGATGCTCTGCTCGTTCCAACCACACTTTCACTCACCCTATAAATCTCATCCACCTCTATTGTACTGTACCTAGCCAATCTGCGGTGTCCCCTAGGTCCTCCTCTGATGTCCTCAGCTCTCTGATCTTCAAAGGTTAAATCCAGGGGGAGGCCTTCTCTTGTGCCCCCCTTAGTATTCCAGCTGTGGAATGTCAGAGCTATTCATTTCTGCTCTGTGCATGAGCTCCATATCGACCGACCACAGGCGGCTGGTGGCACCTTAACGGGGGAGTACGGGCTCATAGTAATGGCTGGAACGGAATAAATGGAATCCATCAGTAACTACAGGTCCCATCCTAGGCTAGGAAAACAATTGTTTCCCTCCACAATACAATGGATCTTTGACCCTGGCCTCTGCCCTCTACATCTCCAACAGGATTTAATCAAATGTATTGGGTACCCATGAGACGACAGTCTCTACTCGTAGCTGTTTAGCGGTCTCATTCAACACCCATGGGGATTAGGGAAGATCTGCTCTGGTTACAATTAGAATCACCAAATAAGCCAAGTAGAAGTGAATACCCGGTCTGTCGCTCTCACTGTCTCTCTCTCTCTCTGCCATTCACTGTTAGTCTCATTCTCACACACAGACAGAGCTGGATCAGGAGAAAGAGTTGGAGATGCGGAAGTGGGTTTTGTCAGGGATCCTGGCCAGTGAGGAGACATATCTCAGCCACCTGGGGGCTATCTTACTGGTAAGAGACAGGACTTTGAGCTAATTGAATATGACACTAATTGAATATGCCACACCTCACTGTGATGAACAGTGATTTCAGAGCATTAGGACAGTAAAATGTTGGATGGACAGACGGATGGATGTATACACACAAACACACACACACACACAGACATACACACAGTAATGCTTGTCTTGCATTGATTGTCTCAGCCCATGAAGCCTCTGAGGGCAGCGGCCACCACCTCCCAGCCGATGCTGACCATCCAGCAGATAGAGACCATCTTCTTCAAGGTGACGGAGCTCCATGAGATCCACAAGGACTTCTACGATGCCCTGCTACCCAGAGTTCAGGAGTGGTGCCACAACCAGTGTGTGGGCGATCTCTTCCAGAAACTGGTGAGCATTATTATTGTTGTGTAAAGACTTAGGAAATGCTGTTATGGTTCTTTTGTGTTAGTTCTTCCAGATGCATTTGTTCCTTTGTTCATAAGTACAAAAACATGAAATAGACCCCCCCCAGCCACAAACTGCATTCTTCTGTGAGTAAGCAGATATTTATCCAATAAGTCAGTCACTTTTAAAGACAATATTAGTAGACTTCCTTTGATCATTAATAATACTGAAGAGAGATTTAAAGAGTAGAAAGAGGGAGTTAGACTGGCTATAATGTGTGGTGGATGCTGGACCCCACATGTGAGCAGACTGCCTGGAGACATCTCCCACACAGATAAAAGCCTGGCTATAGCACATAACAGGCAGTAAAGGAGGACAAAACATCACTAAGAGGCTCCTGACTGCAAAGAGCTGCCTCAGTATGACAGTGGAGGAAAGGAAGATGCATGAAACAAAATCACATCATTTGTCCTTTTTTTTATGACTGTTTGCACGCACACTCACCGCCGTGTGTGTGTGTGTGTGTGTGTGTGCACAGTCATAAAAAAAAGGACAAATTATGACTGATAGGATGCATGTTATCAATGCTGTTTTTGTTGAAAGGCCATGCCTCGTCTGATCGCTATTCTCAGCACCATGAGAAGGGGAAGCAACTAGTATGACCGGAGTAGAGAGCAGCCAAAACTGGGTACATGAATCCAACAACAGGTTAACTACATCGTATCTACTCTCTATTGTCTCTCTCTATTATAGGCCAGCCAGCTAGGAGTGTACAGGGCCTTTGTGGATAACTATACGGTTGCTGTGGAGACGGCTGACAAGTGCTGCCAGGCCAACATACAGTTTGCTGAAATATGTCAGGTATGTATTGTATTTTATATGTCTACTTTTACAAGGGCAACGTTTCGGATAGAATACCTCATCCCCAGGCTCAATTGCTAGAAACGGCTGGGTGGACAGAGATTCAAATAAATATTACTGTGATGCTGTGTTGAAATGGTGTACTCGTATCATTATGCCTTTCTCAATTCCTGTTGTGCCCTCAGAATCTTAAGGTCATAAGCACCAAGGAATGCAAAGACCATGCAAAAAATTCACTGGAAAGTAAGTGCAATTTCTTTATTTTGAACAATTCACAGTCAAAATGAACTAAACCTTACATTTATTTGAATATCTATAGTTCAAGATTATGAAGAATTCAACCCTCTCGTTATTTGAATTCAGAAAGTGTGGTACATACTTAGTTAAATCATATTGAATATGACCCTCAACCTCAAGGTGTCCTACGTTGTTAGTTCTGCATTGACTTGTCCTGCCTTGGACTATATACTTTATGACCCTGTCCCCCTCAGCTCTGCTCTATAAACCCGTGGACAGAGTCACCCGCAGCACTCTGGTTCTGCATGTAAGTCAAATCAACACACTGAAGATTTTTTCCCTTCAGACCTGAATTCCGTTTATGAAAACAATGCTTCACATATCTTAGAAAAAGTGATCATAATTTATCTCAAATTAATGTATTTTTTCTTTCTCTATTTCACATTTTCTCTTTCTTCTCTTCCTACCTTTTTCTTTTTCTCTTTTGCTCTCTCCTCTTTCTTATTTTTTTTATTCTTTATTTCTCTGTCTCCCTTTCTTTCTCTCTTTCCTCCTTTCTCTCACCTCTTTCTTTCACTCTCTCCTCTTTCTCTTCATTTCTTACTATTTCTCTCTCATTCTTTCTTTCTCTCGTTTCTTTCTTTCACCCTCTCGTTTCTTTTTATTTTCCTTTCTTACTATTTCTCTCCTTTCTTACATTTTTTCTTTCGCTCTCTTTTTTTTCTTTTTCGTTCTTTCTTTCACTCCTCTCTTTCCCTCTTTCTTTATTTCTCCCTCTTTCTCTCCTTTCTTTTTCTTTCTTTCTTACTCTCTCCTCCTTTTTTACTCTTTCTTTCTCTCCGCTCTTTCTCTCTTTCTTTCCATCTTCTTTTTTTCTTACTCTTTCACTCTTTTTCTATCTCTCTCCTCTCCTTTCTTTTTCTTTCACCTTTCTCCCCCTCTTCTTTCTTTCTTTCTTTCTTTCTTTCTTTCTTTCTTTCTTTCTTTCTTTCTTTCTTTCTTTCTTTCTTTCTTTCTTTCTTTCTTTCTTTCTTTCTTTCACCCTCTTTCTGCCTTTTTCTCTCTTTCTCTCTCAGGACCTGTTGAAACACACCCCCTCCAGCCACCCAGACTATCCACTGCTGCAGGATGCCCTGAGAATCTCCCAGAACTTCCTGTCCAGCATCAACGAGGAGATCACCCCACGCAGGCAGTCTATGACAGTGAAGAAGGGAGAGGTCAGTGTGGCAGGCTATGACATGAGGTGGCATGCATTTTGGACAACTGAAGTTGTCGAATTTGTGTATGTTCAGACAGCAGTAATTTGCTAACAAGGCTCCACTAGTTGTCACAGTAACGACGGGTGTGTGTGTGCAGTAGGGTAGGCTGATTGGTGCTTGTGCTCCCTGTCACTCAGAAGTTATGTAGCAAGCTAAGGTGACAACAATGCCTGCCATGGACGTTTGCTTTGAATGTTCAAAATCATATAACGTAAGAAGACTTTTAAAGCCTCAAAGGATAAGATGATCCAACTTTCAAACGATACCTTTTTGGCTAGCCACAGCAGTTAACTAGCTAGCTAGCACATTCACTAATTTATTTGTAACCAATTAACAAGCTAGTTAGCTACCACATGTTCTTGTCAAACTGTCAGCAGAGTAGCAAGAAACAATATATGCTGAATAAAAGTCTAAAAACCACTTGAGGGCAAATAAATCAGATTTGGCAGATTCTGTGTGCTTTTTTGCAGGAAAAATATCAGATTCGAATCAGATATGCAAATGTATAGGATTTGAGTCGCTTCAAACTGCCAATGTGAACACGGGTTTAGAGGCACACAGACACCCGAACCTGGTCTTGTGGCTATCTGAACCTCCCTTATAATGCTTTCATACTTGTCTTCTTTTCAGACACTTTGAGGTCACACTGCACACCATTCCAAAAGCAAAATAGTGTCAGATTACACAGCCTGCGTCTTGTCCAATCAGACAGTTACAGTAGTTAGCATAATAAGATAGATTCCCCCAAGCAACACAGGTTCAGAGCTATACATTAGGAATCTGAGGGTTACTGTAAATTAGCCAATCAGTGCTTCTCAGTTCCTGTAAACCCAGGGAAAAGGTGTGTCTGTAAACTCCAATAAACCTGCGTTGTGAGTCAGATTCCTGCTGAGTCATCTCTGCCTGTCTGGTTTATTAGTGGAGGAAGTGGAGCGTAGAGGAAGCTCATGACAAAATAATATGGTTCTGACCAGGAAAGCCCATCGCACTGCCTACATCCTTGTCCTGGCTCCCACACTCCCATCCCCCTTTCCCACTCTGAAGTGTGCTTCCCAGAAATGACCTGTAGCACGTCTTATCAAGTATCTGTCCACCCTTTCCCGTGGCGGCACGTACTAGTTACTTACCCTCACTCCCTCACCCCTGCTGAATTCCATCTATTATTACTGGAAACCTGTCCAACTATGTCCATCAGACTTCTTACAATAAGTAAACGTGAGAATGGAACAGACAAATTACATTTCTGTATGGATTGGCTCTATTGTAGCATTCCACAATTGATAGGCCTCTATTTGCTAAAGGCAAAATAAATGTAGTACTTGTAAGTGACTGGAGTTTGGTAGCTAACTGGATAAACTTACTGTGGTGATTGAAATCCAGGGTTTGATTTAGTTGGGCCAAGGGTTGCAAAGGGTCGGAAACCTTCCTGTAAATGTCCGGAGATTTTCCCTGGGAAGTTAAGCCCCAGAATTTTGGGAATTTTGCTTAAATTCATCAAAAAGGTTAGCTTATAACAGTAAACCTTTTTTTGTGGGATACACATAAGGCAATTCTAGGTCTTGTGGCATATTTTGGTTAAACTATCCCCAATTAAATGGAATTGCAACTCTCTGCATGCACAGTGCATTCTTCCATCACATATCCTCCTGATTCTCAAGCTCTTGCACACTAGTGAGATGCTATTGAGCCCCCACAACTACACTGTCTGAGCCAAGGACTACATGCTTTCTGGTAAGTTTTGATTACAATACTGGGTGGGGGGAATATATTTTATGACATAACAAAAAATCATGTGACTAGTAAATAGTCTACAGCAAAGTGTGTTTAAATCATTTCTAACTTGTTAGTTAGTTAGTTAGTTGCTATCATGTGGGTTTTAGCTTGCTTGAGCCTGCTAACTAAGGAGTGTTAATCCATATATGTTAAATACAATAAAAAATATCTTACAAAGGAGTTGTTTAATCTTATCTGCTTAACTATTTATCTGTATATGGAAAAGTATATATATTTCTTCTAATCTTTACAGGAAAATTCCACAGGCACTATCTGATGTGGAGACATTTCACTGCAGCTGATGTAGAAGGAAAAGCTGGATACATTTGCAAATACTGTGCCAAATCATATGTGAAGAATGAAAGTTCCCTCAGCGCTCACAACAAGCGACCTTTTACAAAAGTCCCTCTACTTCTATTCGAGGTGAAAATGATGAATCGCACACCTTATCGATAGCAACAGCTCATGGTCCTGCTGGAATCAGAATCATTTTATTCCCTTCTGTTGTTCAGTGAAATCTTCCCATGTGAAGAGTCAACCCATTTAATTAATGCTCAATTCATAATAAAATTTCTATTGGATGTATTTAATCATTTGAAATTATGTCTACGGTAAGGTAAAAGGTTTATGTTTCTGTCTCTATATGATATGGTAAATATTTCTAATGCAAAAAACATCTAAATTTAAATGGTATTCATATTAATTTTCATATATTTCCATTATATTCCCAGGTTTATATTCCCAAAGTTTCCACCTCCTAGTTGGGCCCATCTTACCAATTTTGTCATCAGATAGTCATCCTCCATTTTGAGATATGTCAACGTAACCGATGACCATGTAAATACAGTGACCATAAATCCACAAGGGCATCTCCCTGGTGGAGTTTTCCTTGTTTTTGCATAAATGTGGTTAGGATGGATTGGTAGAGTCCCACATGGGTGCTATTTAAAAAATATTTAAAAAAATTATAAGCAGCTTTCAGCCCGTAGGGTCAAAGGTCAGTATTAACAGTCCAAGCATTCACAGCCCCGCTCTGGCCACAGGAAGAGCAGATGTCACTACATCAGTTACCAACCGCCCACTGGACTGGCCGGGCAGGCAGGATTATTAGGATCTATTCCTGTAAACACTGGCTCTTTTCTTTAACGAGTCCGACACGAAGGATATACTGCTTTCTCGGGAACTGCCCAAATCCCCGTCATTTGCATGGAGAAAAGACGGAGAAAAAGGGGGAGGAGGTTGGGCTGCCTTCTGAGAATTCGTAGGCAAGTGATTAAACCCCCGCTGCCATCCGTTCTATTGGCCAATGGGGTGTGTGTCTATTTGTATATAACAGCTGATGCTCGATGTCTAATATTAAAGAAGTGTCGAGGTATTGCTCGCCTGAGGTAGGAGTACCTTATGATAAACTGCAGACCACACTATCTATCAATAGAGTTCTCATCTATATTATTCGTAGCCGTCTATTTACCACAACAAACCTATGTTGGCACTAAGACCGCACTCAACCAGCTGTATAAGGCCATTAGCAAACAAGAAAATGCTCATCCAGAAGCGGCGCTCCTAGTAGCTGGGGACTTTAATGCAGGCAAACATAAATCCGTTTTACCGAATTTCCACCAGTATGTTAAATGTGCAACCAGAGGGAAAAAAACTCTAGACCACATTTACTCTACACACAGAGATGCATACAAAGCTCTCCCTCGCCCTCCATTTGGCAAATCCGACTATAAATATATCCTCCTGATTCCTGCTTACAAGCAAAAACTAAAGCAGGAAGTACCAGTGACTCACTCAATACGGAAGTGGTAAGATGACGTGGATGCTACACTACAGGACTGTTTTACTAGCACAGACGGGAATATGCTCCGCAATTCATCCAATGGCGTTGAGTATACCACCTCAGTCATTGGCTTCATCAATAAGTGCATCGACGACGTGCGCGGACCAACTGGCAAGTGTCTTCATTGACATTTTCAACCTCTCCCTGACTGAGTCTGTAATACCTACATGTTTCAAGCAGACCACCATAGTCCCTGTGCCCAAGGAAGCAAAGGTAACCTGCCTAAAATTATTACCGCCCCGTGGCACTCACGTCGGTAGCCATGAAGTGCTTTGAAAGGCTGGTCATGGCTCACATCAACAGCATCATCCCAGATAAGCTAGACTCACTCCAATTCGCATACCACCCCAACAGATCCACAGATGACGTAATCTCCATTGCACTCCACACTGCCCTTTCCCACCTGGACAAAAGGAACACTGATGTGAGAATGATATTAATTGACTACAGCTCAGCTGGTAAGGGTAGGCAACAACACGTCTGCCATGCCGATCCTCAACACTGGGGCCCCTCAGGGCTGTGTGCTTAGTCCCCTCCTGTACTCCCTGTTTATCCACAACTGTGTGGTCAAACACGACTCCAACACCATCATTAAGTTTGCTGACAACACAACAGTGGTAGGCCTGATCACTGACAATGATGATACAGCCTATAGGGCGGAGGTCAAAGACCTGGCAGTGTGGTGCTAGGACAACAACCTCTCACTCAATGTGAGCTAGACAAAGGAGCTGATCATGGACTTACAGGAAAAGGCAGGCTGAACAGGCCTCCATTAACGTTGACGGGTCTGTAGTGGAGCGGGTCGAGAGGTTCAAGTTCCTTGGTGTCCACATCCCCAACAAACTATCATGGTCCAAACACACCAAGACAGTTGTGAGGAGGGCACAACAACACCTTCCCCCCCTGGAGACTGAAAAGATTTGGCAAGGGTCCCCAGATGCTTAAGTTAAGTTCTACAGCTGCACCATCGAGAGCATTTTGACCGGTTGAATCACCGCCTGGTATGACAACTGCTCGGCATCTGACCGTAAGGCGCTACAGAGGGTAGCCATAAGACTGCTGAACAATGAATCAAATGGCCACTGAGACTATTTGAACTGCACTGTTGGTTAAGGGATTGTAAGTAAGCATTTCACATTGTATTTGGCACATGTGACAGAAATGTTTGATTTGATTTTCTTTGATAACAAGACACTGATTTAACTTGTCTTTCATTTACACTTTTTACAACCAGGCCTCAAATCTGTTTGAGGACAGATGTTTATTTATGAGAAGAGACTATCTTTATCCCAGCAGCTTCTAGAAGTTAGTTAAAATATTGTTACTATTCAGCAGAGGTGAGACCTATTTCCTTATTATTCGAGTGACAAGCAAATCGCAAGGTCTGAGTCTCAAGTCGAGTCCAAAGTAGAACGGGTTGAGTTTCAAGTCAAGTCCAAGTTGTAAATTCTAAGAGCAAGTCACAAGTTTTTTTCAAGTCAAGAAAAAAACTACCTATATGTGCAATGACTGAAATACAAATCTGTGTCTATTTATTGAGATTACCAGAGGGCTTTTTTCATTATTCTTGTCTACAACAAATTTTGATTATGTAATTAATTTTAACAACAAATTCCAAATTCAAGTAAATTATCAATTATCAGACCAGTAGACCTATGCTAGAAATTGTTGCTTGATGCAAAAAAAAATCAACTGTGCTAGCTCACTCGACCTGTTGATTGAAAGTCCAATCAGAGGGCCAAGCGTGCGTTTTAACTAGCCAATCTGCTTTTTTTTACAAGTGTGACGCTGGCATGGAGCTGTCTCTGGCTGCTTGGACAGTAGAGACTCTGTGCCACAAAATGAGTGACGTTTTGTAAAATGTTACAAAACCTGGCCAGGTAATTTCAAGTCAAAGTCGAGTCTTGAGGCTCCAAGTAAAGTTATTTTATTTTTTGTTGAGTGTCAAGTCATCAAATATGTCATGGGACTCGAGTCCTCACCTCTGCTATTCAGTGCAAGTATTCCTTTTAGAGATGCTCCTCCTGTCTAGAACCAGTCAGGCCACATACATCAGATACTGGTTCCACTTGAGGGCCATAATAACATGTTCTGACCATGTGTCATATGTAGGGATACAAAATTCCAGCAACTTTCAATAAATTCCCTGGTTTTCCCAAAATCACGGAATTTTGCAACCCTCGTCACGTGATTCATCAGAGTACATTTATTGTTTATGAAACCCACTCGACAACTACTGATTCTGTGTTCTGGGTATAATCTGTGTTCTGTGAATTGATTGAATGAGGGGGTTAAGGGTGTGAATATGAATAGACAAAATATCCAATGAATGTGTGATTCCCTGTTTTGCCTCTGTAGAACCGTCAGCTGCTAAGGGACTGCTTCATGGTGGAGCTGGTGGAGGGATCCAGAAAGCTTCGCCATGTCTTCCTCTTCACAGACTTACTTCTCTGTGCCAAGTTGAAGAAACAGACTGCAGGGTAAGTGTAGATTTACTGATGGAACAGATGGTTTGTTTAATATCCTGGCTGTGGTGTTCCTTACGTGTGTGTGTGTGTGTGTGTGTGTGTGTGTGTGTGTGTGTTTGATGGTTCTTGTGTGTTTGTCTCTCTCCAGGAAAGGCCAGCAGTATGACTGTAAGTGGTACATCCCACTGTCAGACCTCACCTTCCAGACCATCGAGGACTCGGAGGCCACGCCCATACCCCAAGTCCAAGACGAGGAGATTGACGCCATGAAGATCAGAATCTCACAGATCAAGAATGAGCTCCAGAGAGAGAAGGTGACAACAGCTTTCAGAAAGAGGGGAAGTCCCTATAGTGTTATAACAGATCACTTTATTATAATAATGTTGAAACACTTGACCAGATCATGACTTCATAAGAGCCATTAATGACTGAGACAGTGCTATACATTGAGACGGCAGCAGCTGTCTGAGTGCTCTTCTTCTATATGCGTCTGTGCAGAGAACCACTAAAGGAGGGAAGGCGATAGAGCGTTTGAGGAAGAAGCTGTCGGAGCAGGAGTCTCTGCTGCTGCTCATGTCCCCCAGCATGGCCTTCAGAGTGGCCAACAGGAACGGCAAGGTGAGCCAGCCACGGACTGATTCCTCTCTCTCTGCACCTATGGTCCTGCAAGGTCATATCTAACAACTACACAGCTCATTGTTTGTACTTTGAAATATTTTGGTCCAGGATCTGCTACCCCCTACAGGTGTAGAAATGTGGTACAGCATTGCTAAGATGTCTGTTGTATTGTACAGCATGTTCCTTTGTGTGTTTCAGGGCTTCACATTCCTCATCTCGTCAGATTACGAACGTGCAGAGTGGAAGGACATCATCCGCGAGCAACAGAAGAAGTGTGAGTGTTCTCTGCAACATAAGCTATGCTTGTGACAATCCCATAATTGAGCTGATGGTGGCCGTCAGTCTCTCTCTGAACTTTATTCCCTCCTGCAGGTTTCAAAAGCTTCTCTCTGACCTCCCTGGAGCTGCAGATGCTCACCAACTCATGTGTGAAGCTTCAGACGGTCCATACTATACCAATGACCATGAATAAAGAAGGTAGGCCATTGACACAACTGATACAGTATTGGTAAGGATGGAAGGCTGGTTAGTAATGCCACACTTATTAATAATAAGAGAGGGAGATGTTTATTAGTATTGTTTTTGATTGAACAACTCTCATGACTTTTCCCTCTCCTCTCTTTAGAAGATGAATCGTCTGGATTCTACGGTTTTCTAAATGTCATTGTTCACTCTGCATCAGGCCTCCAACAGAGCTTGAGTAAGTGGCTCAGTTGTGTATTTTCTCCATATTTTTGGTGTCCTACCCTGATCACCTTGAATGGAGTATAGCCAAGGCTGTCCTTCCCTTCCGCTGTCAGTCTCCTCCAGTCCGGCTGTCACCTGGCAGTCAGCAGACATTCCCATGGGGAGCAGCTGCTGGGGAACAGTCAGAACTCTGAGGATTAACAAGGAACACTGTGGTCCGGCCACAGCTGGTCTGGATGGAAAACCCCTGTCGTCTCACTCTTTGTCCCAAATACAGTCACGCGTACAGCTCAGATGCATACAGTTTTTCTTATTTTATAACAAATCTGAGCTGTTAATCCAGATGTAAACATACTCCGGAGAGGAAATATTATCCTCAGTACTTACCAGATTCAGAGGGCATGGCAAGTTGTATTGTGAGGATTGTCATAAAGTATGGTTTAACAGTGTAGGGCAAAGTACATGTATACTCCTCCATCCAGGTCTTACTGTGACTCAGTGTGTATCCCTATTAACCACGCTAACTCCCATTAACTGTTTCTTCTTCCACACAGATCTCTACTGCACTCTGGAGGTGGACTCCTTTGGCTACTTTGTGAACAAAGCCAAGACACGAGTGTACAGAGACTCCACACAACCCAAGTGGAACGAGGTGAGGATGCCACGTGCCAGTCAGTGTCCTGTCTATTCAGCCTTATCTGCTGGATTGATTTCTACGTGTTTTGTTTTTTTTGCTGTTTCCCTGCAGGAGTTTGAGATTGAGCTGGAAGGCTCTCAGACTCTGAGGCTGCTGTGTTATGAGAAGTGCTACAACAAAGCCAAGCAAAACAAGGAGGACGGAGAGAACACAGACAGGATCATGGCCAAAGGACAGATACAGGTACGGAGTGAAAGTATGAAGCACATTTTGTGTTGCCTGTCACGCTGGTCTACAGTGTCAACAGTGACATAGCTGAATTAACTAATAGGCCACAGTGGTGAAAATGACTTGTCTAGTATACCAGCCCCAATAGCTGCCCTGTCTGTGGATAATCCCACCATGTGTGGTTCTGTGGTGTGGAAAAGGGAAAGGACTGTGGGGGATGCTCCTGGGTCACCTCAGCCTGACTGGTGATGGTGTGTTGTGACAGAGGGGATTACAGTTGGGAAGGGAAACAGGCTGACCAAATGTAGCCCCTGGTACATATCTATCCAGTGGAAGTGAGACAGAGCGGGACCCCTCTCAGAAGAACCCTGAAAACATCCAATACAGAACATTCTATGTTTGTCTTTTGAATAGACAATGTGCTGTTTCTATTGTCTTTTTGGACAATCCACAACCAACGTGGTCCCACACTTCAATTCAATTGTGTGTGACCCTCTGGCCTGGGTCTGATGTGGAATTTGAGATAAGTGCTGATTGGAGAGGCAATCTGAACATTGTGTGTGCATGTGTGCCCAAATGTTTGGGGATTAAAAAGAGACAGATCAGATGTGGGAGGGTTTGGTTGAAAGGAGAAAGGGTCAGACAAAGGCGCTCAGTTAGGAGGAGCCAGTAGACCCAAAACATATCTACCAACTAACTGGTGACTGATGAGGATCCTGTAGGAGGCTTGGGGTTGTAGTGCTCATAACAACCTCTGAGCAGCCGCCAGCGTGTGTCTATAATCACAGAGGAGGGGATTCTCAGGAGTTAATCCACAGATCCATCTGTGAACTGGAACAACAGGGAGGAAGCCTGGTCGAGTGGCTGCCTTTGTTCAACTTATTTTTTATCTGGCGTGGAAGGATTGATAGCATGACAGGGTTAAGAAGTTGACAGGACACACACTTGTGGGGGACTCTACTGGACCACTAAAAGACTATGCGGGCCTCAGGATTCTTTGAGACAATCCAATAACCATATCAGATCAGAGGGATCCATGCTGTTAGTTGGGGATAGTTTAGGACAGAGTGGCTGATTTGGAAGATTATTTTCTGGACTGCTGTCTTGTTTTGTTTGTCCCATTGTTTGGTACAGTACATTAGTGGTGAAAGTAGAGTGTGAGCGACTGAGTCTCAACTAAAAGAATGGGTGAGACCTGTACTGAAGAGCTGATTCTGGATCAGACCAGCAGTCAGTTCACTAGCAGCTGTTCTCTGGAGGATGAGGGGGACACAGGTCCCAGGAAGCCCCCAGGCACAGGGGCACGGCTGTGGGGCAAGGTCCGCAGCACTCTGCTCAGACAGAAGGTAAAGACATGGCACACATAAGAGAGAGAATGGTATTTCTTTATTTTTGTCATGGATGGTATTTGATTAGGAACATTAATAGAGGGTAGGGTAGATATTTAAATATGTACATACATCCTTAGTTGGTACATATTTTAAGTATCCTTGAATGTGTTATATTTTCATACTTAATACTCTATTCTCTTTTGATAAGTCCACTGCCTTATGTAAGAGAGATGTCCACAGAACAAAAAGATTAAGATTATCAGAGTTATATTGAGTGTCTGTTGGTTCCTTGGCTGAGAGGACATCTGTCATGGTAGGTCATCTGAATACCATGAGATGATGTTATCACAACACTTGTGCCTGACCACTAGAAATAACTGTTGGCAGCTTGGTATTAGTCAGATGATTAAAATAGCACAGTAACTTGAGTTGACACTACTCAACCATATGGAGTTTATGTAAGGATGAGGGAAAGTGATAGGTAGCTGATATGTAAGACCCAGGCTTACTGATTGGAAAGAAATGCAAAATGACCATCTTCTTCATTGAATCAATCCTTTTGTCCAGTTTTAGCTTTTCTTCTGTCTTCTACTATGGACAGTTTCATTAAAAGTTGTTTTAATTGTTATACTCTGCTTTAGTCTCTGATCAATTGGAAAGGATCAAGAGGCGAACTGTGCGAAACATTCTTACAAAGCAGGATTTTGAGTGGTTTAAATATCTCATTGGTTCTTAATAATAAAATGGATGTCATTAATACAGTACTATAACATGTCTGTACTGAGATAAAGACTGCATCAATCCCACAGCATCATGATGTCCATACAGCGTCTGTCTGCACAGCGTTACTGGGTCAGATGATTGCTCTGACTGACAGATGTCTCCATATTTTCTAGCTGGATCCCCAGACCCTGCAAAGCAAAGACTGGCAAAGAACAGTCATCACCATGAACGGAGTATGTATTACCAGCATAGAAACTGTTTAATCTTCACTGTTTTGCACAAATCTTTTCCGAAACCACAACATCTTACTGTTTTTTGTTTTGCAAAGGGAGCGTTTTTGGCACCACTTTATACTCCAGTGGCCAGTGTAAACATTGTTGAATAAGTTATCTATTGTTGAATAAGTTATCTAGGCCTGTATAACATGGTATTACAATGGTTTTTCCCATGATGATTACTGGGGTATAAAGACTTTTCAATATTAAGTGTGACCCCTGTATTTACATGTACTGTGTTGATGATGTTACATGCAATAGTCTTCATTTCTCTGACTGCTGGCTAATTCTTAACTTCTCTTGGTGCAGATTGAGGTGAAGCTGTCAATGAAGTTCACCAGCAGAGAGTTCAGTCTAAAGAGAATGCCCTCGCGGAAACAGTCAGGCGTGTTTGGGGTGAAAATAAGTGTTGTAACCAAGTGAGTGAATGTGTTTTTGTTAGCCTCTGTATAATCTCAGCACCCAGAACCAAATCAGCTCATGTTAAGCCTGTCATGAGAGCCTCAGTGTAATGCATACCACATTTCTGTGACCAACACAGATCAGACCTAATATTGCCAAATTAATGGGATACCTCCTCCAACCTCCTTCACTTTCAATGTAAGGCCAGGAATAACTCTCAAAGACATGCCTTGTTTGGGTTTTTCTATTTTCATAGGAATCCCAAGGCTCTCATGATAATTTGTAAAGTAACTCTAAACTCCAGTCCCTTATGGGCAGCTTTTATTTGAGAAAACATAATTTTATAGTGCTGAAGATGCAATACTGCAGGATGGACTTTTTAGTGTTCACTTTACTCTCTAGAAGGCAGCGGCCATTTCTCCATACTGGGGAACAGGTTTTACATACTGGGGAACAGGTTTTACATACTGGGGAACAGGTTTTACATACTGGGGAACAGGTTTTACATACTGGGGAACAGGTTTTACATACTGGGGAACAGGTTTTACATACTTTTACATACTGGGGAACAGGTTTTACATACTGGGGAACAGGTTTTACATACTGGGGAACAGGTTTTAGGTTTTACATACTGGGGAACAGGTTTTACATACATACTGGGGAACAGGTTTTACATACATTTTACATACTGGGAACACGTTTTACATACTGGGGGAACAGGTTTTACATACTGGGGAAGCAGGTTTTACATACTGGGGAACAGGTTTTACATACTGGGGGAACAGGTTTTACATACTGGGGAACAGGTTTTACATACTGGGGGAACAGGTTTTACATACTGGGGAACAGGTTTTACATACTGGGAACAGGTTTTACATACTGGGGAACAGGTTTTACATACTGGGGGAACAGGTTTTACATACTGGGGAACAGGTTTTACATAACAGGTTTTACATACTACTGGGGAACAGGTTTTACATACCGGGGAACAGGTTTTACATACTGGGGGACATACTGGGAACAGGTTTTACATACCGGGGAACAGGTTTTAATACAACAGGTTTTACATACTGGGGAACAGGTTTTACATACTGGGGAACAGGTTTTACATACGGGGGAACAGGTTTTACATACTGGGGAACAGGTTTTACTTACGGGGGAACAGGTTTTACATACTGGGGAACAAGTTTTACATACTGGGAACAATTTTACATACCGGGGAACAGGTTTTACATACTGGGGAACAGGTTTTACATACTGGGGAACAGGTTTTACATACTGGGGGAACAGGTTTTACATACTGGGGAACAGGTTTTACATACTGGGGAACAGGTTTTACATACTTTTACATACCGGGGGTTTTAACAGGTTTTACATACTGGGGGAACAGGTTTTACATACCGGGGGTTTTACATACTGGGGGAACAGGTTTTACATACTGGGGGGTTTTACAGTTTTTACATACTGGGGAACAGTTTTTACATACCGGGGAACAGGTTTTACATACTGGGGGAACAGGTTTTACATACTGGGGGGTTTTACATACTGGGGAACAGGTTTTACATTTTACTACTGGGGAACAGGTTTTACATACCGGGAACAGGTTTTACATACTGGGGGAACTTTTACATACTGGGGAACAGGTTTTACATACTGGGGAACACGTTTTAACAGGTTTTACATACTGGGGGAACAGGTTTTACATACTGGGGAACAGGTTTTACATACTGGGGAACAGGTTTTACATACTGGGGGAACAGGTTTTACATACTGGGGAGGTTTTACATACTGGGGAACAGGTTTTACATACTTTTACATACTGGGGAACAGGTTTTACATACTGGGGAACAGGTTTTACATACTGGGGAACAGGTTTTACATACTGGGGAACAGGTTTTACATACTGGGGAACAGGTTTTACATACTGGGGGAACAGGTTTTACATACTGGGGGAACAGGTTTTACATACCGGGGAACAGGTTTTACATACTGGGGGAACAGGTTTTACATATATATCCCATTTAGCAGACGCTTTTGTCCAAAGCGACTTACAAGTCGGCTGGGGCCACTACTTTTACATATGGGTGGCCCCAGCGGGAATCGAACCCACGACGCTTGGCGTTGCAAGCGCCATGCTCTACCGACTGAGCCACCCAGGTTTTACATACTGGGGAACAGGTTTTACATACTGGGGGAACAGGTTTTACATACTGGGGGAACAGGTTTTACATACCGGGGAACAGGTTTTACATACTGGGGGAACAGGTTTTACATACTGGGGAACAGGTTTTACATACCGGGGAACAGGTTTTACATACCGGGAACAGGTTTTACATACTGGGGGAACAGGTTTTACATACCTTTTACATACTGGTGTTTGTTTTACATATATATCCCATTTAGTTTTACTGTGTGTGTTTGTGTGTGTGTTTTACCCTGACAGGTTTTACATACTGGGGGAGGTTTTACGGTCCAAGGTGCCCCTAAAACAGGTTATCGTGAAGCAGTGTTTTATAGGGGGCAGGTTTTACAGGAGATTGAGCGCCGGGGCATGGAGGAGGTGGGAATCTACCGGGTCTCAGGGGTGGCTACAGACATACAGGCCCTAAAGGGTGCATTTGATGCCAGTGAGTACACAGAACTTGGATCTCCTCCATAGCAAATATTACGCAGGTTGACGTTTATTGTCATGAGTCTTGTACTGGAGGCAGAACTGAGCGATTTTCCCTGAGATAGGCCAACTGCAAAATCAAAATAGGCTATATTGTAAAGATTCATGACAATAAAACATTTGGTTTTTGTCCTCAACATAACGTTAATCAGATGTTATGACTTTGTGGCTGTGACAGCTAGTGAGCACTGCAGAGCTGCCTCCATAACGTGACCAACAACGCTAACCTGCAAATAATACAGCAGGAGGTATACAATGTCATTAATGGATTGCTATAATTTATACTGTCTTGCAGCTTACTGTTCCCCCATGATTATCATTCATTTCCTACCTGTGATTGACAGACAATAAGGATGTGTCGGTGATGATGAGTGAGATGGATGTGAATGCAATTGCTGGAACGCTGAAGCTGTATTTCCGTGAGCTGCCGGAACCTCTTTTCACAGATGACCTGTACCCCAACCTCGCTGGAGGCATCGGTCAGTCTCTCCTTGTAACCTCAAAGCCTACCATTTGCTTTTCATATTGTCATAGTGAATACAGCATAAGCGTGAAATTTAACAAACCATTAAACATAGATCAGGTAGTACAGTTACCATAAAAAAGCAAACTAATTGTATCCTCTTTCAGCCCTGTCAGACAGTGTGGCTAAGGAGAGCTGTATGCTGAACCTGCTGCTATCACTCCCAGAACCCAACCTGGTCACCTTCCTCTTTCTGCTGGACCACCTGAAGAGGTATAGTCCCTCAAAGTGGCATCGTATTCTATTCTGTCACATGAATACAGACATGAATACAGTCAGATAGCTGTCAAATCCTCTTGCTAATCTCTCCTTCCTTTTTCTCTGCATCCCACAAGCTGAGACTTCCTCTCATCTGTGTTCTTACAGGATTGCTGATAATGAGAGCATTAACAAGATGTCTTTCCACAACCTGGCCACGGTCTTTGGCCCCACCCTGCTCCGCCCCTCTGAGAAAGACAGCAAGATCCCAAGCAATGCCACACAGCCCATCACTATGAATGACAGCTGGTCACTGGAGGTTATGTCACAGGTACTATAGTGTCTATTGAAAGTAAGCTTCGATGTTGATTTTTGTTGCACCACATATTCAAAAACATGTGGACACCCCTTCAAATTAGTTTGTTCTGCTATTTCAACCACACCCGTTGCTGACAGGTGTATAAAGTTGGGCACACAGCCATGCAATCTCCGTAGACAAACATTGGCAGTATAATTGCCTTACCGAAGAGCGCAGTGACTTTCAACTTGGCACCGTCATAGGATGCCACCTTTCCATCAAGTCAGTTCGTAAAATTTCTACCCTGCTAGAGCTGTCCAGGTTAACTGTAAGTGCTGTTATTTTGAAGTGGAAACGTCTAGGACCAACAACGGCTCAGACATGAAGTGGTAGGCCGCACAAGCTCACAGAACGGGACCGCCGAGAGCTGAAGCGTGTAGAAATCATCTGTCCTCGGTTGCAACACTCACTACTCAGTTCCAAACTGCCTCTCAAAGCAACGTCTGCACAAGACCTGTTAGTCGGGAGCTTAATGAAATGGGTTTCTATGGCCTAGCAGATGGACACAGGTCTAAGATCACCATGCGCAATGCCAAAGTGCAATGTAAAGCTCATCGCCATTGGACTCTGGATCAGTGGAAACACGTTTTCTGTGGTGATGAATCACGCTTCACCATCTGGCAGTCCGACGGACGAATGTGGTTTTGGCGGATGCCAGGAGAATGCTACCTGCCCGAATGTATAGTGCCAACTAAAGTTTGGTGTAGGATGAATAAAGGTCTGGGGCTGTTTTTCATGGTTCAAGCTAGGCCCCTTAGTTCTAGTGAAGGGAAATCTTAATGCTACAGCATACAATGACATTATAGATAATTCTGCCCTTCCAAATTCTGTTTTAGTATGATAATGTCACCGTGCAAAAAGCAAGGTTCATACAGAAATGGTTTGTCGAGATCGGTGTGGAAGAACTTGACTGGCCTGCACAGAGCCCTGACCTCAACCTCATCAAACACCTTTGAGATGAATTGGAACGCCTACTGTGAGCCAGGTCTAATCGCCCAACATCAGTGCCTTACCTCACTAATGCTCTTGTGGCTGAATGGAAGCAAGTCTCCGCAGCAATGTTCCAACTTCTCGTGGAAAGGCTTCCCAGAAGAGTGGAAGCTGTTATAGCAGCATTGGGGGGACCAACTCCATATTAATGGCCATGATTTTGTAATGAGACGTTCGACGAGCAGGTGTTCACATACTTCTGGTCATGTGGTGTATTTGTAGAGCCCATAAGTCTGTGCTATGATTCTAATTATTCCTTTCCTCTGCTCTGTCCCTTTCCCCGTCTGTAGGTACAGGTCCTACTGTATTTCCTTCAGCTTGAAGGCATCCCAACACCGGACAGCAAACGTCAAAGCATCCTTTTCTCCACTGAAGTATAGCGGGAGCATGGACATTTCCATATGAGGAAGAATTTGACCAAATTTTGCCTTCCATGGTAAATTGTTGACTGTGACCAAGAATGGCTGCGGCAGGAGCTAATTAACAACTTTCTGATCAAAGTGTTACCTGAACGTAACATTTTTAGTTGGTCCAAACGTAGCTCCAATTTGAGAAAGTTTAGGCATAACTTTAAATTATGTTTTTGCTTAACTTGTCTCATATGTTTATTCAACTAGAAGTAATAATTTTGGGCCAACTAAATAATTATTTTGGGTCAACTAAAAATGCTACGTTCAGGTAACACTGATTGAAAAGTTGAGTAAACTAAAAAAGGCTCTGGAACCAGTTACTTAGTAATAATTAGTTGAATCCCAAAAAATATTTTTACTGTGTGCTGAGCAGCAATGGCTGGATTACAGCGCAGCTCCTCGAAATGGCCACCAGATGGAGTTAACAGCACATTCCATACTAGAACTAATACTTCATTACCGTGACCAAAGCCATTCCAATATGATCAATGATCCTAATGTCATCCTTACCTTGTTGACATCAAACAAACATCAAACACAAAGAAATCCATTGAATGTGGTCAGATCAAAGCACAGGCCATTCCTTTATATGATTTTCAAAGGTAATAATAGTTTAACCAGATGATGGAAGTGAGGCAAATTGTCAACTCCATGATGCAGCTGTTGCAAAAGAGAAAAACATTCTCTACTACAGTATATTGCACACTGATATTCTGATTAATTTGGGATCTTTTTCATTGTCATTACCACATATTAGGTGTGCTGAGCACTTACAGATAGTGTGTCCAAATGTATTTATGTTTCTTATATCCGACAAACCAGTCATTTTAGAGGTACTGGTTATCCACTAATGAGCACAATTCTCAAAACCCGAAAGATACAGTAGTTAAAATCCTTATTATGGCGCTAATTCGTTAGGCCTGTTTCATTGTGGAATCATGTGCCCCCCCAGGCATGTTTACCAGATGTTTATGCAAATGCTGTCTTTATTTTGTAAGGAATGTGAGATTGATCACACTTTTAAGTAGGTATATTTAACATGCAGGCATGTTGACTTAAATATGTTTTAAATATTTTTCTCTTCAACTGCTGCCTATGTGATAGTTTTGGTAAGAGATTTCTGGCAGGTTATAAAAGTGGACCACAAACGTTTATCAGAGTTTTGTTATCTTATAAAGGTCCTACATTGGCCTTAAGCATTTCCTCTTTAGGATAATTTATATTTTGATCTGATTCAATTTAGAGCTCAATAATCTGAACACGCCATCCCTTCACAGGAGGAAGTTAGTTTTTATTTCAGAAGGGTTAAAACCACAGTTCAGTGTTGTCACGTGGAACTGAGACAGAAATAGCACTGAGCTAAGCCTTGTCTCTTTATTACATTTTAGTGGTAGCCTACCCTACCCTGGTATTGATCCACTAATATTCAAATCTCCTGGGTATGAAAACAAATATGGGCATTGTGACGGGCACCATTGTCTTCTGTTGTGTTATTTTGTTTCTAGTAAAATGTATAATGGGGTTTACTGTTCTCTGCCTGGTGAGCTGTAACTTCGAAAGCTCTTGGAAAATGTATCTGTGCTGGCAAAGTGAAAATCATTCCAAATGTTTACAGATATTTGAATTGAGATGTTATACAAGTTAAGATACCATTATAGCACATATGAAACTGTTGGGCTAACTGACTGTTTGTATGTAGCCTATCAGCAATCACTTAATTGACATCTCTTTTTCCTTCCAGACACTGTTGTAGTCATTATCCCAATCATTTATGTACATGTACAATAAAGAGTTGATTTCCATGTGCTTTGTATTTTTTTCTTGATTTTCTGTTGTCTGAGAACATAATTGAACTACATTTGTTTGTTCACGCGTTGTATGTAGGTCTACTACACCGTATGTTGATGTTTGTTCTCTTTTCCTCACAATGTATTAGCTACAAATATTCTTCAAACCAGCTGCATGAGCTACAGAGATTAAATACATGTTCTTCATCAATCTATTCTGGAAGAGCTGCAAAATCTGGACCCCTGCAAATCACCCGGGCTAGATAATCTGGACCCTCTCTTTCTAAAATTATCTGCCGAAATTGTTGAAACCCCTATTACCAGCCTGTTCAACCTCTTTCGTATCATCTGAGATCCCCATAGATTGGAAAGCTGCTGCGGTCATCCCCCTCTTCAAAGGGGGAGACACTCTAGACCCAAACTGCTACAGACCTATATCTATCCTACCCTGCCTTTCTAAGGTCTTCGAAAGCCAAGTTAACAAACAGATTACTGACCATTTTGAATCTCACCGTACCTTCTCCACTATGCAATCTGGTTTCAGAGCTGGTCATGGGTGCATCACAGCGATGCTCAAGGTCCTAAACGATATCATAACCGCCATCGATAAGAGATTACTGTGCAGCCATATTCATCCACCTGGCTAAGGCTTTCGACTCTGTCAATCACAACATTCTTATTGGCAGACTCAACAGCCTTGGTATCTAAAATGATTGCCTTGCTTGGTTCACCAACTACTTATCCGATAGAGTTCAGTATGTCAAATTGGGGGGCCTGTTGTCCGGGTCTCTGGCAGTCTCTATGGAGGTGTGTCGGGGTTCAATTCTTGGGCCGACTCTCTTCTCTGTATACATCAATGATGTCGCTCTCTCTGCTGGTGATTCTTTGATCCACCTCTACGCAGACGACACCATTCTGTATACCTCTGGTCCTTCGTTGGACACTGTTAACTAACCTCCAGATGAGCTTCAATGCCATACAACTCTCCTTCCGTGGCCGCCAACTGCTCTTAAATGCAAGTAAAACTAAATACATGCTCTTCAACCGATCTCTGCCTGCACCTGCCCGCCCGTCCAACATCACTACTCTGGATGGTTCGGACTTAGAATATGTGGACAACTACAAATAACTAGGTGTCTGGTTAGACTGTAAACTCTCCTTCCAGACTCACATCAAACATCTCCAATAAAAAATGTAATCTAGATTTGGCTTCCTATTTTGCAACAAAGCATCCTTCACTCATGCTGCCAAACATACCCTCGTAAAACTGACCATCCTACCGATCCTTGACTTCAGCGATGTCATTTACAAAATAGTCTCCAACACTCCACTCAACAAATTAGATGCAGTCTATCACAGTGCCATCCGTTTTGTCACCAAAGCCCCATATACTACCCACCACTGCGACCTGTATGCTCTCGTTGGCTGGCCCTCGCTTCAAACTCGTCGCCAAACCCACTGGCTCCAGGTCATCTACAAGTCTCTGTTAGGTAAAGCCCTGCCTTACCTCAGATCACTGGTCACCATAGCAGCACTCACCCGTAGCATGCGCTCCAGAAGGTATATCTCACGGTCACCCCCAAAGCCAATTCCTCCTTTGGTCGCCTCTCCTTCCAGTTCTCTGCTGCCAATGACTGGAATGAACTGCAAAAATCTCTGAAGCTGGAGACTCTTACCTCCCTCACTAGCTTTAAGCACCAGCTGTCAAAGCAGCTCACAGATCACTGCACCTGTACATAGCTCATCTGTAAATAGCCCATCAAATCTACTTCATTCCCATACTGTATTTATTTACTTATTTATCTTGCACCTTTGCACCCCAGTATCTCAACTTGCACATTCATCCTCTGCACATCCTACCATTCCAGTGTTTAATTGCTATATTGTAATTACTTTGCCACCATGGCCTATTTATTGCCTTACCTCTCTTATCTTACCTCATTTGCACATGCTGTATATAGATTTTCCTACCCTATTATTGATTGTATGTTTTGTTTATATCATGTGTAACTCTGTGTTGTTGTATGTGTCGAACTGCTTTGCTTTATCTTGGCCAGGTCGCAGTTGCAAATGAGAACTTGTTCTCAACTAGCCTACCTGGTTAAATAATGGTGAAATAAAATAAATAAATCTCATTCATATATACTGTATAACCTGCCCTCAACTAGAGTTGGGTTCTAGATGGAGATAGTTTGGTTGCCAACAGCCATATAAAATCCACAGAAGAAGATGGAGATAGAAGGGCTAGAATACGAATCTATGAACGATACTCTCCAGACCAGGGCAAGGCTCTGGGAAGGGGTTTTAATTAATGTATGGGTAGGGACGTCCCAAGGATCCCACTGACCAAGCAAGAATCAGGCTGCTGTTAGTTGCTGCATTGACAACTGAAAAGCATCGTGTCAGATGGACCAATGCAGCTGCAATGGACATATTGGGATAACCTCCAGTAGCTATCTGTCTCGGCTACAAAGCTTTCTTCAGATGTACTCGCACCCCGGAAGTCATCTTTAATCTTCAAGGATCAAATGGAAAAAGCCAAGAACAAGGTATGACTTTTAGCCAGCTAGATAGCTGTTAAGCTAATGAAAACCTTGCAGCGTTCACGTCTCCTGGAACATTCAACTAGCTAGGTGGGTGTATTTTTGTCTAGCTAATTTGTTAGTATTATAACTGAATAGTTGGACGCAGCTAACGTTAGCTAACTTAAATGGTTAGCGACGGTAAGTAGCTACGTTGCTGACAACTCATGAGTGGCTGTATTGATTGATTTGCGTGCTAAAACGATGGCTAGCTAACGTGATTAGAAAATAGCTAAAAGTTATGTAGTCCTTGTATAATGATAACTATGTCTGCTAGTTAGTCATATACAAGCACTGGGAAAACAAGCGTTTGGCTAGGTAACAAAATGTTGGCAGCAAGCTATTAGATTGATAGCTGACAAGCAAGGTAAATTGGGTGACATTCTGTCAACTCCTCTATTTCAAATGTCATTACATTAGTAACCAATTGTCATGTAATTAAATGTTTGATTCCTTGAACTTGAAGCATGTCACTCATTACCGCATGCAATTTAGAGATTTCTTTTAAGGCTATACTTATTTTTGTTAAAACGCACACTGTTCTCATACAGTAGAATAATTGTGAGTCGATCTTTTAACTGACAACTTTATTTGACTTAATGAAATAATACTTTTTGGGCAAACCGACCAAACTCTCAAATGTTAAATCTGTAATTCTCATTGAAAGTAAGTCTAAAAAACTGTTAAAGTTTCGTTTTTGCATATTTTATACTGAACAAAAAATATAAACGCAACGATTTTACTGAGTTACAGTTTATATAAGGAAATCAGTCAATTGAAATAGATTTAATTAGGCCCTAATCTATGGATTTCACATGACTGGGCAGGGGCGTGGCAATGGGTGGGTCTGGGAGGGCAGGGGCCAATCTGGGAGCCAGGTCCAACCAATCTGAAAGAGTTTCTCCCCACAAAAGGGCTTTATCACAGACAGAAATACTTAGGTCCGGGTGGCTGGTCTCAGACGATCCCGCAGTTGAAGAAGACGGATGTGGAATTACTGGGCTGCCGTGGTTACACGTGGTCTGCGGATGTGAGGCCCGTCGGGCGTACTGCCAAAGTCTCTAAAACAACGTTTTTCTTATGATAGAGAAAATAACATTAAATTCTCTGCCAACAGCTCTGGTGGACATTCCTGCAGTTAGCATGCAAATTGCACGCTCCCTCAACTTGAGACATTTGTGGCATTGTGTTGTCCCCAGCACAAGTTGCACCTGTGTAATGATCATGCTATTTAATTAGCTTCTTGATATTCCACACCTGTCAGGTGGGATGGATTATCTTGACATAAGAGAAATGCACACTAATAGTGACGGAAACAAGTTTTTGCACCACATTTGAGAAGAAGCTTTTCGTGCGTATGGAAAATATCTGGGATCCTTTATTTCAGCTCATGAAACATGGGACCAACACTTTACATGTTGCATTTTATATTGTTGTTTGGTATAGTTTTGGTTTTGTACACCAGCTGTTAATACAATATTTTTGGTTATGGAAAATATTTCACAGCGGTTTAGATGGTACAATGATTCTCTACACTAGCTTGTTTTGTCATAAACTGAAATTAAGTGAACTATTAGAATTTTAGGCCCCAACAACCAGAAAATGGTGGGGAAATTTCTGCGTAGTGCATCATTAAGCTATATTTTTTATGATCTGCTCTTCAATGTCTTGTCCAAGGAATGTGACTTATGCAATAGGTATTAGGCCTAGCCTACTCCTCCGTGTCTCTGCAGCCTGCCTTCTGGAAAAATGTCCCAAAGTGAAAAATCTTCAGTTCTTGGAAATGTTCCTCTTGCAGTTTGAAAGGAAACCCCTGCCAAACAAAGCACATTCTTAAAGCTGGAGGTTCCCTCAGCACTAGCCCTTGGTCATGACATTCAGTTCCATTATATATAAGTCATTGGACGAAGGCTTCTGTAGGGTAAGTTTTGTTAAGAGCCGCAATGCTCGGTCTGAACATAAACCGTACCGCAAGCGATAATGTGTTAAAACCTTATCTTTCATATCGGCGAGTAATAATTAAAAAAAGTTTAATTGATACACGCCTTTCATAGGGTTAGTGTTCCCACATGGTCATATTTCCATGTTACAGCGCTTGTTTACGGAAAACAGATGGAAGACGGAGTGGGCTATCTGTGCTAATTAGCTATCTGTGTCTCCGAACACCTGTAAACGGAAGAACGATGCCACAAAGTTGTCACTGAAAAATACTGGTGGCTGCAAATGTGTTAAAGCGGGTTAAAACAGTCAGGGTATATTTTGGATTTGTGAAAATATTTTGACGTGATATGAAAATAGAGGGATTTATGTTTCTAGAACTGGACCATAATTGAGAATCGATTTAGATGGAGTATTTGGCTGTTTTGGCTTCCAGAGCCAATTCCCCCTTTAAACAGAATATGTTTGTGCATGTGTGATTGTGTCCTCCTTTGTGAGTGGGCTCCTCCTTTTGTGAGTTGTTCACCAAAATCCCCTAACCTCCCATACAAGATGGTCCTAGCCATGTTTTCTGCACTGCATAGCACAGTGTTTCCCAATCCAGCATAATAGGTACATGATGGTGTTAACTTTGCTAAGATCAAGTGTAGGGTTGCAAAATTCAGGAACTTTCAATAAATTCCCTGGTTTCCCAAAATCCCATTTGGAGGATCCCGGAATAAGCAGAAAATGCTGAATCCTCCAACCAGGATTTTAGAGAACCAGGGAATTCATTGAACGTTGCCAGAATTTTGAAACCCTAATCAAGTGTAGTATCTGTTCTTATCAGTTTATCTAATACATCCCCTGTCGGGGGATTACTTATTAAATGGGGTTTTCAAATAGGGAGTGGGAAATGGGAGTTGCTCCACTTATTTATTTATTTAACCTTTATTTAACTGGGCAAGTCAGTTAAGAACAAATTCTTATTTACAATGACGGCCTAGGAACAGTGGGTTAACTGCCTTGTTCAGCATCTACCCGGTATTGAAGTACCCCTGGGAATGGTGCACCACTTTTCAGGGGGTTGCCAGGTCAAATCTCTGGTCTGAAGTGAGCTGGCAACTGGAGGGTTGCTGATGGTAGCAAGTCCTAAATACCATTGCCAGCTGTTGTGCCCTTGAGAAAGGCACTTAACCCCCCAAAACAACTGCTCCACAGGTGCCCAGTGTGGCAGCCCCCTCCTCCAACCTCTCCTATCCTGTAGAGGTATGTGTATCTTTTGGACGGGTTGAGATAAAGTGGAAGTCACATTTCGGGTTGGATCTTGTGATCTTAAAAGGAAAAATGTCTTGGTTGGATCTGTTAGGACTGGCTCTTCGGCTTTGGAAGATGTTTGACTGTGAGATCAGAGGTTAGTATACTCAGTGTATGTTGACTATAAGAAAGGCATTGAAGTATTACTTCACACCTGAACCTGATGGTCTACAGAAGACATTCCATCATGTTACTCTATGAAGAGTGAGCATAGACTGAAGGTCAGTTTATTCCCCAGTCTCTGTCACCCAATCCCATTCATTCATAGTTACAGAAAAGAGCAGCCCTCTAGGTCCAGGTTGTGTGTTTGGGTGATCTGGTTTGACTCACATCTGAGCTACAGACAACTGCTACAGACAACTGTTGCCTACCCAGTATGTGTGTTGAGAGCCCATGTCAGCAGCTGGTAATATGCATTGCACAATCCAAACAGAGGTCAGATGGAGGTGAGAACAGGCCTACGCACACCTGACTGGAATGTATAGGCTTCAGTAGAACACTCATTGTTGCAAGATGTCCCTATTTCTGTGTTTTTGTTTTGCATTATAGGGGCAACTGTAAAGGAATATTCCGATGCTCATTTTTACATTAATACTGCCAATAAGTGGAATGTTTATGTTACTGTATTGTATTTCCCTTTTAGTTATTTCAACATTCACGGTCTGGCCTGTCTCTTGCCCTCTGGCTGTTCAGGAATGTGTACACTAGATATATTTCAATGGGGGTCTGAATAAACAAGCACCTCCCCACCACAGGGTTGCAACACACACACACACAAACTTGCGCACAGCTGAGAGACATTAGGCAGAGTTTAGGCCCACTCCTCATGAGCACAAGCCCTCTGCTGCTCTGCCATAAATGAGGTGAGGGAGGACAACGGGGAACTGTTAGAAAAGATCTCATAACTCCAGCACAAGGACCAGACGGCGTGTTCTCTTTATTTGCAACTCTTTTTGATGGATTATGTCAGTTAGTCTAAAGAAGAAAGAGTTTTGGCTTCAAGTTGGAATTTCTTAATACGCCAAATAAAAGAGTTTAGGAAAAGTTCACTTTGTCACAGGCACAGATAATTGTCTTTAACCAGAAATGCTCCTATGTAATTTATATTTTAAAACAAAGCAAGTATAATATTTACTCTTGACTTTTTGTCTTCTTAATTGATGAAACAATGAGACTTTCCAGACAGAGAGTTGGTACTTCCATCTGCAACCATCTTAAGAGCAGGCACAAAGACACCCCGAAAGCATGCTTTGGTTTAATGGTCAGTGAGGTATAGTAAAGCCAGAAGCAGCCGGTTGGGTTTGATCGTAGGAACCTTAGGGGAGAGCATACAGAAGAAAGGTTTTACTGAGACGACCCCCCCCCCGTCTCCGGCAGTATAATTTAAACTATGTCCATATCTCTAAGAACTGTATTGCCTTGCCGAGCCTTTTGGAAAGCCATTACTCTGCTAATTGGTTCACCCATTTAGCAGATTTTGTTTATTTTTAGGCTATTCTCAGTGCTATTCTCTTGCAATGTTACACAACCATTCCTTGAAGACAATGTAAAATGTTCTTGTGCGCAACACCTAGCCTATTTTCTTTTTACTTGGTGTGATTTTTATTTTTTTTTTAGGATGAAAAAGACTGCCTCATTTGTCCTTTAACACTGTTTTATTAGCTCTGCTGTCATAGATAAAGCCCCAAATACTTTCCCTACCTTGGTCATCATGACAGCAAGGCCAGTTGTTCATGCACCTGGGTGAGATGTGAGCTAATACACATGGATTGTGTATTAAATCTTCATCTGTGACAGTAAGAACTTCTGACCGCAGAACAACCCCAGTTCGACCCAAACCAGCCAGTGACTGCCATCTAGTGGCGTTGACAGTCAGGAAATCTGAGCCTGAGCCAGATGAATTCTAAAGCAGAATGCCTTGTTTTCCAGACTTGTGGAGATAAGGTGTTTTCCTTTTTATGGAAATTGTTTCAATGAAATGTAGTTGATTGTAGTCTTTCCACTGATGTGTTGTCCTTAACCTCTTTTGTGTGTCCACACTGAGGTGTAAATGTATGGGCATCAGAGAGCCCAGTATGAAGAAGACAGGCAGGCCGGTGGGGACTAAGGCTCAGAGTGGAGAGAGGGGGAAGACTGAAGGCATTGCTACAGGAACCACCGGCAAGGCTGCAGCCAAGACCACCACAACAGTACCACTGTCAAAGGTACACTTCTATTATCTCACTACACTTTTTGTTACTAAGCCAGGTACACTTCTACCGTATTATGTATTAGAAACTGGATGGTTCGAGCTCTGGATGCTAATTAGCCATGGTATATCAGACCATATAGCATGGGTATGACAAAACATTTCTTGTTACTGCTCTAAGTACGTTGCGTCGTGCCTAAGAACAGCCCTGAGCTGTGTTTTTTTTGGGCCATATACCCCCATGCTCTATTGCTTAAAAATACAATGGCCAACACCCATTTGTACATGCTTACCATGGTACCGAACATTGCTAAGTTATTCTTCTGGTGGCTGGCTGGATCAGTGGGAGTGGTATTAAATCTTTCTCATGTGATTGTTCTCCAGGTTAAAAGCAATGATGATCTGCTAGCAGCAATGGCAGGGGGAACTCCAGCTACGAACCGCACTGTGACCAAGAATAAGAGGACTGCCTCCACGGGGAACAGCAATGGTAACCCAGACAGTAAACCAAAGACTAGCACAGGTATTATCTGTTTATATCTTTATATTAGTTGACTTACCTCTAATGCTCTAGTATATTTTCATCAGATTTATTTTTACTCTGCATTTCATGCTTGCTCTCTTCTCTCTCTTTACAAGGTTCCTCAGCCAAACGTGTGACGTCCTCGACCTCCAAGGAGCCCAACTCATCAAGGGATCGTCTGCGGACATCCAGAACATCGCCTAGTAAGAAGCAGTCATCAGGGGCAGGGCAGGGAGATGTGGCCCAGGGAAAGCGCTCTCGCAGCCAGCAGCTGGCACAGTCAGAGGGCCGCATGAACAAGTCTAAATCAGACAGCCAGATCAGTGACAAGGTGGCCCTGGAGGCCAGGGTGGAGGACCTGCTGGGTTTGGCCAAGAGCAAAGACGTGGAGATCCTGCACCTACGCAGTGAGCTGAGAGATATGAGGGCTCAGCTGGGCCTGGGACGGGAAGAGGTGCCCCCAGAGGAGGGAGAAGGTGGAAGGGGGGAGGAGAAGCCCCTGGAGAGGGAGGTGTCGGCCATCACAGCAGCGGACGTGGAGTCCACGCTGCTCCTCCTGCAGGAGCAGAACCATGCCATCCGTGAGGAACTGAACCTGTTGAAGAGTGAGAACCGCATGCTGAAGGACCGACTCAATGCGCTTGGCTTCTCCCTGGAGCAGAGGCTGGATGGCTCTGACAAGCTCTTTAACTACGTCTCCCTGAGCCCAGACCTGGCTGCCAGCAGCAGACACAGCGATGGCAGGTGCACTGGTACCCTCACTTCCTCTGTGGAGGGCTCTGCTCCGGGCTCCCTGGAGGACCTGCTGACGGACCAACAGCACGGCGGTTCATTGGACAACTTGGACAGTGAATCCAGCGAGGTCTACCAGGGTGTAACATCCAGCGACGACGCCCTGGATGCCCCCTCCGGAGCCTCCTCCTCCTCTGAGTCTGAGAGCCTGCCCAGCCGAGAACGCTCGTGCCGGGGCAGCGGCGGCAACGCCAGCGAGGTGTCTTTGGCCTGCCTGACAGAGCGAATCTACCAAATGGAGGAGAACCAGCACAGCACGGCCGAGGAGCTGCAGGCCACACTACAGGAGCTGGCTGACCTGCAGCAGATCACCCAGGAGCTGAATGGAGAGAACGAGAGGCTAGGGGAAGAGAAGGTAATCCTCATGGACTCTCTGTGTCAGCAGAGCGACAAGCTGGAGCACTACGGCCGGCAGATTGAGTACTTCCGCTCTCTGCTGGACGATCACCACGTGTCCTACGTCTTGGAGGAGGACATCAAGAGCGGCCGCTACATGGAGCTGGAGCAGCGTTACGTGGACCTGGCCGACAATGCCCGCTTTGACAGGGAGCAGCTACTGGGGGTACAGCAGCACCTCAGCAACACACTGAAGATGGCTGAGCAGGACAACGCCGAGGCCCAGGAGTTGATCGGCGCTCTGAAGGAGAGAAACCACCACATGGAGCGCATCATGGAGTCAGAGAGGCAGGACCGGGGGGCCATGGTAGCAGCGCTGGAGGAGTACAAGGCGGCGGTGAGCAGTGACCAGGTAGAGCTGAGCCGCTGCAGGGCCCAGCTGGACCAGGAGAGGCAGAAGGTGGCTGAGCTCTACTCCATCCACAACTCTGGAGACAAGAGTGACATCTGCCAGCTGCTGGAGGGTGTTCGGCTGGACAAGGAGGAGGCAGAGGGCAGGGCTACCAAACTGCAGGAGGACCTGGGCCACGCCTGCAGTGATGTCACCAGGCTGCAGGACACCCTCAATAAGGTGAGTCCACGCACACACTATCCTACAGAGGTAGTACACTTTCCTTCATCCAACCATTTTGATGGTTGCTTCTGTCTCCTGTATCCAACTTGTGAAAAGTTCATAAAAGTCCACTTTCCTCTATACCACCTTAAAGTAACTATCCAGTGTTTTTAATTCATTATGAGTGAAATAGTTTTCCTTTCAAATTTTTTTATTAAGTATGTTAAAAAACAGCTTTTCTGTGGTTGAATGGTATGGGTCGTACCCAACAGCAGAATGGTGTGGCCATATACCGGTCATTAAGAATACTCATGACAAGTAAACAGCTGATTGGCCAGCTCAGCAAATGAGCCAACATGACATCACATTATGAGGAAATAGAAAGCATTTTTTAGGTGGGGTTTAAGTATTTGTTTTCTTTAATTTATGCTTATAGGATGAGTCAACAACATTATTTGGGTATGAGTTAACAGAATATGAACTTTTAAAAGTTACATTTTCACTGGACAGTTACTTTAAAGCTTTAATAGAAATGCATCTGTCTGCTTTATGCACTCACTGGTCAGTTTATTAGGTACACCCATCTAGTACCGGGACAGACCCACCTTTTCCTCCAGAACAGCCTGAATTATTTGGGGCATGGATTCTACCATTTGGAAAAGATCCACAGGAATGTTGGTCTATGCTGATGTGATGGCATCGCATAGTTGCTGCAGATCAGAAGGCAGTAGACCACCGCCACCAGCCTATACCATTGACACCAGGCAGGATGGGTCTTTGAATTCATGCTATTTATGCCAAATCCTGACTCTGCCATCAGAATGACTCAATAGAAATAAATCCATTCTAAATAACAAATGAGTAAATATCAAACCCCGTGTTCAAGAATGGCCCTTTTCTCGCTCATTTTACTTGATTTGAAAACAAATTCCTCTCCAAAATATTGTTATTGTTTTAAACAAAGTGATTTATTATTCATTTAGAATTATATGAAAGCCCCTTGGATATTCGCGCACATATTATTAACCCTGTTATTAGCAGGACAATATATATTGGTCATAGCTCCTGATTGGCGCAAAATGAGACTGCCTTGCAGTTCTCCAGCTGTATCCACTGAAAGGGTGCAAGGTTAAAGGCAGGAGGGCAGGGGGCACGGGATGGGCCGCAGAGCCACACACAGAAGACCGACCGAGAAATATCCTCTATGTAATTATTGGCGGAGAGTCACTTCATAGTTTTCAATATACTGTAGGCCTACCGTAGGCGACATGAGTCTCAATAGTGTTGAGTAATGTGCTGTTAAAAGCGGTGCAAGTCTTATTTATTTAAAGAGCATATTGAAGTTAGAAGCAAAAGCCTTCAACTATTTTATTACTGTTTTGCACTGCTCTGAGACGAGCGTGGGAACTGGTCTTGTTAAATCAATGAGATTTTTATTTTGACTGAATTTCTGTTTGTGTATTGGTTAGACGTCAATTATTCAATTAGGGTGTAGAAATGTTATGCTCTTAGTGTAACCTTTATTTAACTAGGCAAGTCCAGTTAAGAACAAATTCTTATTTACAATGACAGCCTACTCCTTCCTCCCCGTCTGGGAATTGAACCCCGGTCTCCCACGTGCCCGCATGACACGAGGATTCTTTAGCTAAATAGCCCAGTACTGTAGCCTACTCCCGACCGTCACGTTGTACAGCACCATTTTGTCCGTTCCATCCTAATGGAAATTCAGAAGGTTTTTCTTGGAATAGAAACACCATTTTTATTAAATTAATTAAGCAAGATTTCTTAATCAGTCCCATATACTATTTTCTTACAAAAAAGGTTTTCAATTCTCTAACACAGCCACTATTGAAAGGCTATCAAATGCTTCTCAAAGATGCCCTCTGGTGGTCAAACTAGCACTAACTAGCATTAATGGCACAAGTGGTTCACACTTAAATAACGTGCCATAGAATTCCGCAGCACCATACAAGCTGCGCCGCAGTACGCTGCAACTTTTAAAGGACGAACCACTGTATTCCCTCACCACTGGGGGGGGGGGGAGAATGAGTATTCATTTGGGCCATTAGTTAATGAATGAGAGGATTGATTTCTTCTGTCCTGGGTGGTGTGTGCAGCTGGATGGGGAGTACCAGGACTTCCAGGAACAGGTACAGAAGCAGATGGCTGAGCAGAAGCGTGGGCTGGAGAAACAGCGCGGTGAGCTGCTGGAGAAGGAAACTGAGATCGGGGACATGAAGGAGACCATATTTGAGCTGGAGGATGAGGTGGAGCAGCACCGAGCAGTCAAACTCCACGACAACCTCGTCATCACAGACCTGGAGAGTGAGTGGGCTCGGCCCAGGGGGGGAAACATGGCACAGCATCATAGAACCACGTCATCATATCACTGGAGCCGCACAATGCATTTTCCACTTTTGCCCACATGGTGGCTGTCAGGCTTCTTGCAGCCTGAGGAAAGTGTGAATAGTCCTCTGTTAGAATAAGAGATTTCTGTACTCGCACCTTTGTTTATTTGTGTGGTTATAAGTCACTCAGGCTAATAAAAGGCCCACGTATCTTCCTGTGCTGCGTGTGAATATATCCTGTGGCCTGTTCACATGAACTCATCCATGTATCTGCTTCCTCCCTTAGACTCTGTGAAAAAGCTACAGGACCAGAAGCATGACATGGAGCGGGAGATTAAGATCCTCCACCGGAGGCTGAGGGTGAGTGGACAGGGCCATCTGAGGACCAGGGTTCACTGACACGGTCAAGCACAGCAGCACTATGGTTTGGGCCATGTTCATTACAACTGGAATTCACTAGAAAGCAATATAATGACGTTTGGTTCCCCCAAAAAAATTCAGCCTCAGCATTGAGGGCCGTATCTCATGATGTGCTTGTTTGTTTTGTTTCGCTGTGTGTGTTCAGGAAGAGTCGGCAGAGTGGCGTCAGTTCCAGGCTGATCTGCAGACGGCCGTGGTCATCGCTAATGACATCAAGTCGGAAGCACAGGAGGAGATTGGGGATATGCGTCACCGTCTCCGCGAGGTCCAGGAGAAGAACGAGAAGCTGGGCAAGGAGCTGGAGGAAGTCAAGAACCGCAAGTAAGAGACACTGAGAAACACGCTGTGCTTGATTCCAAGTGTCTTGTCAGCAGACGCCAGCTGTATTGTGATCATTTAAAAAATAAAATAATTTAACCAGGTAGGCTAGTTGAGAAGTTCTCATTTGCAACTGCGACCTGGCCAAGATGAAGCATAGCAATTCGACACAATTCAACAACAGAGTTACACATGGAATAAACAAACATAGTCAATAATACAGTAGAACAACGAAAACAAAGTCTATATACAGTGAGTGCAAATGAGGTAAGATAAGGGAGTTAAGGCAATAAATAGGCCATGGTGGCGAAGTAATTACAAAATAGCAATTAAACACTGGAATGGTAGATGTGCAAGTCCAGATACTGGGGTGCAAAGGAGCTACATAAATAAATACAGTATGGGGATGAGGTAGGTAGATACATGGGCTGTTTACAGATGGGCTATGTACAGGTGCAGTGATCTGTGAGCTGCTCTGACAGCTGGTGCTTAAAGCTAGTGAGGGAGATGTGTCTCCAGCTTAAGAGATTTTTGCAGTTTGTTCCAGTCATTGGCAGCAGAGAACTGGAAGGAGAGGCGACCCAAAGGAGGAATTGGCTTTGGGGGTGACCAGTGAGATATACCTGCTGGAGCACGTGCTGCTATGGTGACCAGTGAGCAGAGATAAGGCGGGGCTTTACCTAGCAGAGACTTGTAGATAACCTGTAGCCAGTGGGTTTGGCGACGAGTATGAAGCGAGGGCCAACCAACGTGAGCGTACAGGTCGCAATGGTGGGTAGTATATGGGGCTTTGGTGACAAAACGGATGCCACTGTGATAGACTGCATGTTGAGTAGAGTGTTCTAGGCTATTTTATAGATGACATCACTGAAGTCGAGGATCGGCATGCATGAGTGAAGGATGCTTTGTTGCGAAATAGGAAGCCGATTCTAGATTTAATTTTGGATTGGAGATGCTTAATGTGAGTCTAACCAGACACCTAAGTCCGAGTCGTCCAGAGTAGTGATGCTGGACGAGCGGGCAGGTGTGGGCAGTGGTCGGTTGAATAGCATGCATCTAGTTTTACTTGCGATTAAGAGCAGTTGGAGGCAATTAAGGGAGATGTATCTGCAGGTTTGGGTTTAACAGTGATAGTCACATTGATCAAGCTGGATGTCCTGGTCTGTATTTTCATACACATGAAATGGGTGATGTGACACTTGATGTGCCTTGGTCTGTATGTGTGTTTTTGTTTATCTCCTCAGGCAGGATGAGGAGAGGGGCAGGGTGTATAACTACATGAATGCAGTGGAGAGGGATCTGGCTGCACTGAGGCAGGGTATGGGCCTGAGCCGTCGCTCCTCTACCTCCTCAGAGCCCTCTCCCACCGTCAAAACCCTCATCAAGAGCTTCGACAATGCCTCCTCACAAGGTACCCCAACCTGCGAGTGTAAGATATGGACCCCTTTTCTGACTTCTAATTTGACCTGTATATTCCTAGTAATGAGCCTACCAGCATCACTGCTCCTTATACAGTGTAGTTATATTACTGTGGGATTTCTACCTGATGTGACTGATTTGTGTCTTCTTCTGTTCACAACAGGCCTAGTCCCCCCGACCGCTGCCCCTGCTGTCACATTACCACGCACTCCCCTGAGTCCCAGCCCCATGAAGACCCCTCCTGCAGCCGCCATCACACCCATGCAGGTATATCACCTGGAACATTTGACCCACTGACCCATTTCAGTGAGTTTATTTGCATGGCGAGTTCTAAATGTAGGCATCTGGTCAAACACACACACAGAATCCATCCCTGGCTTACACTAGACCAGTCATTCACACAGAACTACTTACCAAGGTCGAGATCAAATGGAGTGTTTTTAGAACCCACCAGAGCAGTGTAGGATGGGGAGCGGTGCAGTAGTTAAAGAGTTACTCTGACCACCAGGTCAAGAGTTGTTCTATATTCACAGTGTTTATAGGCCTCCAATACTCTACAGGTGGCATTTCCTCTTCTGGCACTTTGTCACAGCTGGGCTTGCCTCATACACAGACTGTGAGATGGAACAGACATTGAGTTTTTGATTGAGAGCTTTGTCCCACTCTAATTCCATTTCCTCACTTTCCCTTCACTTACATTTTGGTAATTTTGTGGATTCTCTTATCCAGAGTGACTTACTATCAGTGCATCCACATCATCCATAGATTCTTTCTCAGTGTATTCAATTGCCCCATACATTTTTTTTCTTCTCATGTTTTAAACTCTTACACACATTTTTGAGAACATAATGACCTTCATGGCTCAAGGACTACCACCTTTGTCATGAACTTTGCGGTGCTATACAGTAGACGGACACATTCAGTCAGACCATGTAATACTGTGGATAAGAGGGGGGAAATGTGAGCCTTCGATATTTTACATGCATTATTCTAGTAGAGAATCTGGTGTTCTCATATAAAAGGATCATCAGAGTTCAGGGGGAGATGGGTTTTTCTGTTTCCTCACAACTTTCATAAGTCTTCAGTCTTGTTGTTGCATCTTTCTTTTTTTTACCTCCTCTGCAGTCACAGGATTATTGCCAGTGGCTGGCTGCTTGTGCTGCTGTCAAAATGACCTCAAGCTGGGCCTTTTTCCAGAAATGGCAAACAGTAGGCTACTTCTGTTGGGAGGATGAAGACATTTTGTATGTGAGAGTTTTAATCAAATGATTGTTGGTCTATTTCAGAGACAGTCCATAACTGGGTCCATCTCAGCAGCCAAACCCCTCTCCTCTCTGAATGACAAAAGGCCCAGCTACACAGACATCAGCATGCCAGGTGAGTCAGTAGCACAAACCAAGCTCCATGTCTGGATCTCATTCGGTCTCTCTTGAACAAAATGAGAGAGGCGTTTTAATGTCACAGGAAAATAATATGATTTCATCTTGGACATTAGACCTCAGTGAGTCCTCTTATGTGGCTGTATCTCAGCGAGTGTGGTGGTGCCTTGCCTCAAGCAGGGGGTTGGTGTAATTAGCCCCTGAGGAGGTGAGCGTGCAGTCAGTCACCAGAGCTTCATGTTGAATTTAATATGGTGAGGGAGGTGTAACAAAGCACCATGGGTGGGTAAACATGAAGCCCTGCTAACTTCATGTTCAAAGGCCTATAAATGTGAACTTACTAGAGTGGTCATAGCCTCCAATGTTTTGTTTAATGTCCCGGCTGTTTTCTTGCATGGAAAATTAACTTCCTTCCATGGTGCTTGACAGTTCCAGGCCTGGAATGTTGCTTTTGACCCCACATCCCTCTTGCTTGAAAGTCATAGTTGTTTCTTGACTGGTTGTGGGGTTGTTAATATTGCCACTGTCCTTCCCTCCACAGCAGAGCATCATCTTAGGGGCTCCTCTGCCAGCCGCCCTGCCTCTGCTCTGCAGAGGGTCTCAAACATGGACTCATCTAAGGCCATGGCCATATCAGGTATCAAAGTCATGGAAATAGGAATCGACCTTGAAATAAATCTGCAATTCTTCTAAATGGTTGCCAGTAAAATTAAGTGCATTTTGAGAAAGAAATCAATGACATTTAACAAAATATTGTATTGAATTGCTTCCCCTACCATGCACACACAGCACAGATCAGACTTTTGAGGTGTCACTTGCTGTGAAGATGTGTCAGCCACACTGTATGGTTGTCTGTTTGTGTGGTGGCCAGTGTCCCGCAGGAGCAGTGAGGAGATGAAGAGGGACATCTCTGCCCCTGAGGGTGGCACCTCGTCCTCTCTGATGGCCATGGGCTCTGCTTCCTCCCTGTCCTCCTCCTCTCCCACCGCCTCCGTCACCCCCACTGCACGCAGCCGCCTCCGGTAACAGCCTTATCAGCTCCATACCTTTCATACCATACATAGGAGTCCACTAAGTCCTTTGTATGGTTTAACATTCTATTTTTACCAGTTCTGTTTTCGAGACCACTTAAAGCTAGACTCAATCGAGTCAAACCCAAGACCGGGAGGGGTTCGAGAGTGTGTCAAGACCGGACCAGAAAAATGTGCAAAAAGTCCAATTCAAGACCATGATTGTAATTGTGTCAAATCACCACCATAATAAGAGTTGAAAATGTCCAGTGTTTCTGTGTGTTTATATTTAGACATTCAGAATGCAAGCTGAGGGCAAATAGGGAGCCAGTCTCCAACTTCCCCAGTCTCCAACTTCCCCAGTCTCCAACTTACTAATAGTGAGAATGCTAGCAAAGCAAGGAAATTCTGACGAGCGCAAACAAAGCTTGAGGATATTTTTTCAACAGAAGTAAAGGACAGTAATGTTGAAGTAGGAAGCCCATGTAGGTAAAAAGCTATTAATGTGTCCTAAATTAAGTGTGGATAGTAGGCCTGATGAAGTGGTTTTATGCGCTTACTGAATGGGAGCTGATAATTATTAATGGTCTCGGGAAGAAATGACGAGTCCTGATTTGTCCAAGACCTAGTTGAGACTGAGACACTCAGTGTGGTCTGGAGACCGGTCTCGAGTACTACAACACTGATTTTGACTATAGCATTTAGGCTTCAATGGACTTTGTAGACTAGCCAGGTACATGGAATCTGGATATGTGTATTAATTCAAATGACTCTCTGCCCTTTCCTATGTGACGTGTGTTCAGAGAGGAGCGGAAGGACCCCCTCTCAGCCCTGGCCCGGGAGTATGGGGGTTCCAAGAGGAACGCACTGCTCAAGTGGTGCCAGAAGAAGACTGAGGGGTACCAGGTATGTGTTGTTCAGTCAGAACAGACGGGTTGGGATGAGAATGATATCTCGGGTCATTTCACCTCTCATGTCACTGACTCGCCTGTTGATAATAATTTATTTAGTTAAATATCTCAACAGTGAGACTGATCCAAAGGATGTTTTTTTTTAGAAGTTAAAATATATCTGGTGTGAGGTTCATTAATGACAGTCTAATTCAATAGCGTTGAATAGCGTCAGAATGTCCTTTATTCTTCCAGAGGTCTAGTTGATTGAGGTTTAAAAGCTCCTCTCAGACACCTATATCAGTGCATCCTTTATGCTCTCCTTTTCAAGTCCTAAACCATT
Organism: Oncorhynchus masou masou; assembly: GCF_036934945.1. Lineage (NCBI taxonomy): Eukaryota > Metazoa > Chordata > Actinopteri > Salmoniformes > Salmonidae > Oncorhynchus > Oncorhynchus masou. Next base: position 24,259,459 of record NC_088212.1, on the reverse strand, counting down.
CTCGATGTCATGAGGACTTGTCAGTTGTATTGTGTTGTCCTTATGGTTCCTCTCCTACTCTAAAGCATGGGATTGGACCAACAGTGCCTGGGAACGGCTTCAAGTGTCATCCAGAGAGGGAATAAACATTTACCTACTATAAATCAACTATATTGATTTGCTGGATTTGCTATCTAGGGCACGTTTTTAAGACTCACTCTATCATATTGAAACAGCTTTGTTTTCAATGGTCTTGTTGGTTCTGGTGCAGAGAGTGAATGGTTGTCATGGTTCCCCCTTTACAGAGGTCCTCTTCAGGAATTGTGCCAAATTACACACGTCCTTTCAACTGCCCGACAGAAAAGCTGTGGTTTGCCTGGCTGGGAGGAGAGCATTGGGATGTAATGCATTGCGCTAGTGGGATGGAAACTAACCATCTTTGTTTTTTGTGGGGAATTCTTTTGTTGTTGCTGTAGCTGAGGAAACAATCCTGCCAGGATTATAATGTGCTAACAGAAATCTAGTTTCTATCGCACTCCTTCTCTCTACCACACTTGCTGTCTCGACCAACTAAGTGCTCGGCTATGAAAAGCCAACTTACATTTACTCCTGAGGTGCTGACCTGTTACACCCTCTATATCTACTGATTATTATTTTACCCTCCTAGTCATCTTATCTGCTGGTCATCTATGAACTTTTGAACATCTTGAAGAACTATCTGGCCTTAATGGTCATGTACTCTTTTAATCTCCAGCCGGCAAAGCCAGAAGAGAACTGGCCACCCCTCTGAGCCTGGTTCCTCTCTAGGTTCCTGTCTTTCTAGGGAGTTTTTCCTAGCCCCTGTGCTTCTACATCTGCATTGCGATATCTGTATACGCACTTTGTGACAGCTGCTGATGTAAAAAGGCTTATAAAATATATTTGATTGATTGTTTCATCTGGTCAGAATAACTTGAGCAGACACATCATACTCAATCAACATACACTAAGTATACAAAACATTTCATAACACCAGCTCTTTCATGACAGACTGACCAGGTGAAAGCTATGATCACTTATAAATGTCACTTGTTAAATCCACTTCAATCAGTGTATGAAGGGTAGGAGATGGGTTAAAGGACTTTTAAGCCTTGAGACAATTGAGACATGGATTGTGTACAGTATGTGTGCCATTCAGAAGGTGAATGGGCAAGACAAAAGATTTCCAGTGCATTCGGAAGGTAATGACCTTTTTCCACATTTTATGTTACAGCCTTATTTTAAAGTTGATAAATTAAAAATTCTACGCACAGTATCCAATAATGACAAAGCGAAAACAGGTTTTTAGACATTTTGAACATTTTAAAAACAGTTACCTTAATAACATAAGTATTCAGACCCTTTGCTATGAGACTTGAAATTGAGCTCAGGTGCATCCTGTTTCCATTGATCATCCTTGAGATGTTTCTACAACTTGACTGGAGTCCACCTGTGGTAAATTAAATTGTTTGGACATGATTTGGAAAGGCACACACCTGACCGTGCATGTCAGAGCAAAAACCAATGATGAAGACCGCTTGTCTGTCAATGTTGGTTATTGAATTATTTCATCTGAGCTCCTAGAGTGTGCAGCTCTCCTTTTTCAAGTGTTCTACTCCACTAACCAGCATCTCGCCTAAACAGTTGTGAGTTTATTTAGCTTCTAGAGCAAAAACCAAGCCATGAGGTCAAAAAAATTGTCCGTAGAGCTCAGAGACAGGATTGTGTCAAGGCACAGATCTGGGAAAGGGTACCAAAACATTTCTGGGGATATTTTTTAGCGGCAGGGACTAGGAGACTAGTCAGGATCGAGGGAAAGATGAACAAAGCAAAGTACAGAGAGATCCTTGATGAAAACCTGTTCCAGAGTGCTCAGGACCTCCGACTGGGCGAAGGTTCACCTTCCAACAGGACAACGACCCTAAGCACACAGCTATGACAATGCGGGAGTAGCTTCCGGACAAGTCTCTGAATGTCCTTGAGTAGCCCAGCCAGAGCCCGGACTTGAACCCGATCAAACATCTATGGAGGGACCTGAAAATAGCTGTGCAGCGACACTCCCCATCCAACCTGACAGAGTTTGAGAGGATCTGCAGAGAAGAATGGGAGAAACACCCCAAATACAGGTGTGCCAAGCTTGTAACGTCATACCCAAGAAGACTCAAGGCTGTAATCGCTGTCAAAGGTGCTTCAACAAAATTCTGAGTACAGGATCTGAATACTTATGTAAATGTGATGTGTCAAGAACTGCAACGCTGCTGGGTTTTTCACACTCAAAAGTTTCCCTTGTGTATCAAGAATGGTCCCCCACCAAAAGGACATCCAGCCAACTTGACACAACTGTGGGTAGCATTGGAGTCAACATGGGCCAGCATCCCTGTGGAACACTTTCGACACCTTGTAGATTGCATGACCTGATGCATTGAGACTGTTCTGAGGGCAAAAATAGGTGCAACTCAATATTTGCAATGTGTTCTTAATGTTTTGTGCACTCAGTGTATACGACCTCATCCTTCAGAGAAACGAGGTCATTCTCATAAAACAGCTTGTTCTTGGGGAACACAAGCCTGTTTATTTGAGACATTATAGCCACCAGTAGGATGAAGCAGCATGGTGCTTTTAGGACCAAGGTCTGGGACCTGACCCAGTTATATATTGTATTATCAATACCAAACTCCTCCTGCATCCCACATGTCTTTACACTGTACATTTGCACTACAATGAAAATAACCCTTTGCCCCCCTTTCTGGCAGAACATCGACATAACAAACTTCAGCAGCAGCTGGAACGACGGCCTTGCGTTCTGTGCTGTGCTACACACCTACCTGCCTGCTCACATCCCCTACCAGGAGCTCACGAGCCAGGACAAGGCAAGCATACCTCCTACTATGGTGGTGATGATGATGAGTAACAACGTGTCAAAGAACTATGTCCAGATTTCCATCCAACCATTACATGTGGAAGAATTACCTGACTAAAATAAGTCACAACAGGGCTTATGGAAACAGGAAATGTTGGTGCAAATGTCGACAGACAATTTGTTTCGTTCGACCTGGTGGGATCTTTTTGTGACTAAAATGAATTATTCAAGAAATGCAGTGGAAATGGCTTTGTGCAAATATTGATATAATAACATCATATCGAAGTAAACTCTGAGTCACAAGATAATATGGGCCTACCACCACCACGCGGAAAAGCATCAAAAGTTTATTTGTGGTTGAGTGTACGGTAGTCATGCAAATTTACAATAGGTTAATATCAAAGGTAGGCTATTATGTGAATGCTGATGACATGATGATCGGTGCTTGGCTGCCAAATATTAAATAAAATTCTTGCTCTTTTATAATCATATAACCCCCTGTCCACTTTCAGCCAAGTCTAGAGAGCGTGTGCTAAAACCAGGTTGTGCAAGTTTGCTATTTAACGTAACAATTTTTGTGACAAAATCATCATTAGAGTTGAAGTTGCGATGGAAGCCCATTTAACTTAGTTTTTTTATTCGGTACATGGGAACATAACCACAAGTCATTTTATCTGCACCATGTCGGCACGCACATGCTTTATCTGCACCATGTCGGCACGCACATGCTTTATCTGCACCATGTCGGCACGCACATGCTTTATCTGCACCATGTCGGCACGCACATGCTTTATCTGCACCATGTCGGCACGCACATGCTTTATCTGCACCATGTCGGCACGCACATGCTTTATCTGCACCATGTCGGCACGCACATGCTTTATCTGCACCATGTCGGCACGCACATGCTTTATCTGCACCATGTCGGCACGCACATGCTTTATCTGCACCATGTCGGCACGCACATGCTTTATCTGCACCATGTCGGCACGCACATGCTTTATCTGCACCATGTCGGCACGCACATGCTTTATCTGCACCATGTCGGCACGCACATGCTTTATCTGCACCATGTCGGCACGCACATGCTTTATCTGCACCATGTCGGTTTGATGGAAACTCTGGTGGGAAAATGTGCATATTGTTTTTATGTAGGTTTTTGAATATTTACATAAATCTCTCACCAATTGGTTGAGAACCTAGCTATTGTTTACAGTTGTCTCATTAATCTGTCATCAGGGATCATTATAGTGTGTTTATGTCTCCCTATCTTTAGAGGCGAAATTTCACACTAGCCTTCCAGGCTGCAGAGAGTGTGGGGATCAAGTCCACTCTGGTAAGTGAAAGATTAACTGAACTGAATATTTTCACAGGATTATATTCAGAACTATATCTGACATGCTTAAAAATCTAATTTTGAATAGAGAATCTTTCAGGCTCATTTCACCTTTAAAAATCACCACAATGTCACTGGCAAGGTTGTGAGTTGTGGCCTGCTATTCTATTGCATGTTGAGGATGGTATGTTTTCTGTGAGGCGTTGAGATTGTGGACTGTACTCATGGCTCTTATAGGCAGACTCCTGTAGAGAGGATCTTTCGGATGAAACTGCCTTCATTGAGCAGGTGCAGTTTCATAGCATCACCTGGACAGCTATTTTAGCCCTTTTCACAAAATAAGTCCTCACATGAGTGTATATCACTATCCATAGCTAGGTATAAAGCAGGCCCTGTGTGAATTGTCCTGACATTTGTTTTATGGGTTCACTTGGTTCCAGAAATAGAAGATACAAGCTCTTATTTTCAGAATTTATGCCACAAAAGCACTTTTCTGACCTCCACAGTTATTTCTAGTCAGATTGTGGAACTCTGACCTAGACAACAACAGCATGTTATTTCAAGTTTTTATATAAATAAATGATACAAAGATGAACAAATGGCAAGGACTTTTTCCAAGGCATTATGTGTTTTAATGACAAAGCTTCTGTCACCCCTGTGGTCTCATTCTCTGCTGCAGGATCTCAATGAGATGGCCAGTACTGAGAGACCAGACTGGCAGAGTGTGATGACCTACGTCACGGCCATCTACAAGTACTTTGAGACCTGATGTGATTTCCCCACCCAACACTGCAAGCACAACCTGCAGCCCTGCTCGGAAGCTCCTCTGACCTCACTGCACCTCCAACACTTCAACTCGACATTCAACTCTGGTGTTATAGCTCACTTCACTGTACCACCCTTCATCCCAGCCGTGCCACACGCCGGCCACTCTGTCTCTAGTCTAGAGGCCTGCTAGTTTTGAATCGCCATAAGAAACATACAAATAAGCTCACTGCAAGCTATTCGTAATATTGTGAACAGTCTTGCCCTTTTCACTGACACCTTAAGTGTGATGGACACACAGCTTAAGGGCACTTCAAGCACCTATTCAGGGCCTGCTCTGTTGGGGATTCTATTTGTACTCTGATCCGTTACTGGATAACCCGGTTGAGATGACCCTTAATCCAAATGATCTGGTTAAACCAGTTGGAGAACATGCTACAGACTATCCCAGTCGTTGTGCCTTGCACCCAGCCTTTACTCTTCTAGCCAAGGGGTTATCCAAAATGTTTCAGCCAAACCATACCCATTGTGTGTAGTATGTTCATGGCACTTATTTTCTATGGAAATAAGAGGAACAAATGGAACACTTTGCCAGGTGCAGGTTCATCTTTTATCATGGATTAAGTGCCTGTTTAAATCGCATCACTGACTTCCTAAGAGAGGTTGTAGCAAAAATGGCTCAATGAAACTGTTTCAATGCTCCATGCTTTCAAAGCATCTTTGGAGAAATCGAAGTGAAGCTTTTTAAAAACACTAGTTATTCAGCAGTTATATGAAAAACACTAGCTACATCATAAGGGATAAAGCTGTCAGGTGCTCTCACGATCACCTGTTAGATTCAAGCTACAATGTTGATGGTCTGTTTTTAGGAGCGTGAACATTGCTACAGTAGCATTTTGTATTGGTGACAGAGACCAATGAACTATACGGGACCAACACAATGCCTCTCCGTGACAGCTTTCTCATATAGAACTGTCTTGATCCTGAACCAAAAAAGGAATGTGTTTTTTCTTTATGTGAAGTCCAGGGCTAGACTTGGCAAAAGCCCTGCTTCTTGGTGATTTGATTGGACTGTTTGGCCAGGATGTTGAGTCTCAAGGTTGAACATTCTTCATAGTCACTTTTGTTGTCGTCATCAATCAAGATTGGGAAGGTTTTTCAACTGCAAAATGCATCAGTTTTGCTGCTGGACCCAAATGTATTAACATATTGTTAGTGTTGACACATTACTTCCACCAACAGCAGACTGATTTGCATTCCATACATTGAACTCCCAGGATTGTTCACAGTCCAGTGCTCTTGAACTATAAGATTGATGTGTTATTAGATACTCTAAGCTCAACTCACAATGGATTTAACTAATGGTGTGTGTGTGTAAACAAACTTTTTGTAAGTTGATATATTCCATCTTGCCAGTAACATTTACCTAGCCTACAAAGAAATTTGCACAGCAAATTATAACTACAAGAAATGCTTAAGTAACACCTATGTAAATTATATATCTGCGCTATCTTCACCAAATATACTTCATTGATATAAAGCCTTACTAACATTAATGTGGAACTCAATTCTATGTAGTTTACATAGTTGGCAAGAAAGATATTGGAATGAAGAATGACTGTCATGTTATTGTGCCTCTGCTTATTAGTTTCTGTGGGTTTATTAGTGTGGTTTAATCCACCATCCAGTATAGCGAGGCAAGTGTTAGAAATGTTAAAGGACATTATATATATACAAAAGTATGTGGATACCCCTTCAAATGAGTGGATTCGGCTATTTCGGCCACACCCGTTGCTGGCAGGTGTATGGAATCGAGCACACAGCCATGCAATCTCCATAGACAAACATTGGCAGAAGAATGGCCTTGCTAAAGAGTTCAGTGACTTTCAACATGGCACTGTCATAGGATGCCACCTTTCCAACCAGTCAGTTTGTCAAATTTCTGCCCTGCTATAACTGCCCCGGTCAACTTTATTTTATTTTTTTATTGTGAAGTGGAAACGTCTATGAGCAACAACAGCTCAGCCGCAAAGTGGTAGGCCACACATGCTCACAGAACGGGACCTGGAGTTGGCTCACAGACGTTGGCTGGAGTGGTGTAAAGCTTGTCGCCATTGCACTCTGGAGTGATGAATCACGCTTCACCATCTGGCAGTGCGACAGACAAATGTGGGTTTGGCGGCTGCCAGGAGAACACTACCTGCCCGAATGCATAGTGCCAACTGTAAAGTTTGGTGGAGATGGAATAAAGATCTGGGTCTTCAGGCTGCTTCCAGTGAAGGGAAATCTTAACACTACAGCATACTGACATTTTAGACAATTCTGTGCTTCCAACTTTGTGGCAACACAACTTTGCACAAAGCGAGAAATATCTAGAAATGGTTTGCCCAGAGCCCTGACCTCAACTTCATAAAACACCTTTGGGATGAATTGGAACGCCGACTGCAAGACAGACCCAATCGCCCAACATCAGTGCCCGACCTCAGTAATGCTTTTGTGGCTGAATTGAAGCAAGTTCCTGCAACATCTAGTGGAAAGCCTTCCCAGAAGAGTGGAGGCTGTTATAGCAGCAAAGGGGGGACCAACTCCATATTATTGTCCAAGATTTGTAATAAGATGTTCGACGAGCAGGTGTCCACATACCTTTTGGTTATGTAGTGTATGTGACCAGTCTATGACTTCATCACACTGCTGCACTGATATCTCTCATAAGCTCATAACATAAGCTGGCTTGTTGCCTTTCGTTTGTTTCCAACCACACTACTGTATAATTTCAGAATGGTACTGGAAGCTGTGGATACTCCCTCGTTGCCGTACCACCTTAGGTTAGGCCCCCATACATCTACGATATAACACATTTGCATGTGGCGATGGGACTTAAAAAAATAAAAATGATATATATTTGAAAGCACATTAACTCCGGTCTGCTTGCCAGGCACTGCATGGTGATTGAGGCACTCACTGACCAAGCACAACTAGGAGCATGGCTGGTCGTTTTTTATTTTTGTCGATCAGTGTGGTTGGAGAGTAAGACTGTGGTTTAAGTTCTAGGGAGGGATTGTATGGATGAACACTTTGTGAGAGCGCATGAGCTGTGATTTTGTTATGTACAGTATTTACTGTTGAACATTGCATAGTATGTTACCTCTAAATCTCATGTATTTATATTTCCCATTGCCATTACTGCAAACCTGTGGCTAAAATCTGACTTGCATTGGATCCGAACAGTAGTTGGTTTGCTATGATTCTATTATGTGAAGCTCCTCTGCTACTTCTTGCCAAGTACACAATGTAATACTAATTGGGTGGGTGTGCTTACATTTGTCCTATTTCACACATGTACAAGTGTGTATTATACGCATGTGAATTTGAAATGTTTTTTGCATATCCCTAAGACACCCTCGGAATGTCTCTTGATCGTGTTCCAATGTACATTGGTATTGATAAGTGGTACAGTGCCATCAAAGTATTCATTCCACTTTTTGTTACAGCCTGAATTCCAAATGGATTAACTACATTTTTTTGATCACATCTACTGCACACACTATCCCATAATGACAACGTGAATGCATGTTTTTAGAGATTTTTGCAAATGTATTAAATTTAAATACTGAAATATCTAATGTTTTCACACCCCTGAGTCATTACTTTGTAGTAGCACCTTTTGTTAGTGATTCCAGCTGTGAGTCTTTCTGGATAAGTCTCTAATAGCTTTCCACACCGGGATTGTGCAACATTTTCCCATTTTTATTATTATCTAAATTCTTCAAGCTCTGTCAAATTGGTTGTTGATCATTGCTAGAGAACCCTTTTCAGGTATTGGCGTAGATTTAAGTAAACTAACTCGGCCACTCAGGAACATTCACTGTCTTCTTGGTAAGCAACTCCAGTGTATATTTGGCCTTGTGTTTTAGGTTATTGTCCTGCTGAAAGGTGAATTCATCTGTGTCTGGTGGAAATCAGGTTTTCCTTGGATTTTTCTGTGCTAAGCTCAATTCTGTTTCTTTGTTACCCTGAAACTCCTGACACACATCTCAATTTAATCCATTTTAAATGCAGGCTATAACAGCAATGTGGAAGTCAAGGGGTGTGTATACTTTCTGAAGCCACTGTATATGTTGTCATTTATGAGGACTGAAACCTTTCCCTAACATTATAGATAAACAATGTCAAAATATCAGACTATCATCTTGACATATCACCACTGAAGAACATACAGTTGAAGTTTGAAGTTTACGTACATTCATTAAAACTTGTTTTTCAATTTATTGTTAAACTATAGTTTTGACAAGTTGGTTAGGACATCTACTTTGTGCATGACACAAATCATTTTTACCAACAATTGTTTACAGATTATTTCTATTACAATTCACTGTATCACAATTCCAGTGGGTCAGAAGTTTACATACACTAAGTTGACTGTGCCTTTTAAACAGCTTGGAAAATTCCAGAAAATTGTCATGGCTTTAGAAGCTTCTGATAGGCTAATTTACATAATTTGAGGAAATTGGAGGTGTACCTGTGGATGTATTTCAAGGCCTACCTTCAAACTCTGTGCCTGTTTGCTTGATATCATGGGGAAATCAAAAGAAATCAGCCAAGACCTCAGAAAAAAAATTTGTAGACCTCCACAAGTCTGGTTCATCCTTGGGAGCAATTTCCAAACGCCTGAAGGTACCACATTCATCTGTACAAACAATAGTACGCAAGTATAAACACCATGTTACCACGCAGCCATCATACTGCTCAGGAAGGAGATGTGTTCTGTCTCCTCGAGATGAATGTACTTTGGTGTGAAAAGTGCAAATCAATCCCAGAACAGCAAAGGACCTTGTGAAGATGCTGGAGGAAACGGGTACAAAAGTATCTATATCCACAGTAAAATGAGTCCTATATCAACATAACTTGAAAGGCCGCTCCACAAGGAAGAAGCCACTGCTCCAAAACCGCCATAATAAAGCCAGACTACGGTTTGCTACTGCACATGGGGACAAAGATCATACTTTTTGGAGCAATGTCCTTTGGTCTGATGAAACAAAAATAGAACTGTTTGGCCATAATGACCATCGTTATGTTTGGAGGGAAAAGGGGAGGCTTGCAAGCCAAAGAACACCATCCCAATCGTGAAGAACTTGGTTGGCAGCATCATGTTGTGGGGTTGCTTTGCTGCAGGAGGAACTGGTGCACTTCACAAAATAGATGGAGTCATGAGGAAGGAAAATGATGTGGATATATTGAAGCAGCATCTCAAGACATTAGTCAGGAAGTTAAAGCTTGGTTGCAAATGGGTCTTCCAAATGGACATTGACCCCAAGCATACTTACAAAGTTGTGGCAAAATGGCTTAAGGACAACAAAGTCAAGGTATTGGTGTGGCCATCACAAAGCACTGACCTCAATCCTATAGAACATTTGTGGGCAAAACTGAAAAAGCGAGTGCGAGCAAGGAGGCCTACAAACCTGACTCGGTTTGTTGTAAAAAAATATATATTTCACCCTTTATTTAACCAGGTAGGCTAGTTGAGAACAAGTTCTCATTCACAACTGCGACCTGGCCAAGATAAAGCAACGCAGTGCGACACAGAGTTACACATGGAATAAACAAGCGTACAGTCAATGACACAATAGAAAAAAAGAAAGTCTATATACAGTGTGCAAATGGCGTGAGGAGGAAAGGCAATAAATAGGCCACAGTAGCGAAGTAATTACAATTTAGCAAATTAACACTGGAGTGATCGATGTGCAAGTAGAAATACTGGTGTGCAAAAGAGCAGAAAAGTGTTTGACGCAAGGTAAAAATTTAAAGGCAATGCTACCAAACACTCAATTAGTATATGTAAACTTCTGACCCACTGGGAATGTGATGAAAGAAATAAAAGCTGAAATAAATCATTCTCTCTACTATTATTCTGACATTTAACATTCTTAAAATAAAGTGGTAATCCTAACTGACCTAAAACAGGGAATTTTTACTAGGATTAAACGTCAGGAATTGCGAAAAACTCAGTTTAAATGTATTTGGCTAAGGTGTATGTAAACTTCCGACTTCAACTGTAGCTAGTGCTTGAGTTCATTCAATAAGTTGCTAATTTTCCGTGGCTTCTTTAGACTTTATTTTGCTCCGCATGTTCTTCTGCTCATTTTCTTCACGACATCACAACAAATGTGAAAAGAACTTAAAGCATGTTTTATTTTGTTTTATGGGTCCATTTGTTATAAGTTCATTTTGTTAACTTGAAAGGTTTTAAATGTTTCTAAGCCTTTCTTTTCTTTCTTATTAATGGTGTTTTTTGCATTTGAATGAATGTCATTCTTGCCAGAGTTTTACTCTGTAATAAGGAGACCAAGAGATCCATGGCGTCTTATTCTGGTTTTAAGAAGTCATGGTTGCCACTTAATTGCCGAAGGAGTATCTTGAAAGAAAGACGTGTCCTGTTGATTTGATACTGATAATAGAAAGAGTATGGTGTTGTGTAGGGAAGTAGACCAAATGCTCATGTATTATGATCCTTTTTCTCCTTTTTTTAAGTGGTTGATTAAGGTTTTCTATATGTGTTTACATGTTATTTTGCAGAAAGTAATATTAAAGGATCACTGCAACAGGTACGTGTTTTGTGAACACAATTGTTCATGTGGTTATTTCAGTCATATCTCCTTTTATAGAGTAAAAGGCTATGATTTAACTGTAGCACTATATGTGTTATAATCAGATTACTAGTCTGAAGTTTTTAATGAAGGCACTGATAAACAAATCATAATTCCTTGAATCCTCTCTTATGAAACAGGAAACAGTAATACTCTCTCTGATTCTCTGTAAGAGGGCATATCAAACTACTTGTGTGATTTAGATCATGGTATTATATCAAATTAGATTGGGACATTCATTGTTTGATGAAATAGTGTTTAATTCAGTCAGCTAGCCAGTGGGATTTGGAATACAGCCAGCAGCCTTGTTCTGGTAATTATTGATACATACATACATACATACATACATACATACATACATACATACATACATACATACAGTAAGAGTCAAACGTTTGGACACACCTACTCATTCCAGGGTTTTTATTTTTACTATGTTCTACATTGTAGAATAATAGACATCAAAACTATGAAATAACACATGGAATCATGTAGTAACCAACAAAGTGATAAACAAATCAAAACACATTTGAGGTTTTTCAAACCAACCACCCTTTGCCTTAATGACAGTTTTGCATACTCTTGACATTCTCTCAACCAGCTTTACCTGGAATGCTTTTTCAACAATCTGGAAGGAGTTCCCGCTGACCCACTGCTAAGAGCATCGTTGGGGGCATCTTTGGTTTTTTACATGATCCAGTTGAGGGAGCTGTCCAGTTCCCTGGCTCTGAAATCGATGCTGCTCTCATCTTATGCAAACACCACTTTCATGTGAAACATAGGCTAGGCCTATACATTTCGCAGACTATTTTCTTTGAATAAAAATAACACAGTCCACAAACTAACCAAATTTCGTAACCTTAATTGATTACAATCCCGGTCGTTGTTTTTTTTTCTCCGCAGTGCTTTAACACACTGCAACACAATGTTTTGACTTGGGCCCGGTTTCCTGATAGCAATGGAACTTTTGAGGCTTATGATTGTTTTCATGATGCATCTTTCCTACAATGGCCGAAGATGTAACTTGTGTTTCCCAAAACGCCACGCAGATAAAACTGTTAAGTGCGTCGTTGGAGCATGTGTCGATACTGATAGGATCAAAAGAAAAGGAGTGCTGCTCTTGAATCAGCTTTCTCCATTCAAATCTTTCAGTATCTCACAATACTGACGACGGATAAACTCCTAGAGAGATATTACCACCTACGGCTACAAATATTGAGGCGGCTTAATCTAATGATTACCAGATGTCACAAGAAGGCCAAAAAGATCATCAAAAACATCAGCCACCTGAGCCACGTCCTGTTCACCCTACTATCATCCAGAAGTAGAGGTCCGTACAGGTGCATCAAAGCTGGGACCGAGACAGAAGCTGTTTTTCAATCTCAAGGCCATCAGTTTAAATAGCCATCTCTAGCCTGCTTCCACCCGGTTACGCAAACCTGCACCTTAGAGGCTGCTGCCCTATAGACAGACTTGGAATCACTGGCCACTTTAATGTTTATGAACTGCTTTACTGATCTCATATGGATATACTGTAGCCTATTCTACTGTATTTTAATTCATACCACTACGACATAGCTCTATTTATATATTTCTTAATTCCATTCTTTTACTTTTAGATGTGTATTCTTGTGAATCGTTTTTAGATACTAATGCACTGTTGGATCTAGGAACACAAGCATTTCGCTATTTAACATCTGCTAAATATGTGTAGGTGACCAATAACATTTGATTTATAGGCTATTTGGAAGAGTTGCAATAAAACAAAACTTTATTCAGAGCAAACAACAAATGTAAACGCCTGGAGTTTGCTAAACGACGTTGGCACTTAGTGATAAAATAATTTATATGTTTGAAGATGATTAAATAATTCTACCCTGAAACGTAATCATTAGGGAGTATAGTTTATGTAGCATGTAGAATGAATAATTACAGTATTAAACATAAGTCCAATTAGGTTGGACTGGGAAAGAGAGAAATGTGTGTGTGCCTAAGAAAATACAGAAGAACAATTAAAGTGTGTTTGGACTGACCTGGCTAGGACTCTGAGAAACTTATGAGGACAGGGAGTACTTCAAATCAAATGTATTTATATAGCCCTTCTTACATCGGCTGATATCACAAAGTGCTGTACAGAAACCCAGCCTAAAACCCCAAACAGCAAGCAATGCAGGTGTAGAAGCACGGTGGCTAGGAAAAACTCCCTAGAAAGGCCAATACATAGGAAGAAACCTAGAGAGGAAGCTATGAGGGGTGGCCAGTCCTCTTCTGGCTGTGCCGGGTGCAGATTATAACAGAACATGGCCAAGATGTTCAAATGTTCATAAATTACCAGCATGATCAAATAATAATAATCACAGTAGATGTCGAGGGTGCAGCAAGTCAGCACATCAGGAGTAAATGTCAGTTGGCTTTTCATAGCCGATCATTAAGAGTATCTCTACCACTCCTGCTGTCTCTAGAGAGTTGAAAACAGCAGGTCTGGGACAGGTAGCACGTCCGGTGAAAAGGTCAGGATTCCTTAGCCGCAGGCAGAACAGTTGAAAATGGAGCAGCAGCACGGCCAGGTGGACTGGGGACAGCAAGGAGTCATCATGCCAGGTAGTCCTGAGGCATGGTCCTAGGGCTCAGGTCCTCCGAGAGAAAGAAAGAGTTAGAGAGAGCATACTTAAATTCACACAGGACACCGGATAAGACGAGAAGTACTCCAGATATAACAAACTTACCCTAGCCCCCCGACACAAACTACTGCAGCATAAATAATGGAGGCTGAGACAGGAGGAGTCAGGAGACACTGTGACCCCATCCGATGATACCCCCGGACAGGGCCAAACAGGCAGGATATAACCCCACCCACTTTCCCAAAGCACAGCCCACACACCACTAGAGGGATATCTTCAACCACCAACTTACCATCCTGAGACAAGGCCGAATATAGCCCACAAAGATTTCCGCCACAGCACAACCCAAGGGGGGGCGCCAACCCAGACAGGAAGATCACGTCAGTGACTCAACCCACTCAAGTGACGCACCCCTCCTAGGGACAGCATGAAAGAGCACCAGTAAGCCAGTGACTCAGCCCCTGTAATAGGGTTAGAGCCAGAGAATCCCAGTGGAGAGAGGGGAACCGGCCAGGCAGAGACAGCAAGGGTGGTTCGTTGCTCCAGAGCCTTTCCGTTCACCTTCACACTTCTGGGCCAGACTACACTCAATCATATGACCCACTGAAGAGATGAGTCTTCAATAAAGACTTAAAGGTTGAGAACGAGCCTGCGTCTCTCACATGGGTAGGCAGACCATTCCATAAAAATGGAGCTCTATAGGAGAAAGCCCTGCCTCCAGCTGTTTGCTTAGAAATTCTAGGGACAATTAGGAGGCCTGCGTCCTGTGACCGTAGCGTACGTGTAGGTATGTACGGCAGGAGCAAATCAGAAAGATAGGTAGGAGCAAGCCCATGTAATTCTTTGTAGGTTAGCAGTAAAACCTTGAAATTAGCACTTGCCTTAACAGGAAGCCAGTGTATGGAGGCTAGCACTGGAGTAATATGATACATTTCTTTGGTTCTAGTCAGGATTCTAAGCAGGCGTATTTAGCACTAACTGAAGATTCTTTAGTGCTTTTTCCGGGTAGCCGGAAAGTAAAGCATTGCAGTAGTCTAACCTAGAAGTAACAAAAGCATGGATTAATTTTTATGCATCATTTTTGGACAAAAAGTCTCAGATTTTTGCAATGTTACGTAGATGGAAAAAAGCTGTCCTTGAAACAGTCTTGATTATGTTCGTCAAAAGAGAGATCAGTGTCCAGAGTAACGCCGAGGTCCTTCACAATTTTATTTGAGACGGCTGTACAACCATCAAGATTAATTGTCAGATTCAACAGAAGATCACTTTGTTTCTTGGGACCTAAAAACAAGCATCTCTGTTTTGTCCGAGTTTAAAAGTAGAAAGTTTGCAGCCATCCACTTCCTTATGGGTGAAACACAAGCTTCTAGCGAGGGCAATTTTGGGGCTTCACCATGTTTCTTTGAAATGTACAGCTGTGTCATCCGCATAGCAGTGAAAGTTAAGATTATGTTTTCGAATGACATGTCCAAGAGGTCAAATATATAGTGAAAGCAATAGTGGTCCTAAAACGGAACCTTGAGGAACACCAAAATTTACAGTTGATTTGTCAGAGGATAAACCATTCACAGAGACAAACTGATATCTTTCCGACAGATAAGATCTAAACCACACCAGAACTTGTCCGTGTAGACCAATTTGGGTTTCCAACCTCTCCAAAATAATGTGGTGATCGATGGTATCAAAAGCAGCACTAAGGTCTCGGAGCACAAGAACAGATGCAGAGCCTCGGTCTGACGCCATTAAAAGGTAATTTACCACCTTCACAAGTGCAGTCTCAGTGCTATGATGGGGTCTAAAACTAGACTGAAGCATTTCGTATACATTGTTTGTCTTCAGGAAGGCAGTGAGTTGCTGCGCAACAGCTTTTTCTAAAATATTTGAAAGGAATGGAAGATTCGATACAGGCTGATAGTTTTTTATATTTTCTGGGTCAACGTTTGGCTTTTTCAAGAGAGGCTTTATTACTGCCACTTTTAGTGAGTTTGGTACACATCCGGTGGATAGAGAACTGTTTATTATGTTCAACATAGGAGGGCCAAGCACAGGAAGCAGCTTTTTCAGTAGTTTAGTTGGAATAGGGTCCAGTATGCAGCTTGAAGGTTTAGAGGCCATGATTATTTTCATCATTGTGTAAAGAGATCTAGTACTAAAACACTTGAGTGTCTCTCTTGATCCTACGTCCTGGCAGAGTTGTGCAGACTCAGGACAACTGACCTTTGGAGGAATATGCAGATTTAAAGGGGAGTCCGTAATTTGCTTTCTAATGATCATGATATTTTCCTCAAAGAAGTTCATGAATTTATTACTGCTGAAGTGAAAGCCATCCTCACTTGGGGAATGCTGCTTTTTAGTTAGCTTTGCGACAGTATCAAAAATACATTTCGGATTGTTCTTATTTTCCTCAATTAAGTTGGAAAAATAGGATGATCGAGCAGCAGTGAGGGCTCTTCGATACTGCACAGTACTGTCTTTCCAAGCTAGTCGAAAGACTTCCAGTTTGGTGTGGCGCCATTTCCGTCCCAATTTTCTGGAAGCTTGCTTCAGAGCTCGGGTATTTTCTGTATACCAGGGAGAAAATTTCTTATGACAAATGTTTTTAGTTTTTAGGGGTGCAACTGCATCTAGGGTATTGCACAAAGTTAAATTGAGTTCCTCAGTTAGGTGGTTAACTGATTTTTGTCCTCTGACGTCCTTACTTCTCAAGGTTCCCCTAATCTCTGGGGAATGGAACTGTCGGCTAGGTAGTGATACACAGTGGTGAGAACTATGGAGAAGGATAAAACTCACCTACTGTTTGTGTGTATGTATGTGCATAGGATATCTACTGTTTGTGTGAAAGTATGTGCATAATTAAGGAGCCTGGTATAAAATGGATGTCTTTGTATTCTTGACTTTAGAACGTTCTCTGAATAAACTGTACAGACCTTTTGCATAAAGCTGAGTCTTTGCCTAATTATTATTATACCCACGATCTTACAAACCTTGGGGATTGGTCAAAGCTATTGATTGATTGATAGTTATTATCATTGGGATTGAAAATTCTCATGACACTAAGATTGGAACTGGGTGCTATAATCAGATAAGCTGTAAATAGAGCTTTTTGTCTACACACACCAGTGGTGGTTTTGGCTTTGAAAGAAGGATGCATATGCAGAAAAGAACCTCATACCTACTGTAAAATATGGTGGTGGATCTTTGATTTTATAGGGATGTTTTGCTTCCCCTTGTCCTGGGGCTCTTGTTAGGGTCAACAGCATCAAGAACTCTACCAAGTACCAGGACATTTTAGCCAAAAACCTGGTTGCCTAAGCCATGAGGCTGAAACTTGGCCTCAAGTGGATCATAAAGCTAGACAATGACCCAAGCACACATTAAAATCCATAAAGAAATTGTTAATTTACCACAAATTCTACTTTTTGCAATGACCATCTCGGTCTCCGGACTTGACCCCATTGAGAACCTGTGGTTTGAATTGAAGAGGGCAGTCCATAAGTGCAGACAGAAGGATATCAAGGCTCTGGAAAGATTCTGTATGGAGGAATGATCTGAGTTCTAGAAAAAAGCTAAATGCTGTTATCCTCACAAGGGCAAGGTACACAAAGTATTGAAAACGGGTGCCAATAATTGACACCTTTTTTTAAATTACTTAAACATATTTGAGCAATTGTATAAAATATACTTTTTTTTGCGTAGGCCTACAATATAGCTCAGTATTTGTATTTATAAAGTATTTTGCCAATCATTTTGGAGGTGACTAGCTAGAATATATCAGTTAGCTAACTAGCTAACCATTTACAATAACAGCAGTTCTATCGGGAATCAAGGTAAGACCCAGATGCAGGCTTCAAACATAAAGATATAAAACTGTATTTTTTTGTGAAGAATCAACAACAAGTGGGACACAATCATGAAGTGGAACGACATTTATTGGATATTTCAAACTTTTTTAACAAATCAAAAACTGAAAAATTGGGCGTGCAAAATTATTCAGCCCCCCTAAGTTAATACTTTGTAGCGCCACCTTTTGCTGCGATTACAGCTGTAAGTCGCTTGGGGTATGTCTCTATCAGTTTTGCACATCGAGAGACTGAAATTTTTTCCCATTCCTCCTTGCAAAACAGCTCGAGCCCGTGGCAGAGCAGGGAAGGGTGTTGCGGGCGTACTTGACCCACACCAGCTGCTGGCTCCAGGAGGTGAGGTTGAAGGAGACCAGGCAGCGCAGAGTGGTCTCAAGATCCTGGTTGGCTCGCTCCGACTGGTCATTGGACTGGGGTGGAACCCAGAGGAGAGGCTGGCAGACGACCCAATGAGGGCGCAGAACGCCTTCAAGAACGAGAACTGAGGCCCCCAGTCGGAAACCATGTCCACGGGCAGTCCATGGATCCGGAAGACGTGCTACACCATGAGCTGGGCCATCTCCTTGGCCGAGGGTAGTTGGGGGAGAGGAATGAAGTGAGCGGCCTTGGAAAACAGGCAGTGGTTGCAGAAGACCAGCCGGAGCTTACCGAGGAGTCTTATTCTGAGCACAGATCGTGCAGGCGGAGACAAATGCGGCGACATCCGGAACCATCATAGGCCACCAAATGCGTTGTTGCGCGAAGGCCAGGGTCTTACGGGACCCCAGGTGGAATGGGCCCACTCCAGGACCACAGCGCAGACAGTGTTAGACATAAACATCCGATTACCGGCTTGTCATTCTTGGATCCCGGCCAGTACGGTTGAACCGTGTGAACAGCAGGACCCATCTGGCTTGCCTGGAGTTGAGGCGCTTGGCGGTGCGGAGATACTCCAGGTTCTTGTGGTCGATCCACACAATGAATGGGTGTTCCGCCTCCTCCAACCAGTGCCTCCCGAAGCTCACGATTCCCCACATCTTAGTTATTTTCCGTTGAGGTGATAGGAGGAGGCGCAGGGATGTATCTTGAGGTCCAGGTCAGAACACTGGGATAGAACCGCCCCCACTCCAACATCAGTAGCATCGGCCTCCACCACAAACTGACTGGAAGGGTGCAGATGAACCAAGATAGGAGCTGTGGTTAAGCGATGTTCGAGGTCCGGCAACGCCAGGCCAATGACAGGCATTCCACATTTAACCCCACCCACATTTGAAAATCAAAATATCAAATTGTGTTTGCGTTTATAAGAAAAAATAAGAAATCCGTTTTAAAATGTGTGTCTAAAACCAAAACAACTGTCCGTTTTCTCATTCTGTGTTGCTCGGTTTAGTGTAGAAAAGTAATTATCCGCACGAACACTGACCATGCGATCACGTGGTGTAAATCTGGTCAGCCTGAGGTATTGAACGGAGAATCGGTAGTGAAACAGTGGGAGCGGAGCGCACAAGTAGCCTAACAAATTGAGTTTCCCATTTCTTATTCTTCACAACGGGTTTTCGAGGATAATTATAAATATGGTGCAAACACATTTCTAAAAAGATTGTAATTAATTTTGAATACGACGAGGCATACATTTAAAAAGGTACGTTTTTTTTATTGAACATAGAATTGGATAAAGTCAAGGGGTTTGCATTTAGATTATTTTAACTATTTAATGAATAGCCTAATTAAACATTTTGTTAGACAATGTAAGTTTATACAACAGTTAGTGCTGGTGCAATCAAAATTATTTTCGGCCAGGTACACAGACACGGGACAGCCTATGCAAGGCTTACAGTGCCTTTAGAAAGTATTCACACCCGTTGACTTCTTCCACATTTTGTTGTTACAGCCTGAATTTAAAATGGATTAAATTGACATTATGTGTAACTGGCCTTCACACAATATATCACAATATCAAAACGGAATTATGTTATTTGACTTTTTTACAAATTAATAAAAAATGATAAGCTGAAATATCTTGAGTCAATAAGTATTCAACCCCTTTATTATGTCAAGCCTAAATAAATTCAGGAGGAAAGATTTCCTTAAGTCACATAATAAGTTGTGTGGACTCACTCTGTGTGCAATAATAGTGTTTTAACATGATTTTTGAAAGACTACCTAATTTCTGTACCCCAAACATACAATTCTCTGTAAGGTCCCTCAGTCGAGAAGTGAATTTCAAACACAGATTTAACCACAAAGACCAGGGAGGTTTACCAATGGCTCGCAAACAAGGGCACCTATTGGTAGATGGGTATAAAAAAAAATCCAACATTTAATAACCTTTTGAGCATGATGAAGTTATTAATTACACTTTGGATGGTGTATCAATAAACCTGGCCACTACAAAGACACAGGCATCCTTTCTAACTCAGTTGCCAGAAACAACTCTGGGATTTCACCATGAGTCCAAAGAGGATTTTAAAACAGTTACAGAGTTTAATGGCTGTGATAGGAGAAAACTGAGAATTGTAGTTACTCCCCAATACTAACCTAAATGGCAGAGTGAACTCAACTTAATGGTTTGAAAATGAACCGTTATGTTTGGGGCAAATCCAACACAACACATCACTCAGTACCACTCTTCATATTTTCAAGAATGTTGGATGGCTGCATCATGTTATGGGTATGCCTGGTTCTGTATGCTTTCCAACAGACACTAGGAGACAAATTCACCTTTCAGCAGGACAATAACCTAAAACAGAAGGCCAAATACAGAATAAACTGGAGTTGTTTACCAAAATGACGTTGAATGTTCCTGAGTGGCCTAGTTACAGTTTTGAATTAAATTGTCTTGACAATCTATGGCAAGACTTGAAAATGGCTGTCTAGCAATGATCAACAACCAACTTGACAGAGCTTGAAGAATTTTGAACAGAATAATGTGCAAATATTGTACAATCCAGGTGTGCAAAGCGCTTACATATTTGGATTAATTAATAGATAATAGATGAATAAAATGGAGTTAGAAGGGTGAACTAGAAGTCCAAACACTTGGAATTCTATCCAATTTGGAAAAATGTCTAAAAACATGTTTTCACATTGTCATTATGTTTTCACATTGTCATTATGTTTTCACATTGTCATTATGTCATTATGATGGGTGAGGTTTTTTGTATTTTTATAGATTTTGAATTTGACTGTAACACAATAAATGTGGAATAAGTCAAGGGGTATGCATACTTTCTGAAGGCACTGTATATTATGGATAATTGTGCCCAATACATTTTGGGAAGTTTTTTCATCACTTTCTGTATTTCTAGATATTATGTTTACATAGATCCCCTTGTATGTTATGTTGTTTGTAAAGCATTGTATTTAAACATGAATGTGACTGTCCTTGTCTTGCAGTGTATCAGTGTTTTGTTATTTGTCATGTTTTGTGTTTTTTGTGGACCCCAGGAAGAGTAGCTGCTGCTTCTGCAAAAGCTATTGGGGATCCAAATAAACAAATACTCCCTCTGATAGTGAACTACAGAATGGAGGTGAGTAGATAGTTAGGGATACTAATACTGTCACTTACTGGTAAGGATAATGTTGATGGGTGTGCCAAGTATATAAGGTTTCCATTTTACCACAGTGGTTTTTACCTCTCCAGGTAAGTGTATTAAAGTGGGAGTCAGATTCCTTATGTTCTCTGGTTTCTTCAGCAAACAGTCTTACATGAAGCTATTAATGTGCACTTATTGAGGCCCTGTATGTTCAGTTGGTTTATCATCATGGGAATGATTTAATTAGCTTTTTGTGTCAAGCTTGAACATTTTGTGTCAAGCTTAAAGTAACTGTCCAGAGAAAATCTAACATTTATAAATTCATATTCTGTTAACTCCTACCCAAATAATGTTTTTGTTTCATCCTATGCTCATATTTGTGACCAAAGCATAAATGTGATATAACGTTGTTTTTTTTAACCCATCCTCAAACTTGTATCGCAAACAGACCATTTATAAAATGTTTGCTATTTCCTCATAGAGGATGATGTCATCGATGAGCTGGCCAATCAGTGGTCTACTTACATAATTATTTTATGACCCATATACACCCACACCCTTCTGTTGTTGGGGTACGTCTTCACCATTCCAACACAGAAAAGCTGCTTTTTAACATGCTTTATCATAATTTATTGGAATTACAACAATTTCACGTAATTAATGACCCTTCATATTTCACAGAAATCTGGAAACACTAGACAGTTACTTTAAATAATACTTTAAATCTGAGATGCAGTATCAAAGCACTACCCTTGGTTTAAATCCAACCACCAGGGTCCACTGTTCAGCAGAATACAGTCAAGAGCTCTTGTTTGCTCCAGCTGTTTCACAATGGAATAAAAATGAATTTAACATTATAGACTATACTTGGACTATTCATACCCCTCAAGTGCTGTCAAAGGGGACAACTGAAATACCCTGTTATTACCTCGTTTTTGACTGCTGTTGTAAGGTGACTGAGACGGTCACATATGCAGTCACATTGAGATGTCACTTCTAATCCAGTTGTAAACTCTATATTGAAGGTACCACTTTGTACCTTCCCTGGTCCTTTTGTGACTAGGTCTGTGTGAGGGTGAACAAAATGTTGCCTTTTCTTTTCACAACTGCATTATAGGCTTTTTGCAATGCAAAGGGTTTTTCCTACAGTATACTAGTCTATGGCTATCAGATCTGTCACTGTTGGGTTACATGTGCTCCAAGACTGACACTATTTGCAACAGCAGCCTCTGTGCCTTATACTGTATGTGTGTGATAAATTTAAAACCATAACTGAGATTGGTCGGAAAAAACCTCAGTCCCACCTGAATGGAAATGTTTCAACTGCTCTCTCCTGAAACCATGAGTAACCTCAGAAAACATCCTTGGCTTCACTGTGGGTATTCTCCATAAACATGATCTGAGTTCTGTGTGAAAGGAGTTTGGAAACCTCTTCACACTCATATTTAATTCCAGGGAAATTGAGCGTGGCACAGTGACCACAGTTGATTGACAAATTAGACCTTGTTTAAAACAATTGTCATTTCAAGTGTAGATTATGCCTGCTGTAATCCCAAACCACATACTGTACTACTTTAATTGTTTTTATTAGTTTTTTTGTTTTTCTTGAGCATGACGACACCCTTCTCTAACGAAATTTGAATGCTTAATTTGGTGTCCTGATAACCTCATTTAGTGATTCTGTCTCTGGATGTCCTCAAGACTACTTTCTCCTTATCAGGCAGGGATTGGATGATCTCAGGGGGACATAGAAAATTCCAGTCCCTGAAGCATCTGACTGCTTCCTCTCTCTGGTACAGCTGACATTTAACTGTCACTGTGATAGTGGCTCCATAACACCACCGTGTCATCATGACATTATTTCCTCTAGCCCTGGTTTACAGTTTAGTGACTGTTGTTAATGGTAAAAAGGAGGATTGGTGGAAAGTCAGTTATCATGTGTTAACATGACCACTGCAGTTGCTCAGGTAGTATAATGTAGTCAGTATACTGTAGTCAGATGTCAGTGCTCACTATTGCAGATCTTTATGTTGGTTCAGATCAAATATCAATGATAATGACCGGCAGTTGTATGGGGAATGCAGTACATTGTCTATGTAAAGTAAACAGTACAATTGTTATTTGACTTGCTACATTGGAAATTCCAGAGTATCATGGCAGACAATACATTGTAATTTATTGTTTGACTTCAAATGTGGTTAATATTTGATGGAAAGTCTCTTATTCACTGGTATTTTGTGTAGTCATTTCTGCATTCAGCATTTCCACTTTATTTACTCTTTCTTCCCTTTATCAGCAGCAGTATGACGCCCATGTGATCACTTCCTGGCTCAGTCTGAGCCCCATCTGAGTTTCACAAGGCTGAATCTTCAAACAGTGGCGGGGAAGGACTTGAGAGGAGAGGGCCAGACAGGACAGCAGATACCATAACAGAAAGGAGACTGTCATGCCTTATATGTTAAGTGAGGAGAATGCCTTAGCCTTTGGACTGCTTCTCTGACCACCAACTGTGTGGGACTTCTAAGAGGCTTTAAAGTGAAGTGGTCTCTGTGTGGAGAGCTCAGCCATAGTGCCAGGCAGTGAGAAACACCCTATAGAGTAAGCAAACTGCTGCCAGGCTGCAGCTATGGACCTTGAGGAGAGTGGTCCTCCCTCCTCCTCAGTGACTTCGCTGCTCTTCTCACCATGCTGAACAATGCTGCATCTGTCATCTACATTGTGCTGGAGCTGCTGATAGCTGTACTGTCTGTGTTGGGCAATGTGCTGGTCTGCTGGGCCGTCTGTCTCAACAGCAACCTGCAGAGCATCACCAACTTCTTTGTGGTGTCCCTGGCGGTGGCAGACATTGCTGTGGGAGTGCTGGGTATCCCCTTTGCCATCGTCATCAGCACAGGCTTCTGCTCCAACTTCTATGGTTGCCTCTTCATTGCTTGCTTTGTGCTGGTGCTCACCCAGAGCTCCATCTTCAGCCTGCTGGCCATTGCCATAGACCGCTACATCGCTATCAAGATGCCCCTCAGGTCAGTTCCAAATTGTAAGAACATAACAGAGAGTGTGCTAACCATTTTAAACATATTGCTGCTGTCGCGCTGCTTTCCACTCCCATATACGGAGAAAGAGGTTAGACCAGGGGTGAGCAAACAACTTTTGGGGGGAAAGTATTATTTTAGGTTAAAAAAAAGTAGAAAGTATGTAGAAATGATATTGGACCCTTTATATTTTAAATAACTGCCATTTTTCTGTCCCGCAAATTGATACTGACTAACAAATTGGCCCACAAGAAATTAGAGCGGCCAAATTTCGAAATCCCTATGTGGCCCTCGAGTCAAAAAGTTTCCCACCCCTTGGTTAGGCTTTTCAAAGATTTAAATCTACCCTTTGAGGCTGTATAGGGTTATTGATTGATTTGCCTACCCAGGTTGCAGGTACATTGTGTAGTTCATGCTTTATGCCAGTAGCACATTACTACATGTTTCTTAATCTTAAAATCTGTGTGAGATATTTTAAGAATAGAGTACCAGAGGCTATTTTTAAATGAACTTTAGGTTTTTGGACCAAATGGCCAGATGAGCTTTTGATTTCCTCAGTGGAACCAGCTATAGTCTCCTAGGAGGCCATCTCACCCAAGACCAGTTAACTGTAATCTCCTCTTACTAATAGTTTATACAGACCATGATCCCCATTCAGAACTATAAGCATGTAAAAAATAAAATAGCTGTTCAGACCAGTCATTTATTTTCCTTGATATATAAATTACATTATTCCCTAAAATGTATTATTAATCAGTAATTACTTATACACTTTCTGGATATTGTGTGTAGATTGTTGCTCACACACTCTTTTCAACCTCACTCCTACTTGCATATTTGATAGTGTGCATTACCTAAAAACAACATGCCATTCACTCCCTTTTTATTGCGTCCAAGATTGCTGTTCTGTTGTGTCCCTGGGATGTGTTAAGGGCATTTGTGCATGTCTGTGTTGCTGCACGTGGGGGTTGCTGTTTTCTCACAGCTAACCTTTGAACCTCAACGTCTAGAGAATGTGACAGAAACAGGCCCAAAAAAATCAGCTGCACTCCCACACTGACCAACAGACACTTGAAATAGACTTCCCTTCTAAATACTGACGTTTTGTTTTTAAGTCTCTTTTTATAACTTAGATGAGAGGTTTTCCCATAAAAAGATAGTCTAACCACATTTCCATCCAAACATTTCATGCAGATGAATTACCTGACGCATGAAACAAGTCACAACCGAGCAATGTTATATATGCCGACAGACAATTTGTTAGTTCAACATGGTGGAATCTCTTTGTGTCTGTAAAATTAATTACGCAAGAAAAGCAGTGCAAACGCCTTTATGCGCAAATATTGATATAATAACCATCATGTCGAAGTAAACTTAGAGTCACGCAATGATACACCATATATACAAAAGTATGTGGACAGCCCTTCAAATTAGTGGATTCGGCTATTTCAGCCACACCTGTTGCTGACGGGTGTAAAATTGAGCACACAGCCATGCAATCGCCATAGACAAACATTAGCAGTAGAATGGCCTTACTGAAGAGCTCAGTGACTGTCAACATGGCACCGTCATAGGATGCCACCTTTCCAACAAGTCAGCGTCAAATTTCTGCCCTGCTAGAGCTGCCCCGGTCAACTGCAAGTGCTGTTATTGTGAAGTGGAAACTTCTAGGAGCAACAATGGCTCTGCTGGAAATGATAGGCTACATAAGCTCACAGACTGGGACCGCCGAGTGCAGAAGCACATATTGCGTAAAAATCGCCTGTCTTCAGTTGAAACACTCACTACCGAGTTCCGACTGCCTCTGGAAGCAAGGCCGGCACAATAACTGTTCATTGGGAGCTTCATGAAATGGGTTTCCATGGCCGACTTGCCGCACACAAGCCAAAGATCACCATGTGCAATACCAAGAGTCGCCTGGAGTGGTGTAAAGCTCTCCACCATTGGACTCCAGAGTGATAAATCACGCTAAACCATCTGGCAGTCCGACGGACAAATCTGGGTTTGGCGGATGACAGGAGAACGCTACTAGCCCGAATGCATAGGTACTGTAAAGTTTGGTGGAGGGGAAATAATTGTCTAGGGCTGTTTTTTATGGTTTGGGCTAGGCCCCTTAGTTCCACTGAAGGGAAATCTTAACGCTACAGCATACAATTACATACTAGACAATTCTGTGCTTCCAACTTTGTAGCAACAGTTTGGGGAAGGCCCTTTCCTGTTTCAGCATGACAATGCCCCCGTGCACAAAGCGAGGTCCATACAGAAATGGTTTGTCGAGATCGGTGCGGAAGAACTTGACTGGCCTGCACAGAGCCCTGACCTCAACCTCATTGAACACCTTTGGGATGATTTGGAACGCCGACTGAGAGCCAGGCCTAATCGCCCAACATCAGTGCCCGACCTCACTAATGCTGTTGTGGCTGATTCGAAGCAAGTCCCCGCAGAAATGTTACAACATCTAGTGGAAAGCCTTCCCAGAAGAGTTGTTATAGCAGCAAATGGGGACCAACTCCATATTAATGCCCATGATTTTGGCATGAGATATTAGATGAGCAGGTGTCCACATATTTTTGTTCATGTAGTGTATGTTGTGTGGTCCTCCCACTACGACTCGGGAAAGCATGCAGTTTATTAGGCTACAGATGAAAGAATTGATGATGAACTTCGCAGTGTGGTGGATGTTAAAGGTGATGAGCTTGATGCTCCTTTCCAATAATTATCAAGGGTCTTATTCTGGTGACATGATAATCGATGCTTGGCTGCCATTTGACAAATACAAATAATATTGCTCTTATCCATAATAATCTCATAATGTAGGTAGCCTACCTGCTGTATCTGTGAGCTGTTGGCTAGAGTGCATGTGTCAAGACTGGAGTGGGCACATTTGCTGAATACCACAACAGTTTTTGTGACAAAACCATCAGTAGATTTGAAAATGTCATCACGCACAGCCTTTTATCTGCAAAAAGTCTGTTTGATGGAAACATCTTTGGTGGGAAAATGTGCATATTGTTTAATAAAGATTTTAGAATATTCTCATAAAAATTGGTCGCAAATTGGTGGAAACCTAGCTGATGATATGCCTACTATTATAGTGTTTATTATTTAACTCACTATCCCTTAACCTCTGGGGGAGTCTAACCCTCCAGAGAGACAATTTATCCTCCTCCAGCCAAGAGAGACCATAATGTGTGTCTTACTGACAGTCCATATCTTTATTATTTCCACAGGTACAATAGCCTGGTGACAGGCCAGCGTGCCAAGGGGATAATTGCTGTCTGCTGGGTGCTGTCCATCATCATCGGCCTGACCCCGATGCTGGGCTGGAATAAGTCCACTGAGCGCCCCAACAGCACCTGTCCCCCAGGCCTGATGGAGTGCCTGTTTGAGGATGTGGTGGTCATGGACTATATGGTCTACTTTAACTTCTTCGCCTGTGTGCTGATGCCTCTGCTGCTCATGCTGGTCATCTACCTGCGGATCTTCATGGCAGCTCGGCATCAGCTGAAGCTCATAGAACTGAAGGCTGTCCATGGGGGGAAGTCCCACTCCACCCTGCAGAAGGAGGTCCAGGCGGCCAAGTCGCTGGCCATCATCGTGGGCCTGTTTGCCATCTGTTGGCTGCCGCTGCACATCATCAACTGCTTCACCCTGTTCTGCCCTCAGTGTGCCCGCCCGCCCCTCTGGATCATATACGTTGCCATCATCCTCTCTCACGGCAACTCAGTGGTCAACCCCTTCATCTACGCAAACCGCATCCAGGAGTTCCGCCACACCTTCAAGAGGGTCATCCGCCGCCATGTCCTGTTCCGCCGGGATCTGTTTGACAGTGGTGGCAGCAGCCACACCTCCACCCACAACAGTATCAGCGGCTCAGTAAGGGTTAAGGCCAATGGCCTCCGCTTCGACCTCTTTACCGAGCACAACAGCAGCAGCTGTGAGAGCTCCCACCCCTGTCATAGCCATATCAAACCTGCAGGCGGCGTTCTGAAGTCAGCGCCCATTCACAACCACCCTCTTACCGTGATTAGCTCCCACAATGACAGGGAAAGCCCCCCTGTGCCACAGCCTCTCAGACAGACACATACACACCCGTTATGTCATCCCCTGCAGTATGGGGACCAGCAGCAGCAGTCTCAGAAAGGTCCGGAGGTGGAAGAGGTAAAGGACAGGCAGGATCTCTCCCCTGTCCAGGTCAAAACACTGTTCTATAAACATAAAACCTGCTTCACTGAGCTCACTGAGGTGTCCTAATGGACACAGAATGGGCATTAGACAGCTACAAAGGATCCTTATCACCTGGCCTTTGGTGTGAAATTACTGCTGATGTGTACATTTTGAGTCAGCTCAGAGTATATTACTGGGCAGTCAGGCTCACAATCTGAGGATCAGAGTTTGTTTGTATCCAGATGGTCTAATTCCACATACTTGGAGGCATTCTATCGCCAGGGATTGTAACCGTTGGTCCTGAATGAGCACGAAACGAGGACCTACACAAAGGCAGGCATGCAAAGCCTACTGTACATTCACAATGCGGAAGAGAACAACTTATTTTGGGGGCATGAACAATTCTATTTAAATTTGCAAACAAAAATCATTTTAGTTATTTATGGAAGAAATGTTAATGTGACTCGAATGGTTAAATGTGATTCTGTTTACGATGTTTATTCTCTTGCTCTGTGACGTGTCTGGTGCTTAAATCGGAATCCTCACAATTGACGTTTGTTCTACGATAACTGGTGAGGTTTTAATAAATCACCTTTATGATGAATCTTGTGTGTTTGGGGATGGCAGGGATGTTCCAGGTTCTTGATGAGGGGACGGTACTACTGCCTTGATTTAGAATGTTTGTGCACCATACAGATGGACATGATAAGAGCAATCTCTTAGATGTTCAGGTTTATGATCTTGCAAATGTATGAATGCTCAAAAAATTATCTGCGTGTTTTTAAATGATAATGGGTTTAAACTATTTTGAGGAATATCTAAACTACTGGGCACTTTCTCAACTTGTCTAACTGTCAGTAACACAAACCAAAACTGTTGAGCTGATCGTTGAGATTACACAGACAATTAAATGGCCAAAATAATTAATCAATGACACATACAGCTTACATTTTTCACTGAATATACTCTCAAGAGTTACATAGCTATGGCATTCTCTGCATTTTCACATTTTCAGATGCAATACAGGACGCAATACCTCCTGTTTGAAAATAAATATTGGTATGTAATTGTCATCTCTAAGTGTATTTGTTTGCGTTTCCATGTTGCGCTGTTTACGCATTACAATTACTGTACAGCTTTCCCAACTATTGATCAATAAGCTTTCCCAACTATTGATCAATAAGCTTTCCCAACTATTGATCAATAAGCTTTCCCAACTATTGATCAATAAGCTTTCCCAACTATTGATCAATAAGCTTTCCCAACTATTGATCAATAAGCTTTCCCAACTATTGATCAATAAGCTTTCCCAACTATTGATCAATAAGCTTTCCCAACTATTGATCAATAAGCTTTCCCAACTATTGATCAATACGCTTTCCCAACTATTGATCAATAAGCTTTCCCAACTATTGATCAATACGCTTTCCCAACTATGGATCAATAAGTGCAGAGAAAGTTCTAGGGCTCACCATGGCTTTGCTCCAAGCAGGGAGGAGTTTTGGACAAAGGGAAGTGAAGCTCCGGAGGCAGGCTTGCTGGTGAGTCTGGGGAGGGAGCAGACGAGAGCAGACAGGCCCTCTATGGGGATTTATGTCCCCTATCACAAGCTGTGAGATCCTCAGATTTCTCCAGCTTTCCCAGCTTTTATCCAAATTCCCTGATGATTCTAGGTTACAGGGTTACAGGGCATTCTCCTTTTGATATTCTCCCAGGGGCTTCCTGAAATGACATTTGAATGTTTTTTAAAAGATGCTCCCAGCCTAGTTGACTGGTGTTTTCTGCACAACAACATATTGTCTCTCCCCCCATTTCTGACATTACTAAATCAGATTTCAACAACTCACCCTTTTAGCTGTGGCCATTCTGACCAATACATCTCTCACTCACCACTTACCTGTTTTACAATGTCATCCTCATTCACATTTATTTTTATTCCAGTGTTACTGTACTAACCTCCACTGTTGATATAAGAAAACGTATGAACATGTATGCACTCACTACTGTAAATCGCTCTGGATGAGACCGTCGGCTAAATTACTCAAATCTAATGTAAAATGATATACCTGTGACTGTCCTAAGTGACCTGGGGGGTTATGTTACCTTCCTGTCATGACTCAGTGATGACCATTGGTCCTGATACTGTACATGGTGTACTGTACATTTGGCCATGATTAATGGTGCTCACTGAACAAGACTAATCTAATTCTGTCACTAAGTGGTTCTCGTGCCTCATTCACTGTACAATCTATCAAGTGTTCGATGGTCTGGTATTCTTGGCTCACCTGATTGTTAGTGTGATTTGAGCAATGTAATTCTCTTCATGGTCATAGAGGGGGAAACACTAGTTTATTCATAGTTCAGTGTTGATGGTTTCACTCTCACCAGCCCTGCTTGATGTAGCATATACAAGTCAGCAGGCCTTGCCATGAATGGACTTAGGTCCTCGGATGATCTACTGTACCTGTCATTGTTATGGTGGTAAGTAGAGAATGTGTGAAGTGTATTCAATACAACTTGTGTGGTATTTGTGAAGTAAGAGGAAAAGCTGATTCCTGCCCCTAATATCTTTAAGCATAAAGACAGCATATTGCTCTCTTAGAGTTGTTGTGATGAGGCTTGTGGTAACAACTGGTTTGCCATTGTAATTCGCTAGATAGTAGTGTAGCATTGTCTCTATAGGTCATACACAGTCTTGTTTTCGATTTCAGTTAGTGGTCGGCTGACAATAAGTCATCCCCACAGTATAGCTGTCAGACCACAGTGTTCAACAAGTAGCAGTAAAAACTCTGTCTGTATATTGACTCCATGGATACAAACAAAAACAGTCCCTTCACATAAAAGGCTTCCTGTCTTCTCATCTTTTGAAAGGAGAAGAGAGAAGAGTGGGTGTCAGGGGGGTTATCGACCATGGGGGAATGTGAGGTCCCTGCAACAGTTCAAAACTGTTTACATGTCTGGTTAAAATTCCAAACAGAATATTTACCCTGTCAACTGTTGGTTTGCTCAGAGCAACTGCAGAAGCCATTCACAATGGCCAATCCCTCAGTGCCAAAGCTTTGTCACTAAGTGTGATTGTAGTCAACAACATTGATTTAACACCCCCTATTGTGGGACTGTGTGCTTAGCCCAAACTCATTACTTCTTTTGGCTCTATGGAAGAGGCGAGTGCTTCAGCTGCTTGTAGCTACATTACAGGAGGGAGCTATAGAGGTATTTTGTATAGAGAGAAGGAGAAATGTTTGTCACAGTGCAGTTTGGAGGTAAGTAAAAGATGGCGCTATATCATCATCATGATTTGATTGAGCATAATTCCATCATCTCTGTGGAGGTCAACAGCTGACCTATAATGAAATGTCCGACATACGGTAATGGAGAGCTTTGTTGATATAAACGGATCATATGAGAATAAAAACTTTAAGAAAATCATTGTGGGGATTTAGATGTGACAATCAGGTTACTTTAATGAAGTATGGGGTTATAGATAGAGGATGTGTACAAAAATACTTCTTTTTTATTACTTTGAAAGAGGCCCAAACAGAATTGTTTAACCTGAACTGCAGGATGATAAACTTCATCCACAGTTTGAAGGAGAGGTGTGATCTGGATCCTCAAGGTACTGTCCTGTACTTCTCCCCCCCATAGAGAAAAATAATTTACAGTTCAACTTCTGATGTGTTTCATCAAATATCACATTCCTAATTCAACCTGATAGTGTGGTTACAGTATGAAAGAGTGATACAAACAGTACTGGATATACATTAAACAGTACATTGCAGTGTGAGGTTTAATGTAAACTCAGCAAAAAAATAAACGGCCCTTTTTCAGGAACCTGTCTTACAAACAGAATTTGTAAAATTCCAAATAACTTCACAGATCTTCATTGTAAAGGGTTTAAACACGGTTTCCCATGCTTGTTCAATGAACCATAAACAATTAATGAACATGCACCTGTGGAACGGTCATTAAGACACTAACAGCTTACAGATGGTAGGCAATTAAGGTCACAGTTATGAAAACTTAGGACATTAAAGAGGCCTTTCTACTGACTCTAAAAAACACCTAAAGAAAGATGTCCAAGGTCCCTGCCAATCTGCGTGAATGTGCCTTAGGTATGCTGCAAGGAGGCATGAAGACTGCAGATGTGTCTCTGAACAATTATTATTACATTATTCAATTTCTGTTAGTCACATGTCTATGGAATTTGTTCAGTTTATGTCTCAGTTGTTATGTTCATACAAATATTTACACGTTAAGTTTGCTGAAAATAAACGCAGTTGACAGTGAGAGGACATTTATTTTTTTTGCTGAGTTTATATGGTAACTCCACCAGGTTGTTTCCTGACTGAGTAAATGTCATAAGTGAATATGTAATAGACCAAGACAGCCCAGTGTAAAGGTCACATTGAAGATGTATTCTGCAGACTGTGTGGACCTGATGGACCGGACAGGGGAGCTGGTGAACCTGAGTGATAAGGAGGAGAGCATGGAGCAGGCCAGCAGTCTGATGAAGAAGAGGCACAGCTACGTTCTCATACGCATCTGCAGTGAGTCTCTCAAAATATGATGAAGGCACTAGGCTTCACATGCCCATATTAAAAATCCCATGGGATCAAAGTTTGGTTTCTCACATTGCTTGCCAAACACTATTACTATGCCTACTAATATGTTATAGATAGGTTGTTAACATGGCTGCAATAAATGTTATTATTTCTAAAGATATTTTACAGTAATGAAACGGATTAACTTTAATTCACTTCATATTTTGCCCCCAGAAGGAGACGGGACTGAAGGGCAGAAGTATGTGCCACTCTTAAATGACCTGGACAAGAGCCATCCTGAGTTAGCAGGTAATGCCAAATGACTCTCTTGCCTAGTTACTGTACATGTGCACCGCCCTTGCCTTGAGCAAACCCACATCAAGTCTGATTTAAGACTATGAAAAGGGGTGGCTAATATGTACGTTTGTATGTACTGTCTGCACCCGTGTTACTTTTGTACAATTGTTCTACCTCAGAGGTCCTAAAGAAGCTGTCCAACCCCTGTAAGGAGCGGGACAGAAAGGGTGTTCCGTCAAGGAAAGGCTCTGTTAACCAGACCTGGAGCAAGGCCACCGCTGGAAACAAGAAGAGCCATTCTGGAAAACTTTGTCTATGATGAGAGGAGAGGAGGAAAGGTGAAAATGATGATGATGGACATGCATGAATAAAACGATGTGATCCACATACTAATACAGTAAATGTGTTGGTGCTGTGGTACTATTCACTCCAATTATTTTTTAACAAAGGTACATTTAGGTTGATAATGTCACGCCTTGGTCTTAGTATTTTGTGTTTTAGTTAATTAGTTGGTCAGGCCAGGGTGTGACATGGGTTTATGTTATTGTGTTGTCGTATTGGGGTTTTTGTAGGCATTTGGATTGTGGTTGATTAGGGGTGTGTTTAGTTTAGGTTTGGCTACATGAGTAACCACCACCCTGCATTTCGGTCCGACTTTCTTTCGACAAACGAAGAACGCCGTTACAGATAAATTAACATTCCAAAATATCCCAACGGGTAATGTAAGATTGTTGCATGTCTGCTGTGCATACTAGAGGCTGGTATAGGTCCAGAAACATTTTGTACTCATATAGGACTATTTGTGAGAATTAGGCTATATGGACCACTTATTAAATGCATAAATCTACTTATCCATGTATTCACAACAAGTTAAAATAAAATAGAACAATTGTTGAACAACTAGTAAAGGTAGCATATATATTTCTAGATACGGTGCCTAGTGTTATACCACATAGTTTTCTATACAATACAAGCTTTGTCTATACTGTACCTGACCTGTCATAGACTTCCTAACTGTAGTCTGTGTAAAGCGTGACTCATCATTTTCATGATGATATATGACAGAGAAACGTGATAGAATCGGACAGGTTGCATAACCACAGCAAAAGTAAAAATATGACTGTTTATTTTGCCCAATAGACGACGGGGTGGGCTTACTTGGCTATCGAGTTCACTAACAGAAGCACAAGGTTTGGACAGTGGAACTTGTACAGAAGGAGCCTCACAATGCCGGGGTCTGAGTTTGAATCTTTGGAGAAGATACTGGAGACACATATTCCAGATGAAGAATTGAAAGAAGTGAAACGAATCTTGTTTGGAAAAGAAACCAAGTGAGTTGTTGTTGAATTCTGCACTCGGCCCTATCAGGCTGCAAAAATCTCCTTGTCTTAATGCTGAGCCTGGTCTCATAGACTAGACGTAACATAGTAAAAGTACATCCGGGGCATGCAAATTAGTATGATATGTAAAGTTTGGTACGGTTACATGAGACAGAAGGTTAAAGGCAAAAACAAAAGGAGAGTGGTTGGTCGGGATGGATGGGTGAGCGCAGAACAGGATCCTGCACCTCTCCGTTTTGGACTTTCATTCCGTAAACCCATTTGTCAAGATCTGGTATCTCTATTGCCATAAAAAATAACTGTCAGTTTGCAAAGTAAACATTATAATAAAAGCAATCAGAGTTCATTCAAGTTGCTTCCTCTGTAATTCTCCTGCCCCTTAAAAACGTAATGTGAAAAAGTGTCTGATACTCCACGAATTGATTTGAATCGGTCCGGCCCGGGTTTATTGTTTGAGAAACATGTAGCCTATAGACCAATGCGTGGCCTTTGCTGTGGTGAGAGAGAGAAGCACACCTGTATCTCTCACATAACTTTTTATGATCTCTGTCCCTCTCTCTGCTCTGATGAACATGAGCCTGCAACTCTCATCTCTCCAGCATTAGAGTTCATAATTTATTTCCTTATAGAATCATAGCCGCGGGAAGGGTGCTGGATGTATCCCAGCACCCCTGATACATTTAAACACTTTTGCCAAAGTTATAGAATTACTGCTGCCTGTTCAAAAATAAGTGAAATAATTCAGAAGACTACTCCACGAGTAGGCCTATAATTTTGCCACAGAGGGATCAATACCTTATTTTATATTTTTGCCTCGCTGTTTGTGTGTAGCCCAATCACAATCGCCTACAGCTGGGAACGTGCAGAAAATTGTTCAGTGAACAGAACGTAACTGGAACAGGCCTTTCCCAATATTTGAAATACAATCACCGGAAAACACAGATTGGAAAGTAAATGGCTCCAGTTGAAAAGAAGCTTGCCACACCTGTACAAGATGTGGAAAACAACACAGTGAAAGAAATTACAGGATAGCGTGAGCCCCAAACCATCACAGCACAATGGCTCCACTGTCTGTATGTTCCCTGTATACCTACTGTGCATGTTAAGGTGATAGAAGATGGACTAAATTACAATACATACAAGTTAAAGGTGAAACCGTCCCTTTGTAGTAGACAAAAAATTTGATGTCATGTATTCTACTCAACTCATGACATTTTTTTACAGTTCATATTTCAATTTCATACATTGTCGATATATCCCGTTCCCACCCCCTCCCTATTGCCCCTGCCTCACACAAATTCTTATGTATTTCATTTCATTTAGAGGGTATTTTTTACATATTCTTTAAACATATCCCTTTCCCATTTTGAATGTATAATCAAGTAAAATAAACCTTTACCGTGTCTCTTGTACTCATATATTTTGCACTTAACACAATTAATGTTTTGAAGAGGGGACCATAGAAATGACAGGAGTCTGTATAACTGTCCCTTTGTAGAAGACAATTGTAAGCAATGCTTATATTCACACCCCACATTTGAGTGAACTACAAATTCGTAACAAATGTCAAACTTAAAACACATTTCAGCAATGTCCAATTGTCTGTTCCTTTGGAATAAATAATTGTTAGCATTGGTTAGACCCACATTGAAAAAAGAACCGATGTCAGGCTGGGGAATCACCTCAGAGCAGTTTGTCATAGGCAATAGACAATATAGCGCAGAGGGTCCTCCAAACACACAAGCCTCTACACTGTCTTGGTAGAGGGGAACAAGTTGAACTGTGAACAATACTGAACAAAAATCTAAAAGCAACATACAACAATTCCAAAGATTGTACCGAGTTACAGTTCATATCAGGAAATGTCAATTCAATAAATTCATCAAGCTCCAATCTATAGATTTCACGACTGGACAGGGGTGCAGCCATGGGTGGACCTGCGACTGCATAGGCCCACCCACTGGGGAGCCAGGCACAGCCAATCATAATGAGTTTTTACCCCACAAAAGGGCTTTTATTACAGACAGAAATAGTCCTCAGCTTCTTGATATGCTACACCAGTCAGGTGGCTGGATTATCTTGGCAAAGGAGAAATACTCACTAAAATGGATGTAAACAAATTTGTGTACAAAATTTTAGAGAAATATGTTTTTGTGTGTATGGAACATTTCTGGTATTTTTTATTTCAGCTCATGAAACATGGGACCAACACTTTACATGCTGCGTTTATATTTTTTGTTCAGTGTATATACAAAAGGATTGTTTCACGACCACCCTACGAGTGGCTCAGTTTCCTTCAGCACCTCGCCCCTTAGCGTCTCTCATCTCCGCCAGCCACTGTTCTACAATCTTCCACTCAGCAGAACTTAAAACATAGTTATTTTCAGTTTACAATTAACATTTCGAAGTTAGAGGAAGCCATAGACATAACAGGAGTGTCTGTATAACTGTCCATTTGTAGTAGACAATGTTAAGCATTGCATATGCATGCCACACATTTGAGTGAAATGCTGATTAGTTACAAAATGTCACACTTAAATGTCTCTTGTCAGCATGGGTTAGACAAGCAAACACTGGACCGCCGTTAGTCTGGTGTCTCAAGCAAGTCTGTGATGAATTATGAACTCCCCATGCTGCTCCTGGTAAACAGCCTCCGGCCAATCCACCGCTGCTGATGCTTGTTGAGAATTGCCCGCAAGCGCTGAGAGAGAGAGAGGGAGGGAGTGTTATGCTACTACTATACTACTATACTAATAGTCGACCCAACAACTATTCAATTACAATTTCTAAGCTTCTCATTTATTATTATATCAATCCACTGCTGCTGCTTCCTGTTGAGAGTTGCCTGCCAGCTCTCCGGAATCACCAGTTGCATTTAAGGGAGAGAGAGTTAAACTACTAATAGTTATCCAAACATTAACAAATATTAAATTACTATTTCTAAGCTAATTTATTATAGAAAAAATCACCTCAGCACTTTCTGAGGCATGCTATCGAGGCAGGAAGGACATTTACATTTACATTACATTTAAGTCATTTAGCAGACGCTCTTATCCAGAGCGACTTACAAATTGGTGAAATCACCTTCTGACATCCAGTGGAACATCACCCTCTTCTGCTGGTCTTTGCCCTACCAAGGCACAGACAGAAGAATGGGGTGGATTACAAGAGGATGCATGGCTACAGCTACTAGATTTAGTGAGCTACTAGCTTTAGTTATGTAGCTATAGGACGAAGAATCCATAGGCCTATATGACTAATACAGGAAGAGGGTCATCATGGAAGGGTTTTCATCTGTGCAAAGCAGGCACACATTGCATTTATGGAAAGCATGCATGTAAAGTTGTGTAAAATTTAAACGCATGTCAAATCTAAGAATGTGTTCTTAACTGACTTGTCTAGTTATTTTTTTTTTAAATGTAACAAAAAAATCTACATGGACAATAGTAAGATTAACACAATGCATATCTTCCATTATTGTAAAGTATTCATGCTTGCAGAATATCAAGGGAATTGAATAGCCTACCTAGCAACGATTAAAACATTCCCTAACCAGAAACCGTGGATTGATGGCAGCATTCGAGTGAAACTGAAAGCGCGAACCACTGCTTTCAATCAGGACAAGGTGTCTGGTAACATGACTGAATACAAACAGTGCAGCTATTCCCTCCGTAAGGCTATCAAACAAGCTAAGCGTCAGTACAGAGACAAAGTAGAATCTCAATTCAACGGCTCAGACACAAGAGGCATGTGGCAGGGTCTACAGTCAATCACGGACTACAGGAAGAAATCCAGCCCAGTCACGGACCAGGATGTCTTGCTCCCAGGCAGACTAAATAACTTTTTTGCCCGCTTTGAGGACAATACAGTGCCACTGACACGGCCTGCAACGGAAACATGCGGTCTCTCCTTCACTGCAGCCGAGGTGAGTAAAACATTTAAACGTGTTAACCCTCGCAAGGCTGCAGGCCCAGACGGCACCCCCAGCCGCGCCCTCAGAGCATGCGCAGACCAGCTGGCTGGTGTGTTTACGGACATATTCAATCAATCCCTATACCAGTCTGCTGTTCCCACATGCTTCAAGAGGGCCACCATTGTTCCTGTTCCCAAGAAAGCTAAGGTAACTGAGCTAAACGACTACCGCCCCGTAGCACTCACTTCCGTCATCATGAAGTGCTTTGAGAGACTAGTCAAGGACCATATCACCTCCACCCTACCTGACACCCTAGACCCACTCCAATTTGATTACCGCCCAAATAGGTCCACAGACGATGCAATCTCAACCACACTGCACACTGCCCTAACCCATCTGGACAAGAGGAATACCTATGTGAGAATGCTGTTCATCGACTACAGCTCGGCATTCAACACCATAGTACCCTCCAAGCTCGTCATCAAGCTCGAGACCCTGGGTCTCAACCCCGCCCTGTGCAACTGGGTACTGGACTTCCTGACGGGCCGCCCCCAGGTGGTGAGGTTAGGTAACAACATCTCCTTCTCGCTGATCCTCAACACTGGGGCCCCACAAGGGTGCGTTCTGAGCCCTCTCCTGTACTCCCTGTTCACCCACGACTGCGTGGCCACGCACGCCTCCAACTCAAACATCAAGTTTGCGGACGACACAACAGTGGTAGGCTTGATTACCAACAACGAGGAGACGGCCTACAGGGAGGAGGTGAGGGCCCTCGGAGTGTGGTGTCAGGAAAATAACCTCACACTCAACATCAACAAAACTAAGGAGATGATTGTGGACTTCAGGAAACAGCAGATGGAACACCCCCCTATCCACATCGATGGAACAGTGGTGGAGAGAGTAGCAAGTTTTAAGTTCCTCGGCATACACATCACAGACAAACTGAATTGGTCCACTCACACAGACAGCATCGTGAAGAAGGCGCAGCAGCGCCTCTTCAACCTCAGGAGGCTGAAGAAATTCGGCTTGTCACCAAAAGCACTCACAAACTTCTACAGATGCACAATCGAGAGCATCCTGGCGGGCTGTATCACCGCCTGGTACGGCAACTGCTCCGCCCTCAACCGTAAGGCTCTCCAGAGGGTAGTGAGGTCTGCACAACGCATCACCGGGGGCAAACTACCTGCCCTCCAGGACACCTACACCACCCGATGTTACAGGAAGGCAATAAAGATCATCAAGGACATCAACCACCCGAGCCACTGCCTGTTCACCCCGCTATCATCCAGAAGGCGAAGTCAGTACAGGTGCATCAAAGCTGGAACCGAGAGACTGAAAAACAGCTTCTATCTCAAGGCCATCAGACTGTTAAACAGCCACCACTAACATTGAGTGGCTGCTGCCAACACACTGACACTGACTCAACTCCAGCCACTTAAATAATGGGAATTGATGGGAAATGATGTAAATATATCACTAGCCACTTTAAACAATGCTACCTTATATAATGTTACTTACCCTACATTATTCATCTCATATGCATACGTATATACTGTACTCTATATCATCCACTGCATCCTTATGTAATACATGTATCACTAGCCACTTTACCTATGCCACTTTGTTTACATACTCATCTCATATGTATATACTGTACTCGATACCATCTACTGTATCTTGCCTATGCTGCTCTGTACCATCACTCATTCATATATCCTTATGTACATATTCTTTATCCCCTTACACTGTGTATAAGACAGTAGTTTAGGAATTGTTAGTTAGATTACTTGTTGGTTATTACTGCATTGTCGGAACTAGAAGCACAAACATTTCGCTACACTCGCATTAACATCTGCTAACCATGTGTATGTGACAAATAAAATTTGATTTGATTTTAATATTGCAGACCCATATGACTGTGTAGATTGAAATGCAAGGGAAATATCACGATTTTTACACCATTAAACTAGCTAACAAAATACATATATTAGCTAATACATGACTGATACTATTACAAATAACTGTGCCATACACTGGAACCGAAAATAAACTACTGTAGCATACTACTTTCTCACAACTTAAAATAGCTACGATTGTAAAAATATGATTTACCGATGCCGCTAAATGCTACGTGCATCATAGGTAGATGACACCAGAGATGTATTTTATTTATTTGTATTTAACCTTTATTTAACGAGGCAAGTCAGTTAAAGAACAAATTATTATTTACAATGAGATTGCACTGTATAATAATGTTTACAATTCGCTTTCCATTCTTACAAATACACAAATGTAGCAAAAACATTATAATCGTTTTCATGCCATCTTATAAAACAATGTAACTCTCTCTCCGTGTGATGTAAACAATGATCCAACGCGGGGAAAGTGTCATGGCCGCCGTTTGTTTTTGAAAATTCGAGTTGGGGCCGGGGCTAAAGTCAAAGTACGAACATGCTTGCACCAACACGACAAACGGGCGATGGTGGTTGGATACCGTCAGTTGAGAACGTCTCGCATTCCCATTGGTGGCTTTAGTGGCTTTTCACTAGTTGAGACTAACTAGACATCGAATTGGCTGACAGTGTTGTCGGTCATTTCACAATTGGCTGACGACACCACCATTTTTTTTTGAAAGATCATAATGAAGTGAAGAAAGCTATTGAGTGTATTAATGCCTTCACACATGTATAGGTTTATCTCTGAATACTAGGAAATGTGAATTATTTGCGTTGAAAAGGTGTGACTTAAACTCAGTATGTAATATCCCTGTAAAAGATGTGATCACATATCTTGGTATTACAGTTAGCAAAGATCAGAAAGAAAGGGACAACTTAAATTTCTCTCCTATTGTAGAGAAAATTGGAAAGAGATTTAACCCCTGGTTATTAAGAGATCTTTCTTTATCTGGACGTGTACTTTTATCACAATCTGAAGGTCTGTCCAGATTAGTTTATACCTCCCTTGTCTTGGATGTTCCTCTGTCAGTAACTAAAATGGTTGATACTAAATTATTTAACTTCATATGGAGGAATAAACCTCATTATTTAAGAAAACGGTAATATGTAGCACCCAAGGTGAGGGAGGGTTGAATGCTCTGGATTTTAAAACCTCTAATATAATATTTAGGATTAAATGGAAACTATTTAAGAAATAAGGGTTGCATCTGGAATATCATCCCTAATTTAATATTCCAACAAATTGGTGGTCTAGAATTCTTAATCAAATGCAACTTTGATATGGGTAAAATCCCTATTAAGCTTGCAAACTTTCACAAACAAGTACTTCTAACTTGGAACCTCATGTAAAAAAAACATTTTTCCCCTCATATGTATACAATCTGGAATAATAATGACATAAAATACTCTATGATTATCCAGAATCTTTTAGAACACACAATGTTACATTCACTCCTGAGGAGTATCAAATTGTTGTTAGAGCTGTCCCTAAAGGTGTTATTCTTCTTTTAGGATAATATAACAGTACTCCAAGTGCAACCGTTGAGGATTTTGTAGCCTCAATACAACTAGAACGAATTTTAAACTATAAATGTAATAACATGTATATAAG
Organism: Oncorhynchus masou masou; assembly: GCF_036934945.1. NCBI lineage: Eukaryota > Metazoa > Chordata > Actinopteri > Salmoniformes > Salmonidae > Oncorhynchus > Oncorhynchus masou. The sequence goes on along the minus strand of NC_088212.1, from coordinate 24,217,007 downwards.
GACACTATGTTAATATGTTACTATTCCCTCTGCTAAAATATACTGGAATGCAGCCCTAGGACAAGTGTACTGGAACAAAGTTTCGTTGTTATCTGGTAAATATTGTATATCTAATAATGTGAAAGAAGTATCATACAAACTCATTCATAGAATCTACCCTGTAAAGACCTTTATTATACACAGATTTAAAATAGCTATTGATAACAAATGTGTATTTTGTGATTGTGACCCAGAGACTCTTGACCATTTATTTTGGGACTGTTCTTATGTCAGAAGATGTTGGTGTGAGTTAGAATATTTTATTTTAAAAGATTCAACTATTAATGTTAATTTGAAAGACTCTGATATTATGTTTTATTTTGATCCAAATTATATGGACCCTAATTTAACTTTCATTGTTAATTTGTTTATCTCTCATGGAAGATTCTTTGTCCATAAAATGAAGTGGGCAGAGAACAAACCCCTCTTCACATTATTTAAGATAGAATTGAAATATTATTCTGAAATGATCAGTAAATGTAAAAAACAAAAAGCAATACGCACCATAAAAGTATTTAACAAATTGAAAATGAATCTTGAAATGTAATACCCCTCTCTGTCTGTTAGGTTTATGTTAGGTTTATTGTTGTGTTCATAATTTTAAAAAGTATACTTTTTTTTTATTAAAAAAGGAATGCGCTCCAAAAGGCTTACAAAGCGCATGCGCAAAGACCCCAAACCAAATATTTTTTCAGTAATCTAAAATTATGTAGAATTGCATGAAATGCGGTTATAAAAGGCCAACATTTTCCCGGACAAACATGTTCCCTCATTTGTGCAACTTCTGCAAGCACCTCTACTCTACTGCTCTATGCCAGTATGCAGAAGGATATATCTACATTTTTTTATGTGTTCAGGCCCAGGTTTCTCGGGCTCACTTTTTGTTCCAGCACCTCCCAATTTACCATTAAGCACTGGGTGGGTGTATAATGTGAACGTCTAACAATCCAATGGTTGTGTGTTTGAATCCCATCATGGAAAACTTTAGCATTTTAGCTAATTTGCAACTACTTAGAGTACTACTTTTAGTTACTTTGCAACTACTTAGCATGTAGCTAACCCTTCCCCCAAACCTAACCTTAATTTTAGCTAACCCTTCCCCTAACCCTAACACGTACATCTAGCAACTCAAAGGTTGTGTGTTCCAATCCAATCATGGACAACTTTAGCATTTTATCAAATTAGCAACTTTGTAACTACTTACTGCTTTTTAGCTACTTTACAACTACTTAGCATGTTGGCTCACTCTTCCTCTTACCTTAAACTTTTAACCTAACTCCTAATCTTGACCCTAGCTAACCCTTAGCCAGCTAGCTAACTTTATAGCATTAGCCACCTAACTAACTTTAGCAACAACACATTGGAATTTATAACACATCATACATTTTGCAAATCCATAACATATCATACATTTTGCAAATTCGTAACATATTGTACATTTTGAAAATTCATGACATATGTTACAAATTGCAATTTGTAACATATTGTACGACTTGCAATTCGTAACATATCACACGAATTGTAATCACAAATTCAAATCAAATCAAAGTTTATTTGTCATGTGCGCCAAATACAACAGGTGCAGTAGACCTTACAGTGAAATGCTTACTTACAAGCCCTTAACCAACAGTGCAGTATTTAAGTAAAAAAATAGGTATTAGGAAAACAATAGATAACTAAAGAAAAAAAATATTTAAAAAAATAACAGTAGCGAGGCTTTGTATACCGGTACAGAGTCAATGTGCGTTTGCACCGGTTAGTCGGGCTAATTGAGGAAATATGTACATGTTGGATTAGTTAAAGTAATAAACGATAAACAGAGTAGCAGCAGCGTAAAAGAGGGAGAGGGGTTTGGGGGGGGGGGGTTGCGGACACAATGAATAGTCCAGTTAGCCATTTGATTAGATGTTCGGGAAGCTTATGGCTTGGGTGTAAAAGCTGTCAAGAAGCCTTTTGGTCTTAGTCTTGGTGCTCCAGTACCGCTTGCCATGCGGTAGCAGAGAGAACAGTCTATGGCTGGTGTCTTTGACAATTTTTAGGGCCTTCCTCCACCTGGTAGGGAGCCTAGTATAGAGGTCATGGATAGCAGGCAGCTTAGCCCCAGTGATGTACTGGGCCGAACGCACTGCCCTCTGTAGTGCCTTGCGGTCGGAGGCTGAGCAGTTGCTGTACCAGGCAGTGATGCAACCAGTCAGGATGCTCTCGATGTTGCAGCTGTAGAACCTTTTGAGAATCTGAGGACCCATGCCAAATCTTTTTCATTTCCTGAGGGGGAATGGGCTTTGTCGGGCCCTCTTCATGACTGTCTTTGTGTGCTTGGACCATGTTATTTTGTTGGTGATGTGGACACCAAGGAACTTGAAGATCTCAACCTGCTCCACTGCAGCCCCGTTGATGAGAATGGGGGCGTGCTTGGTCCTCCTTTCCTGTAGTCCACAATCATCTCCTTTGTCTTACGTTGAGGGATAGATTGTTATTCTGGCACCACCCGGCCAGGTCTCTTACTTCATCCCTATAGGTTGTCTCGTTGTTGTCAGTGATCAGGCCTACCACTGTTGTGTCGTCTGAAAACTTAATGACATGTTGGAGTCGTGCCTGGCCATGCAGTCGTGGGTGAACAGAGACTACAAGAGGGGACTGAGCACGCACCCCTGAGGGGCTTCAGTGTTGAGGATCAGCGTGGCAGATGTGTTGTTACCTACCCGTAACACCTGGGGGCGGCCTGTCAGGAAGTCCAGGATCCAGTTGTAGAGGGAGGTGTTTAGTCCCAGGATCCTTAGCTTAGTGATGAGCTAAGCTAAGGATACTGGGACTAAATATATACTATACGAAATATAACATAACAGATCACACTAAATGGAATGTTTCAGATACATGTACAGAATAATATGAAATGCTATGATACCAGGTTGCCATGGGACCATAGAAAATACAGTAGATTGCATTTCATAACTATGTGGACAATATGTTCTCATCCATGAGGTTTAGCCACATTTTGACACTGCTGTTATAAAGTGAAAAATATATGAAAATGTTGATGTCTCAAATGTTGATATTCAATTATTCGTTTGGAGTCTGCTGTTCAGCAGAGTGAGTCATTTATTTACAATCAAGTGGATTTTGATCAAAACAGTGTCCTTTCAACCAACCCCTGTCATAGCGCCTGTAAATGGGGGCAGTATTGAACCCTGGTTTTAATGTCTATGATTGAACCTTTCATAGGGGCAATGTTCAGTCTTTAGTATATATGGACATTAAGCAATCCACACACTATCTGCCTGGCAGGCTGGTGCCACCTAGCAGCAATGGCAAAATAAAGGGATGGTTCAATCAAAATTGTGTAGTATTTTGTTAATTACTCAACTGTTAATACAATCACACAAAGATGCACTTGTTTGTAGGCTTTACCAGCATTTCATATAGGTGTTGCTGAGGGTCTGTGAAACCAGATGAGAGTCACTTCTGTCTGGATAATTAGGTTTAGCTGACCTTTAAAGCACATTTGACAATCACTTGCAGGAAGTTTGATCTCCCAGCATGTGAGGTGGAGGCTGCATTGGAGAGGGACTTTGAGCTTCATGGGTACTTGCTTGATGCGTCTCCGGAGTAGCTCAGGCCCCCGAGAAACATCCTCATTCAGAACCGCATCATTCTGCCCACTGATGCCCCTGTCCTGGTTCAGATTAGAGAGTAATGACTACTTAGGTTCAATCTCTTTACAAACCAAAGCCTGCTGCAATATTGTTTGCATCTATGGCACTCTCTCTTTTTTCTCGTTATATGTGCTTGTATAGTTACAATCAATCCATTTAAATTCAATCACTTTTTCACAGCATCCCTTTTGATTTACTCAAAATGTTTTATGTTTACCCATGGAGAAAGTGATCAGAAAAGTATTTTTCTGAATGCTAAAACAACCTGAATGCTAAAACATACCATGAGACATGCATGTCTTCATCGCTGGAAACTGTAGTCAAATAATGCCATTGTATAGATTAGAGATTGATTAGAGATTGGTATTGCTCCTTAGTGTATTATTTAGCATGTGAAATAATGTTCCATTATGTTTAACGACAAGGCACATTCTACAACATAATGTAGGCCTAGCTGTTGAGAAACAAAGAGTGATTGTACTCTGGGGTAGTTTGCATGCTGTTATCTAATTCATGAATAGTGAATAATACATGTTTGTGGTGGGAGTTCATGCTCAGTTTGGGGTCTAGAACATAAAAACAGCTCCAGTCTGATATGAGCATTCCAGCATGTAGCTGTGCACTGTCACACACATACGCCTCTGTGTTTGCATGTGTGTGCGTGCATGTGTTTGTGCTGATGGAGATGGGCAATTCCAGCCTTTTGTCTTTGTATGATGACTCATGTCTTAAACTCTACTCTTGTTTTGTCTTCAGCTGGCAAAGAAATACAACATCATAGTGATATCGCCAATTTTGTAGCGAGAAAAGGTACACAACGTACTTTGGAACACAGCAGTAGAGGTCTCCACTGTTGACGTTGAGACTGGTGTTACAGTGCCTTGCGAAAGTATTCGGCCCCCTTGAACTTTGCGACCTTTTGCCACATTTCAGGCTTCAAACATAAAGATGTAAAACTGTATTTATTTGTGAAGAATCAACAAGTGGGACACAATCATGAAGTGGAACGACATTTATTGGATATTTCAAACTTTTTTAACAAATCAAAAACTGACAAATTGGGCGTGCAAAATTATTCAGCCCCCTTAAGTTAATACTTTGTAGCGCCACCTTTTGCTGCGATTACAGCTGTAATTCGCTTGGGGTATGTCTCTATCAGTTTTGCACATCGAGAGACTGAATTTTTTTCCCATTCCTCCTTGCAAAACAGCTCGAGCTCAGTGAGGTTGGATGGAGAGCATTTGTGAACAGCAGTTTTCAGTTCTTTCCACAGATTCTCGATTGGATTCAGGTCTGGACTTTGACTTGGCCATTCTAACACCTGGATATGTTTATTTTTGAACCATTCCATTGTAGATTTTGCTTTATGTTTTGGATCATTGTCTTGTTGGAAGACAAATCTCCGTCCCAGTCTCAGGTCTTTTGCAGACTCCATCAGGTTTTCTTCCAGAATGGTCCTGTATTTGGCTCCATCCATCTTCCCATCAATTTTAACCATCTTCCCTGTCCCTGCTGAAGAAAAGCAGGCCCAAACCATGATGCTGCCACCACCATGTTTGACAGTGGGTATGGTGTGTTCAGGGTGATGAGCTGTGTTGCTTTTACGCCAAACATAACGTTTTGCATTGTTTCCAAAAAGTTCAATTTTGGTTTCATCTGACCAGAGCACCTTCTTCCACATGTTTGGTGTGTCTCCCAGGTGGCTTGTGGCAAACTTTAAACAACACTTTTTATGGATATCTTTAAGAAATGGCTTTCTTCTTGCCACTCTTCCATAAAGGCCAGATTTGTGCAATATACGACTGATTGTTGTCCTATGGACAGAGTCTCCCACCTCAGCTGTAGATATCTGCAGTTCATCCAGAGTGATCATGGGCCTCTTGGCTGCATCTCTGATCAGTCTTCTCCTTGTATGAGCTGAAAGTTTAGCGGGACGGCCAGGTCTTGGTAGATTTGCAGTGGTCTGATACTCCTTCCATTTCAATATTATCGCTTGCACAGTGCTCCTTGGGATGTTTAAAGCTTGGGAAATCTTTTTGTATCCAAATCCGGCTTTAAACTTCTTCACAACAGTATCTCGGACCTGCCTGGTGTGTTCCTTGTTTTTCATGATGCTCTCTGCGCTTTTAACGGACCTCTGAGACTATCACAGTGCAGGTGCATTTATACGGAGACTTGATTACACACAGGTGGATTGTATTTATCATCATTAGTCATTTAGGTCAACATTGGATCATTCAGAGATCCTCACTGAACTTCTGGAGAGAGTTTGCTGCACTGAAAGTAAAGGGGCTGAATAATTTTGCACGCCCAATTTTTCAGTTTTTGATTTGTTAAAAAAGTTTGAAATGTCCAATAAATGTCGTTCCACTTCATGATTGTGTCCCACTTGTTTTCTTCACAAAAAAATACAGTTTTATATCTTTATGTTTGAAGCCTGAAATGTGGCAAAAGGTCGCAAAGTTCAAGGGGGCCGAATACTTTCGCAAGGCACTGTATGTGGGTACTATTTAATGAAGCTGCCAGTTGATGACTTGTGAGGCGTCTGTTTCTCAAACTAGACACTCTAATGTGTCTAGTTTCATGCTCAGTTGTGCACCGGGGCCTCCCACTCCTCTTTCTATTCTAGTTCTGTGAAGGGAGTAGTACACAGCGTTGTACGAGATCTTCAGTTTCTTGGCAATTTCTCGCATGGAATAGCCTTCATTTCTCAGAACAAGAATAGACTGATGAGTTTCAGAAGAAATTTCAAACCCACAAATGCTGATGCTCCAGATACTCAACTCGTCTAAAGAAGGACAGTTTTCAGCTGTGCTAACATAATTGCAAAAGGGTTTTCTAATGATCAATTAGCCTTTTAAAATTATAAACTTGGGTTAGCTAACACAACGTGCCATTGGAACACAGGAGTGATGGTTGCTGATAATGGGCATCTGTACGCCTATGTAGATATTCCATAAATAATCTGCCGTTTCCAGCTACAATAGTCATTTACAACATTAACAATGTCTACACTGTATTTCTGATCAATGTGATGTTATTTTAATGGACAAAAAATGTGCTTTTCTTTCAGAAACAAGGACTTTTCGAGGTGACCGCAAACATTTGAACCGTAATGTATGTGTACATCAAGTCCCGAGCAGATCATTGAGTACAAGTTAATTGAATAGTGTCCCATTTGTTCATCAAACAATAATTCCTCATGTCTCTGGCATTCCGATCTGTAAACCTACAGGAAGATGAATTTAGAGCCTGTAGCTCGCCCCTGACAAAAATAAATGAGTGTTAATTGGAGCGGGTGCACTTTGAATCCATGGAAAAGGCCTTTTAAGAAACCCACCCAAGTGTTCTACACTTGCTGCGGCCCTGCAATGTACGGCCTGAACACAACAAAGGTTCCGTGCTTACGACCTCATCTCTTTTATCTGCCTGTGTGCTTGTCTCATTAGATGCATGTC